>NC_041393.1:298391851-298462057 GCF_002162155.2 Triticum dicoccoides
GAACCGGATACTTAATAAAACACACCCTTCCAAGTGCCAGATACAACCGGTGGTCGCTCTACCTCAGGGATATGAGGAGGGGATCGCCGGGTAGGATTATGCTATGAGTTGTTACTTGGAGATGCTACTTGGAGGACTTCGACCTACCCTCTTCTGCCTGTTGCAAGACGAAGGTGACCAGAAGCGTAGTCTTCGATAAGACTAGCTATCCCCCTCTTATTCTGGCATTCTGCAGTTCAGTCCACTGATATGGCCCTTTACACCTATACCCATGCATATGTAGTGTAGTTCCTTGCTTGCGAGTACTTTGGATGAGTACTCACGGTTGCTTCCTCCCCCCTTTTTTCCCCTTTTCCTTCCTTTCTGGTTGTCGCAACCAGATGCTGGAGTCCAGGAGCCAGACGCCACCGTCGACGACGACCCCTACTACACTGGAGGTGCCTACTACTACGTGCTGCCCGCTGATGACGACCTGGAGTAGTTTAGGAGGATCCCAGGCAGGAGGCCTGCGCCTCTTTCGATCTGTATCCCTGTTTGTGCTAGCCTTCTTAAGGCAAACTTGTTTAACTTATGTTTGTACTCAGATATTGTTGCTTCCGCTGACTCGTCTATGATCGAGCACTTGTATTCGAGCCCTCGAGGCCCCTGGCTTGTATTATGATGCTGGTATGACTTATTTTATTTGTAGAGTTGTGTTGTGATATCTTCCCGTGAGTCCCTGATCTTGATCGTACACATTTGCGTGCATGATTAGTGTACGATTGAATCGGGGGCGTCACACTCTCATAGGTTGGTGCACAAGCACATCTAACGCATTTGAGCAATCGAGCTAGCGTCTCTCTAGCATCCGTACAACAAGAGCAAATTTCTGTGGTCACACATCTTGAGCTCACTCCTTGGTTGTGCGGATCCCATCTATCTTCTATGTGTGTGTTCCTAGTGATACCCTTGGGTTTGATCTATTTGCTTTACTTGCAATTTTGTGAACCTTCTCAACTTTATCGATATCTTGGCTAACATTTTCTTGAAATTTTGTGTCACTCATCCTAACCAAGCTCCTCCATAAGCTTTACTTGTGTATGTGTGAGAAACAAACCCGGTACCAATTCTACTATTGTAGCATTACATTGAGCGATAATCGATACATCCACAATCTTTGGAAAAGGTAACTTGGTATTGTTCTCTCATTTTCCTACTCACCTCAACTTGGTTATGATGGATAGGCCAACTACTTCGACGAACCCACTCTTTGAGGGTTAAGATGATGAACGTGACTGCGTCACCAAGAACCACTTTTTCGTCGCCCAACGAGCTCTCCGTCAAGAAAGTGAAGCTTTGGGTGATCGCATTGAGCAACTCGCCACTGACCTTCATCAATCAGAAGTAAGGAACAATGACTACCTAGACACCAAACTCTCTAAATAAATGGAAGAATTCCGCAACATGATCATGAGCCACGCATCTTCCTCAACTTCTTCACCAAGACGATGCCACTCAGGTCGACACTCAAGTCGCCATTCTTCGGCATACTCTTCTTCCTATCCGAGGCCGCCTCGAGCTCCATTTACTCACCGCGACGAAGCTCAAGATCGCCAAGCTCACAAAAATCCATTTCATGGCAATGGTTTGCAAGACCGAGTCCGAGCACGTGAAAGGGCGAGACATCAAGTGCAAGACACCAAGGATCAAGAGCAACTCCAACCATATCGTCCATGTCAACTATTTCAAGACGGCGATGCACTCCGGCAAGAGCAACATAGTGAAGCTCAAGCTCAAGCGGCTGAAGACACACTCCACGAGTCCACTAGAGACGTTGTCGCTCGCAGCCGCCTAGTACGTGAGCAAGAGGAGGAACTTCGCCAAGCACGACAAGAAGAAGCCGCCCGACATGGAGAGCAACAAGAAATACGAAACCAAGCACATATGCCTCGTCCTCCTCCATGTCAAGAGCGACATCAAGCAGAACGGGTGCTTGAAGACCCCCCTCCTCCATGCCAAGAGCAACATCAAGTGGAACGAGCGTTTTAAGACCTTCCTCCATGCCAAGAGCGACATCAAAACCGCCACTGTGATGAAGAACTCCGCTACAGCAAGCTCAAGTTCAGCATGCCCAAGTTCTCCGGAAGCAATGATCCCAAAGAATACCTCTCATGGGCATTGAAAGTTGACAAGATATTCCATCTTCACAACTACAATGAGGAAAAGAAGATCTCCATGGCCTCCCTCGAGTTTCAAGACTACGTCCTCATTTGGTGGGAACAAGTGATCGAGCAACGAAAAGCAAGAGGAGAACCACCCATCACAACTTGGGTTCAAATGAAGGATGTCATGAGAGCTCGCTTCGTGCCTACACACTACACCCGCGATCTTTTCAAGAAGTTGCAACTCCTCAAGAAAGGCACAAAGATGGTGGAAGAATACTACCAAGAAATGGAGACTGCCATGATAAGAGCCAATGTCAAGGAAGATGACGAGCAAACTATGGCACAATTCTTGAACGGCCTCAACCACCCCATCAAGCGGATCGTTGACTTCCAACCATACTCCAAGCTTCTCGAGCTAGTTCATCAAGCGACCAAGGCTGAGCGACAAGTGCAAGATGACTTCAAATACGCCAAGTACTCTTCCAAGGCCTAAGGCTCCTACACTCAAGCTCCCATGACTTCGACACCTCCTACCTCTAGAGCTTCACCAAGTACCGGAGACAAGTCAAGCTCCAAGCAAGTTACGCCTTCCTCAACTCGTTCTTCAGCAAGCAACTACAAATCCAGAACTCCTTCGTCATCAGCACCACTAGTGACCCCCGACAAGACAAGTTCTCTCAAGTGTTTCACATGTGGCGCCCGAGGACACAAAGTCTTCCCGATGCATCAACAAGCGAACCATGATTATCAATGATGACAACACATACGACTCCATGAGTGATGAATAAATGGAAGCCCTTGAGCATGTGGCCATGCCCCGGCGCGTGAACGAAGCTGAATATGATCAAGTCTTCTATGATAAAGATTCAAGTCCTGCTCTCGTGGTCTCCAAGGTCTTAACGCTTGAACACCACCAAGAAGAAGACCAACGTTGCCACATCTTCCACACCAAGGCTGGCATCAATGGGCGTTCCATGAAAGTCATCATCGAGGGAGGAAGTTGCCACAATTTGGCAAGTGAAGAGCTATGTTCCAAGCTACAATTGGTCAAGAAGAAGCATCCTCGTCCCTACAAGGTCCAATGGCTTAGCGATTCCGGAACCATTCAAGTGGAGCACACCGTGCAAGTTTCATTCAAGATCGACACCTACGAGGACACCTTGGAGTGTGATGTGGTTCCCATGTTCGCATGCCATCTTCTCTTGGGAAGACCTTGGCAATTCGACCGCAACATCATCCACAACGGAAGAACAAACCACTATAGCTTCAAGATGAAGGGAAAAGAGTACGTGCTACGACCTATGTCTCCAAGTCAAGTGATCACCGACAAGAAAGCATCCACCCATCATGGAGAGACTAGTGAGAGAGTGAACCACCACAAAGAGAGTGAGCGCCACAAGCCCAAAATGAGTGACTCTTCACTGAGAGAGAAAAACTTAGTCCTCCTAGCCACCAAAAGAGAGATGAGAGAAGTGTGTGAGAACCCATCGAGTGTCATACACTACGTCCTAGTGTGCAAAGATGAGGTGGCAAGGACTAACCCTTCTAACCCTCTTCCTCTAGTGTTCTCTAACTTGTTGCAGGAATCCGCGGATGTCTTCCCCGATGAGCTGGGTCTTCCTCCTATACGTGGCATCAAACACTGAATCGACCTCATCCCCGGTGCACCTCTTTCGAACAAGGCTCCATAGCGCGTCAACCCCGAAGAAACTAAGGATATCCAATGGAAAGTACAACAACTCATTGACAACGGCCATGTACGTGAAAGCTTAAGCCCTTGTGTCATTCCGGTTATTCTTGTGCCTAAGAAAGACAGTAGTTTTTGCATGTGTTCCGATTGTAGACCCATCAATGCTATCACCGTTCACTATAGGCATCACATTCCATGCCTTGACAATATGCTAGTTGAGCTTAGCAGCGCCACCATTTTCTTGAAAATCGATCTTAAAAGTGGCTATTATCAAATACGCACACAAGAAGGGGATGAATGGAAAACCACTTTCAAAACCAAATTTGGCTTGTATGAATGGTTAGTTATGCCTATGGGTTTATCGGAAGCTCCCTGTACTTTCATGCGTGTTATGCATTTTGTAGTCCGCCCATACATCGGCGTGTTTGTTGTGGTCTACTTTGACGACATACTTGTGTTTAGCAAATCCCTTAAAGATCATGTAAATCATCTTAGGGCTGTTTTGCAAACTCTTCAAAAAGAACATCTTTATGCTAATATGGGAAAATGCACTTTTGGTGTTGACAAGCTTGTTTTCTTGGGTTTAATTGTTTCCTCCAAGGGTGTTCATGTTGATGAGTCTAAAATTGAAGCAATTAAAACTTGGCCACAACCCACTAATTTGCAACAAGTGCGTAGTTTCCTTGGTCTAGCGGATTTTTATCGTCGGTTTGTGAAAAACTTTAGCACTATTGTTGCACCATTGCATGCTTTGAGTAAGAAAAATGCACCCTTTGTTTGGGGACCCTTGCAATCTACCGCATCTGATGACCTCAAATCTTTGCTTACACATGCTCCAATTCTTGCTTTGCCTAATTTCGACAAAACTTTTGAGGTTCATTGCGATGCTAGTGGTAATGAGAATTGGCGGAGTTTTGATGGAAGAAAAGTGACCCATTGCATACTTTAGCGAAAAACTTTCCGGTGCTCAACTTAACTATCCCATTTATGACAAAGAATTATATGCTTTAGTGCGAGTATTGCATGTTTGGGAGCATTACCCTCGCCCACATGTATTTGTCATCCATACCGATCATGAGACACTTATGTACCTTAAAGGTCAAACCAAGTTGAATAAATGGCATGCTAAATGGAGTGAATTTATTAAATCTTTCCCTTATGTGATCAAGTACATTAAGGGCAAAGAAAATGTTGTGGCAGATGCTCTTTCCTGGCAAATGCATGTTAGTTACTCAACTTGAATTGAATGTTGTTGGATTCGAACATATCAAAGACTTGTATGAGCACGATGTTACTTTTGCTACTCCTTATGCTAAGTGCTTGGGACTTATTCACGTAACCCGGGCCATGAGAACCGCCGCCGCCAGAACCTGAGCCACCGCACGGCCCATGATTGTTCCGGAATAAATCAGAATTTTTGAAATCCCTCATAATTTGATAGTCTTTCCAAAGGTGACTGGACGACATTTCCTTTGTGCCATGCTTTGGGCACAGCTGATCCAACAACTACTCAAGATTGGGACCTAAGCCACCTGTCCAAGGAGGTGGCCTCTCCTTACGACACTGACCATTGTTCTGCATATTGGTATTAGCCACAAAATCTGAATTGCTATCAGCCTTGCGCTTACCGTTGCCCCCCGACTCGCCGGGTTATGCTGCGGACCCTTGGTGTTGCCACTCTTCTTCCCCTTTCCCGGCTTTTCATCATCAGACTCGGGGTCCTTGGTACTATCAGAGTCGGCATATTTAACTAGAGCCACCATCAGTTGCCCCATATCATTGCAATCGCGCTTGAGCCGCCCTAGCTTCTGCTTGAGAGGCAAAAAACGGCAATTCTTCTCTAATGTTAGAACTGCTGAGCCGACATTGATGTTATCCAATGAGTGCAGGATAGCCTTGACCCAGTGCACACAATGGGTTGTTGACTCGCCCTCTTCTTGGGCGCAAGCATCCAAATCCACAATCGACATGGGCTGTTTGCATGCATCTTTAAAGTTCTGGATAAACCGGGCTTTTAGCTCATCCCATGACCCAATGGAATTGGCAGGCAACCCTTTTAACCAAGTATGGGACATCCCATCCAACATCATGGTGAAGTATTTGGCACACGCAACATCACTGACCTCCAATAGCTCCATGGCCATCTCATAACTCTCAATCCACGCCTCAGGGGGTAAGTCGGCTATGTAGTTAGGCACCTTATGAGGTCCTTTGAAATCTTTGGGCAGACGCTCATTACGCAGATCCGACACTAAATATGGTATACCCGTGGTTCTAGAGGTCACGCCTGCCTCCACCGAAGCCGTCGGATAAATCGGAAGATGTTGATGAGCCGCCTGCTTAGCTTCTCGACGTGCCCTGTCCTGATCGACCAAACCATAAGCACCATCATGCACCGGGTCATGCCCACGTGGCTGGTTACGGCGCCGGTCATTGCTTGAAACGGCTGGTGAGTCCATGTGTCTGCTATAACTCCGGCTGGGGTGAGGGGTCGAATGAATCCTCTCTCGACTATAAGAATATGCCTCCTGCTGCACTAATGCTGTTTGAAGAAGCTCTCTAGCCCTCCGTGTTTCAACCACCGCTGGAGAATCGCCTTCAAATGGGAGAGCCGCCAATCGTGTCGCCGCAGCGATCATATTATCCAAAGGGTTAGAAAAATGACCCAATGGTGTCGGCACATACCGGGGCGGTGTATTATTCAGACGAGGTGGCTCCGTCGTGCGCGGTTGAGCCGGCACTCCAGCCCCAGGCGCTTCGACCCGGTTTATCTCTGGTTGGTTGCTGGTCCCCGCTCCAGGTCTGTAGAAGAGATTCCTCGCCTCGTAAACCAACAGAAGACGACTCCGGTGCCTCCTTCTCATGATTTCACTTGAAGTGTTCTGATCCAACAAGAGCCGGAAGGAACTAGCCTGGATCCGTTGTGCCTAAGCATCTAAAACAGCTTGCTCCGCTGTCATCCTAGCATCCTCCGCCGCCAGGTCTTCCTTAGCTTGCGCTACCTCGTTACGCAGTGTTGCAATTTCCACGTTATGCTGAGCTTGATTCGCCGGGCTAACCTCTGCTGTTAACAAGGGTGTCAGCTTATCCAGCAAATCTATCAAAACCTGAGCCGACGGGCACACAGGGCCTCCTGCCCCGGCTGCCATTGCCGCTGCTGACCTGGAGACCATTGCTGCTGCAGTCGAAGAATTCTGCCCAGGCTGTGTATCGGCCATGAAGATTGCGACCCTGATCGCTGGCTCATAGGGGCCCGGAATATTGTCGCCATCGGAACAGCCCCAAGCCCGCCGTCTTGCAGTTGATACAATGAAGTAGTCTCGCCCGTGGACGACTCACCATCAGAATAGATGGCCGTCTCACCACCAGATATGGATCCTTCATCAAACTCCGCCCCATGGATGAATCCCACGAAGGCACGTTTCATGGCGGGCTGAGCTCGGGCGGGTTGTGCACGCTGAGCCATCTCGATGATGTCGGTGTAGATGTCCAGCTCAGAGCCCGGCTCGCCAATCTTGCCGATGAAGACGTGAATTCCGCCGAAGGGGACCCGCTACCCGTACTCAATTGAGCCGGCCTCGGGCCCCCAGCTTGCATCATCGATGTAGAGCTTGCCGCGACGACTCTTGGTCATCCGGCCCACAGCATATCCCTTGATCCCTTCAAAGCTGCTCTTTAAGAACTCGAAACCACCATGCGCTGGCCCCATGGTGGGCGCCAACTGTCGTGGAATAGTCATGGCAGATGTCCTAGTGTGAGGACTTAGTCGTGGAGCCATCGCAACTAGGTTAGCTTAAAGGGGTTAAACGGGACAAAGGACACATGAGTTTATACTGGTTCATCCCCTTGCGGTGAAGGTAAAGGCCTAATCCAGTTTGAGGTGGTATTGGTTATGTCTCGATTACCAGGGAGCAAATAAGCTTGACCTAGCTTTCAATCTCTTGTTTCTTGCCCTGAACCGCTGCCGGGTCATCCCTTTATATACACAGGTTGACGCCCAGTGATGTCTACTACACAACCTTCTTCTTGTAGACGTTGTTGGGCCTCCAAGTGCAGAGGTTTGTAGGACAATAGCAAATTTCCCTCAAGTGGATGACCTAAGGTTTATTAATCCGTGGGAGGCATAGGATGAAGATGGTCTCTCCACTACAAAAAAAAGACACATCCGTGACATTTTGGGCCGAACGAATTTTTTTTCTGTCATACATATGACACTTCTATGACGATAATTGTGACAAAACCTGGTATCATCATAGATGTGGTGGGCTCCTACTTCTATGACAAAAAATCATGACAGAAAATGGGCTTTTTGTCCTGGGCGGGCCGGAGACGCAACTACATGACATTCTTTGGGCCGTCCATGACAGAAAAAACCGTGGTAGAAGCGAGGGCGAGGAAATTTTTGGGGAGTTCCCGGTTACGGTGGGAGGTCGGGGGCCGAGCGATGCGCGTTTCTCTCGTACACGTACGCGCGTGTGTGCGAGGCGTTGGCTCTAACTGAACCCGAGCGAGGCGTTGGGCTCTAACTGAACCCGAGCGATTGCACTGCAGGCTACGCGTTACTGAACCCGAGCGATCGATCGATGGCTGTTAACTGAACCCGATCAAGCGATTCCTTCGCTACTGCTGCTAACTGAAGCCGATCAATGCTGCCTTTGGGATGAACAGTGAGTGTTGCAGGGGGGGGTTTGGATGAACAGTGAGCGGTGGTGTTGCCCCTGGATGAACAGGACCCCGTGGTGTGGAGGGCTGGATGAACAGTAGACGGTGAAGGGGTGGATGAACAGGACCCCCGTGGTGTAGAGGGCTGGATGAACAGTAGACGGTGGAGGGGTGCCCGTGGAGGGGTGGATGAACAGGACCCCGTGGTGTGGAGGGCTGGATGAACAGTAGACGGTGGAGGGGTGCCCGTGGAGGGGTGGTTGAACAGTAGCCGGTGGAGTAGCGCACGGTGGAGGCTGGATGAACAGGAGCCCGTGGAGGCTGGAGGAGGTCGATGGTAGCCCGTGGAGGCTGGAGGAGGTCGACGGTGGAGATGAACAGTATCCCGTGGAGTCCTGTTTTGCGGTATGCCACACCCATCCCGATGAACAGGACCCCCGTTTCGACCGTAGCGCTCCAACACCAGTCCGTTTCGTCTGTTTTGGGGTACGCCACACCCCTCCCGATCAACAAGACCCCCGTTTCGACCGTAGGAGGTCCGTTTCCTCCGTTTTGCGGTATGCCACACCCCTCCCGACCACAGGACCCCCGTTTCGACCGTAGGAGGTCCGTTTCCTCCGCTTTGCGGTACGCCACACCCCTCCCGATGAACAGGATCCCGTTTCAAACGTGGCCGGTCGAACACAAGGCCGTTTCCTCCGTTCTGCGCTACGCTAGGCCTCGTTTCCATCGCCTGTTCCGTCCAAGCCCTCCCGATGAACACGACGACGCATTCTGTTCCGACCCAGCCGGTTGGCCCCCCATGAACACGACGATGACGCTGTTTATCGGTTCCGACCCAGCCATGTACACGAGCCCTGGCCGTACGTATGCGCGAGTAGGCGTTCGAGACCCCGCCTGTATGTACACATACATGGCCATATTTTCTTTCTTGTGCACTCGCCGCTGTACGTACGTGTACATGCTACGTGCGCGCCTCTACTACGACACGTGCGCGCCTCTAGTATGACACGTGCGTGCCTCTACATCGACCAGTATATATGTACGTACACGTTCGGGACCAGAATGACAACGCTACGTACGCTTCGACCAGGTGGGTCCCGACTGTCAGGCACTTCCTTGCGTGCGAAGATGTAGCTGGTGGGTCCCAGCAGTCAGGGGGAACATTTTTTTTGCGAAATATGGTGGCCCGTCCGATGGGTCCCCGTTTTCAGGTGTAGGAATAATTATTTTGCGTGTAATAAGGAGGCACTTCCTTGCTGCGGCCGTGGACCCAGCTGTCAGCCTCTCCACGTACAGTCCACGTCCGATGGAAGTCGTTCCTTGACCACGTTGACCACGCCGCGCTGAGAGCACCAGGGCGGTGGACGACGGCGAGGCCTAGGAAGGGGGCGACACGGAGCCGGAGAAGATGCGGCAGTGGATGCCCAAGCATTGAGGAGTACGAGGGTTCACTGGTTCGCTGTGGTGTGAGGCTGCCGTCGCCGCAGAATAACAGGGGGTGTGGGTGAGTAGAGGGATGGCCTGGCCAGCAGAGGGAGTAGTAGGCGGCGGTGAGGCCTCCACCGCATCGCAGCCGGCCACGGGAGGCAGGAGCACTGAGGGAGTCCTGGATTAGGGGGTATCCAGACAGCCGGACTATATACATCGTCTGGACTATTGAAGCGTGAAGATACAAGACTCAAGACTTCGGCCCGTGTCCGGATGGGACTCTCCTTTGTGTGGAAGACAAGCTTGGCGATTCGGATATTATGTTTCCTTCCTTGTAACCGGCTCCATGTAAACCCTAGCCCTCTCCGATGTCTTTATAAACCGGAGAGGATGGTCCTTAGAAGGCCGATCACAATTACAATCATACCATCATAGGCTAGCTCTTAGGGTTTAGCCTCTACGATCTCGCGGTAGATCTACTCTTGTACTACTCATATCTTCAATATTAATCAAGCAGGAAGTAGGGTTTTACCTCCATCGAGAGGGCCCAAACCTAGGTAAACATTGTGTCCCTTGCTTCCTATTACCATTAGCCTAAGACACACAGATCGGGACCCCCTACCCGAGATTCGCCGGTTTTGACACCGACAATGGTGCTTTCATTGAGAGTTCCTCTATGTCGTCGCTGCAAGGCTTGATGGCTCATCTCGTTGTCAAGGACGACATCATCTCTGGAGGAATGCTGGCTATAGGCCATGTTCTCTGACTTGGCAGCTTCATTATGGCCGCCCCATTGGCTGTCGCGCCAACGATGGCCTCTCGGGTCATCACGCATAACCTCCGCATCAATTTGGAGCTTGCCGAACAGATGGATCCGATAGAGCTCTCCTCTCTTAATGAGCTCTTGGATCGCATTGCCGCTTTGGGAGTCGCTACAGACTATGACCGGATTGGGCTTAAACCCGACCAGAGCGACATTAGATCCCCGCCGGCCACCCATGAGATTGCGGTAGTGGAGGAACCACACACGGGTCGCCCCTCAACTTTGAGGATGAATTATGTCCGGATCACCGAACTCGGTAAGCCGAACACCTACTCAAAGGAAGACATGACCCGAGTCCTGGACCTAGAGTTGGGCATCGGGCCGAAGAGATCGGGTGATACTCCTTACCCTGAATTGTCGGGCTCAGAACCTTCCATGCCCCCGGGTGACAGATCGGATCAAAATCCGGATTCAATCAACGACACTCGATTGGACTTAAAACACCTCTCCCTCATCAGGCAAGAGCCCCTAGAGACGGTACACCGTTACTGGGCCAGATTCCTCCTTGCACTCAACAAGGCCAAGGACTGCCGCGAGGAGGACGTAGTCTCACTCTTCTGCAAAAACTGCGCGAACAAAGGACTCCTTAATGCTATAAGCCGCCGTGACATAGTACACTTTGCGGACTTAGCGACCATAGTACAGAAGTACTGTGTGATGGAAAGCGCCTGGAAGACCCAAACAAAATTTTGGGATAGTACGACCCTCACCAGAACCTTTGTCCGAAATAAACGGCCGAACTCTGGTAAGTCGACCGATTCAATTCCCAAGAAACCAAAACCCGCCCCAGGGCGTGGAATCGTGTTAAAAGGATGGCTCAATGGGCCATGTAAGCTTCACAGTACACCGGATGCAACACCAACCCATAGCCTTAGGGCATGTTGGATACTCCGGCAGGTAGCTAAAAGTGGCGAGGATCTCCTCGAGAGCCATAAAGCAGAACAACATCCCGCCAAGGAACACAATACAGTACTAACAGTCTTTGAGACTTTCGCCTCAAACAATAGGCGCAAGAGAGCTCATCGAAACTCTGCTGAAATCTGCCATGTGGCAAAAATAAATCCATGGAACAACATTGCTATAACTTTCAATGCCAGTGACGAACCCCAATTCCAGACCATCCGGGCACCAACCGCTCTGGTCCTTAGCCCAATAGTGGATGGCTTTCGGCTCACTAAAGTACTCATGGACGGCGGAAGCGGATTAAACTTGATCTACGAAGAAACGCTCGAGAAGATGGAAATTGACAAAAGCCGCATTGAACAAAGTGGCACAACCTTCAGGGGAATTATTCCGAGTCGGGAGGCACGGTGTGCGGGGAAAATCACACTCAATGTGGTATTCGGCACCCCAGAGAATTACAGGTCTGAAGAAATTGTATTCCAAGTGGCCCCTTTCAGCAGCGGATACCACGCCCTTCTAGGGCGGGACGCGTTTGCAAGATTTCAAGCTATACCCCATTATGGGCACATGAAGCTTAAAATGCCCGGACCCAATGGAATCATCACTCTAGCTAGTGATCCGGACGTCGCACTCCGCGCCGAAAACAAAACCGCAACACTAGCCCTGGAAGCACTGTCCGAAGCCCAAGTAGCTGAAGAACTAACAATGCTGCGCGCCACCGTGGACAGGGACGACGTGATACTCGATAAACGACCCAAGTCCACCTCGTTCAAACCCGCAGATGAGGTAGTCAAATTCCAAGTCCACCCAAGGGACCCCACGAAGACAGCTTCCATCGGGACACAGTTGAGCCCCGCTGTGGACGCCACATTGCGAGACTTCTTACGCGAGAATTGGGACATTTTCGCTTGGCACCCATCGGACATGCCGGGCATCCCGCGCGAATTGGCCGAACACAGCCTTAACATACTAATGGGATACAAACTTGTCAAACAGACCCTAAGGCGATTTTCAGAGCCCAAACAGCAAGCCATGGGGGAGGAGCTAGCCAAGCTACTTGAGGCTGGATTCATCAGAGATATCAAACATCCGGATTGGCTGGTAAACTTGGTAATGTTACCAAAGAAGGACAAATCCTGGCGCCTGTGCGTCGACTTCAAAGACCTTAACAAGGCTTGCCCCAAGAATCCCTTTCCCCTCCCTCGCATCGATCAAATCATCGATGCCACAGCAGGACACGACTCACTGAGTTTCCTCAACGCATACTATGGATACCATCAAATAAAGATGGCAGAGTCCGACCAAGCTGCCACAGCTTTCATAACGCCATATGGCCCTTTCTGCTTCAACACTATGCCTTTCGGGCTTAAGAATGCCGGAGCAACCTATCAACGCATGATCCAAACATGCCTAGAAAAGCAAATCGGCAAAACAGTGGAGGCATACGTGGACGATGTAGTCATAAAAACAAGACACATCGAAACCCTAATAGATGACTTGAGGCTTACGTTCGACAACCTACGAACATACGACATCAAGCTGAATTCGGAGAAATGCATTTTCGGCGTCCCCTCCGGGAAAGTGCCAGGCTTCATCGTTTCCAATAGAGGAATTGAAGCTAATCCGGCAAAAATCCGAGCTTTGTCACAGTTGGCTATACCAACAGACCTCAAACACATCCAGAAACTAGCTGGATATGTGGCTGCTTTGAGCCGCTTTATCTCCAGGTTAGGAGAAAAGGCATTGCCTCTTTACTGCCTTCTTCGGTGCACCGAACACTTCGTGTGGACGGATGCAGCCGCAACCGGATTCGATGAAATAAAGACCTTATTGGCCAATAATCCAGTCCTAACAGCGCCAAATATCGGCAAACCTATGCTGCTGTACATAGCTGCAACACATCAAGTTGTAAGCACAATACTCGTCGTCGAACGAGATGTTGACGGATACAAATTCCTGCTACAGAAGCCGGTTTATTACGTATCCATGGTCCTCACCCCATGCAAATCTCGATACCCACACTACCAAAAAATAGCATACGCGGTCTTCATGGCATCCCGAAAGCTACGACACTACTTTCAAGAGTGTTCGATTACCGTGGCCTCCGAAGTACCACTAAACGATATAATAAATAACCGCAATGCCACGGGCCGGATTGCCAAATGGGCCATTGAGCTCCTTCCGTTCGACATAACATACAAGCCTCGGCGGGCTATCAAGTCACAAGTATTAGCTGACTTTGTCGCCGAATGGACGGAGGCCGAACTCCCTAAAGAGTATGGCGCATACTCTAACTGGATCATGCACTTCGACGGCTCTAAAATGCTAGCCGAATTGGGAGTGGGTATAGTCCCGACGTCTCCCACCGGAGACACGGTCCAATACGTCCTCCAAATATTATACACAGACTCCAACAATGCAGCCGAATATGAGGCTCTGTTGCACGGTCTTCGGATGGCAGTCTCTATGGGCATTCAACACCTAGAGGTGCGTGGGGATTCAAACCTTGCAATATCACAAATAAACGGAGACTTTGATGCCAAGGATCCGAAAATGGCGGCCTACCGTAATGCCGTCCTTAAAATGTCAGCTCGGTTCGAGGGGCTCGAATTTCACCACGTGGCTCGAGAAAACAATCAAGCGGCAGATGTCCTTGCCTGCATCGGCGCTAAACGTGACCCTGTCCCACCTAACATATTCCTGGAAAGGCTGTTCAAGCCATCCGTGATATGGGAAGGGGAGTCCAGCAATACCAGCACAGATCCGAATACATCCCCAGATTCTGAACTATCAGACATAATCGGAGGTTCCACCACCGAAATAACATCGCCAGCCCATGAAATAATGGCTGTCATCGCCCCATGGACTGAGCCTTTCTTGGCCTACCTAAATAGGTAGGAGCTCCCCGAAGACCAAAATGAAGCACGCTGCATCATCCGGCGTTCTAAAGCTTACAAAGTCCATGAAGGGGAACTCTATAAGAAAAGTGCGACCGGAGTGCTTCAAAGGTGCATCTCCGAAGAGGAAGGGCGGAAGCTCTTGGCTGAAATCCATGCCGGACTGGCGGGCACCATGCTGCGGCTCGAGCACTAGTCAAGAAGGCCTTCCGTACAGGTTTCTATTGGTCGACGGCCCAAGCAGATGCACAGGACCTTGTCCAACACTGCGTCGGTTGCCAGCTCTTCACCAATTAGAGTCATATGCCCCCTACCGCCCTCCAAACAATCCCCATAACTTGGCCCTTCGCGGTCTGGGGGCTGGATATGGTTGGACCCCTTAAAGGGGGAAGCCACAAGAAAAAATACCTATTGGTCATGGTAGATAAGTTCACCAAATGGATAGAAGCCAAACTAGTGAAAACGGCCGAATCCGGACCAGTAATAGACTTTATATCCGGGGTCGTACACCGATACGGTGTCCCCCACAACATCATCACTGATAATGGCTCAAATTTCACGGCCGATGAGGTGAAAGCTTGGTGCGGCAAAATGGGCATTAAGCTCGACTATGCTTCCGTCTAGCATCCTCAAACAAATGGCCAGGTCGAACGGGCAAACGGTCTCATCATGAGCGGCATTAAACCCAGACTAGTGCGGTCCCTGACAGAGTCAGATACTCATTGGGTCGAGGAGCTCGACTCCGTGCTCTGGGGGCTGCGGACCACGCCGAATCGCACCATCGGATACACTCCATTCTTTATGGTGTACGGTGCGGAAGCAGTACTACCTTGCGACATCATACATGATTCGCCACGCGTACGCATGTACGAAGAGAAGGAAGCCGAGTTAGATCAGCAGGATAATTTGGATGCCCTAGAGGAGGAGCGCGATGTCGCTAAGGCCCGTTCCATATTCTATCAGCAATAGGCTCGACGATACCAAAGCAGAGAAGTGCGGGCCAAAACTTATAATATTGGCGAGCTCATCCTACGCTTACCGGAGAAGAAGGACAATCTTAAACCCAAGTGGGAAGGTCCCTTCGTCATCGACCAAGTTCTCACCGAAGGAGCATACCGCCTACGTAATGCGTCCGATAACAGACTCGAGCCGAACCCATGGAACGCGGCCAAACTCTGGAGATTCTACACCTAGTGCCGATCTCAGTGTTCGTCTCCTTACCTCCCCCCTTTTTTAATTATGCCCCCCCCCCTCTTTTCCTTTCTCGACCTTTTTCTCTTCACACAAAGTATTTAATACAGTGGAGAGTCCCAGATTATTCCGGCCGCACTATGTGTGTAAGCAATACCTGGGGGCTTCCTATACGGAAGCTAAACATAACTTACTCTAAAAGGCTATTTGCCCATCACACATGTATTTTCCATGTGTGCCTTTTCTTCACCTTATATGCATCAATATGACTTAAGACGTGGCCAAGCTGGGTTGCCTGGCTCCTGTGTTTATGCCCTACGTTCCCATTAATTCGGCTAGGGACTAAGGGGAGCACCTCTACGATTGTTACTGTCGGTTGAGCCGGATGTGTACCTCAGACTAGGTGAAGCCGAAATCTAGTTTCCTTAAGAGAATATTCGGTTAGTGAACAAAAGGTGTCTTCATTTATTATAACATAAATCCCCAGAAGTTTTGTATCCTGCGCCTTGGTTCGCAGTTCGGACATGTGCCTTGTCGCATGCTTACCCAGGGAAAGGAACCCTTAATGGAACTATTCTCCCTGGAAGATGTTTCTTACTATCCATGTAATATAACATAACTAGTTGGGTACTTGTCTGTTCAAGCACTTATGACCCCTACGGCTGGTTTCCACGCATACTCTAGTTTTGTATAACTGAGCGGGTATTCGGACACACCCCAGATTCTAGGATCCGGGGGCTGAAGCGAAAAGGTCCGCCATGACAAATGATTTTAAACCTGGCTAGGGGCTACTTATGTCCATTGAATTACACAGTCACCTGGACTGACTATATTCATCCTCTATACCATTGAACAGGTCATCTAGCTTACAATCCTGTTGAGAATACTTCGCGGCTAACGCCACCTGGTCATATACCAGACCAACGGGAATTTCTTGCCCATCTGGCCCTGCCGGTCTGACTTCATCCATATGGTTTGCGTACAGCTTGGTGTAGCGCGTTTTCACCATAGCCCATGCTTCCCTTGCACCCTGCCGGCAGGCTGAAATCTTCCACAGTCGAAAGCGCCGCCGTGCTCCTTGCAGCATGTCCACAAGCTCTCCCATGCCATTCGGCAGGAGGCTTGATGGCCACAAGGCCTGCGCTACGCCC
Source organism: Triticum dicoccoides (assembly GCF_002162155.2). Lineage (NCBI taxonomy): Eukaryota > Viridiplantae > Streptophyta > Magnoliopsida > Poales > Poaceae > Triticum > Triticum dicoccoides. The sequence continues at coordinate 298,408,744 of NC_041393.1, forward strand.
TGCATCGCCTGCCGAGCTCGCTCGTGCAGCTGTGAGAGGTCTTGCAGCAAATCGCCTGCAGATGCGGGCATCTCCTCCCTAGGGCGACCCGTCAGCGTTCCTACAAGCGAAACTTTATGACTACACTTCCCCTCTGAACTATGCTACAGTTCGTCTAGGAACTTACCATAAATGCCGCGGCGAAGCCTTATGTTGTCCTTCATGGAGTTCGCCAGCTGTGCACGGACGTCTTTCAATTCCACGTCCAGCCGAACATTGGCATCCTAGAGAGCATTCTTATCCTTCTTAACTTGCGTAAGAATGCGCTCGCTGGCCTTTAGTTGCCTCTAGAGTTGCGACTCATCATCTCTCCCGCTCTCTGGATTCACTCCGGGGTTATCTACAGAATTTTCTATTAAATTTGTCATACCATCTAGCTACTAACTGGTGCATTTTTGTACAATCGAGATAAATGTTACCACATGAGGCCTTCTGGGATTCCTCTAGCTTGGCAATTGTGGCCCTTAGTTGGGTCTTGCACTCCTCTAGCTCCCGAGACAATTGCTCATTCTTATCTACAAGAACCTGCACATAAATTGATACTTAAAACTGTTGTTCCAACCGTTTCAAGTCTCAGGGGCTACTGCTATACATGCTCATTAAACTTTCTTACCCGTATATCTTTGGTATACTGGGCTGTTGCCCGGGCGAGCCCGCTTTGTGCAGCTCGGATGTATGCGTCTCCCGAATTGAAAGCATTAAATGCCTCTTCGGAAAAGATGTTGTGGCGAAGCACGACTCGTCGACGCCGGTGATTCATGGCGCTCTCTACTTCGGAATTTGTGGCAGAGAGCATATCTGCGTCCTCTGTCGGGGGACTATGCGGCGTCGGCCCTACATCCGCCTCCTCTCTCGAAGTTGGACCTGGAGCCTGCTGGTGGAGGCGTGGTTGGCGGGATCCCCGGATATAGTCCGGATACTCCTCTTCCTGCCATGATGTAAAGGGCGCTGTCATACTTCAAAGAACAATAATTATATGATAGGTTGTTTTCTTACATCTGTAGAGGCGTGTCGGCTCTAACCGCCCTCCTCTTGAGCCTACCCAATCTGGACACCTGTGGCTGACGGGTTCCCAGGGGCTCGGCCCTGCGCTGCGAACATCGCTTCTGCAAAAGCACAACGTATCAGGGATAAGGTGTGACATCAGGAAAGAGTCCTCTTCGGAGGATCGAGCCTTCGGCTTGGCTTACACGCGACGAAGGTAGCAGTCCGGGATAATCAGCAGTGATAGCCACTGAGGCGCCGTCATGGCTCGCCCGATAAAATATCCCGTCGACAAGCTACATGACCGCATCTGGGTCTTTTTCGAGTCTTGGATCCAGGGCCCTTTCGGGGTCCTCTGGCTGCGGGGAAGGGCTGGAGATTCCTTCTACGTCCCTCCTTAGTTCCTGCTCGGAAATATCAATGCGGGTAACTTTAGCAAAGAATGCCACGAGAAGCGAAGCGAGAAAATAAATGACGAATTACCCAGTTTGGGGGATTATACATGGAGAATCCGTCCCGCGGTTTGATATGGAGGTAGTCTTCCTCTTCTCCTTTGTATAGGTCGGACAATATCCTTGCCAAAGCAGTGGGGGAGTCCAGACCCTTACAGCCACAGCGGGTGGCATCGTCTGTCCCGTTGAAGTGCCACATGGGATTGCCCCGATATTGAAGCGGTTGCACTCCCCGCATTATGCATATTGCCATGACTTCGACTATCGTCATTCCGGATTTGGCCAGTAGCTTTATTCTGCTTATCAGGAAATGTATTTCCCTGGAGTCCTCTTCTTGGGGACCTTGGGGGCGCCAGCTTAGACGTGCCCTCGGCGGAGTGTTACTGAACTTGGGGAGTCCTGTCCGGACTGGATCCGGAAGGGGAGCATCATTAATATAAAACCACTCTGAAGCCCAGTTATCTGGTGCCTTCTTGGGAGTGCCGGATAGGTATCCGGTCTCAGCGATACGCCATACTTCGGCCCTGCCCACTTGACATAGGGATTCTCCCTGGTTGCAGGGGACAAGGCAGAATAGCTTCTTCCACAATCCGAAATGAGCCTCACAACCTAGAAATAGCTCACAAAGGGCGACATACCCTGCTATATGAAGTACAGAGGCGGGGGTAAAGTTGTGCAACTGGAGGCCGTAGAACTCCAGAAGCCCACGAAGGAATGGATGAATAGGAAACCCGACGCCCCTTAACAGATGCGGAATTAGGCATATTCGCTCCTCTGGAGACGGATTGGGGGATCTCTCCGCTTGTTCTCCGCCGTTATAGGTGGACACTCTGGCTCGAACAGGGACCATGAACGCCGGCGGGAGGAGCCCTTGGGTTTGTAACTTTATCAAACGACTATAGGAAACTGAACACTCTCCCCAGTCCCCTGGCTTGGGGCAAGGGGAGCGAGCAGAAGAGCTGCGACAACCGGCCATGTTGGAATGGTTTTTCCGGGCGCTCTGTTGGATGCTTGCTCGAGGAGGGAGAGTGAGGTTTGGATCTGGGAATCCCCGTCTCTTTAAATAGATGGATAGCCCGAAGGACCGAGGGTTGCAAATGAAAAATGCCTCGACTCCTCGCATTCGCTCGACACATGGAAATGGTCATTATTGAAGCACTGAAGCCGAGGAATACAACATTGATGAGATGCCGGACACTCTTCGTTATGATGGGTATATCAGAGTATTCGGAGAGGGAACCCGCCTTGCAATGCCGAAAACAAGACTGCGCGCCAGACTCATCGTCATTGAAGCCTGGTTCAGGGGCTACTATGGGAGTCCTGGATTAGGGGGTATCCGGACAGCCGAACTATATACATCGTCTGGACTATTGAAGCGTGAAGATACAAGACTCAAGACTATGGCCCGTGTCCGGATGGGACTCTCCTTTGCGTGGAAGACAAGCTTGGCGATTCGGATATTATGTTTCCTTCCTTGTAACCGACTCCATGTAAACCCTAGCCTTCTCCGGCGTCTTTATAAACCGGAGAGGATGGTCCTTAGAAGGCCGATCACAATTACAATCATACCATCATAGGCTAACTCTTAGGGTTTAGCCTCTATGATCTCGCGGTAGATCTACTCTTGTACTACTCATATCTTCAATATTAATCAAGCAAGAAGTAGGGTTTTACCTCCATCGAGAGGGCCCGAACCTGGGTAAACATTGTGTCCCTTGCTTCCTGTTACCATCATCCTAAGACGCACATATCGGGACCCCCTACCTTAGATTCGCCGGTTTTGACATCGACAAGCATGAGGCACAACCAACGCTGGTTTGGGCGGCTGGAGCAAGAAGACCATAGGTTGAAGAAGCACTACGACCGTTGGATGGACATCGTACGGTCACTGGAGCTAGAATCGTGCATATTGACTAAGTTGACAAAGACCTCCATCCCCGTCAACTTAGTAGGCCCACAAGTCAACCTGCAACTATACTGGGTCCCAGCTAACAGGGGGGGTATTCATTTTTTTTGTGCGTAATAAGGAGGCACATCCTTGCGTGCGAAGATATAGCTGGTGGGTCCGAGCTGTCAGCGGCGGTAACGTTTTTTTCAGGAAATACAGAGGCCCGTTCGATGGGTCCATGATGTCAGGTGGAAGAATCATTATTTTATGCGTAATAAGGAGGCATTTCCTTGCGTGCGGCCGTGAACCCAGCTGTCGGCCTCTCCACGTACAGTCCACTTCCGATGCATGTCAGTCATTGACCACGTTGACCAGGCCGCGCCGAGAGCCCCAGGGCGGCGGGCGACGGCGAGGCCTAGGAAGGGAACGACACGGAGGCAGGGAAGACTCGTCAGTTGTTTCCCACACGGAGGGGAGTACGACTGTACGAGGGTTTACTGGTTCGTCTGCCGTCGCCGGAGAATAACAGCAGGCGTGGGTGAGTAGAGGGATGGCTAGGCCAGTGATGGGACTACGGTGGGGCGGTGAGGCCTGCACGGCAGCACAGCCGGCCGCAGGGAGGAGGGAGCAGGCAGTCCCGCCGGCGCTTGTTTGAGCGGTTGGAGCAGGAAGAGCAGAGATTGAAGAAGCACGACGGCCGTTGGATGGCCATCCAACAATCACTGCTTGTGCGTCAACCTTTTTTTAGGAAAGCCTCAAATCTGTGGAAAACATCATACAACCCATCTGCCATTATTTCTAATAATTTACAGCCCATTTGCTAATCTTTAAGGTTTTTTTGGACCCCATATTCTTTTTGTTAGCATTACAGCCCATATTATGGCCACGGTTAAAAAATTATACGAAATTTTGCATATTTCGGTGCGGTCCGAACTGTTTTTAATCCCGAAATTTCGACTCACATTCAAACTGATTTTAAAAATAAATGTATATTAATATAAAATCCAACAAATTCTCCATGCATAAAAATTAATGTAATTTAAAATCTCGAAATGAAAAAAAAGATATTTGAAACTAATTGCCGGTTTGATGTGTTTTAAAAATGTACAACCCATTTCTCATTACTGATGGGCCATTTTCTCTCCTTGTCTTGAAAGATTTGCAGCCCAACAGGCCTGACAAAGCGACTTACATGACAAATCACAAAAAAACTGGGCTGTGGCCGTGGACCCAGCTGTCAGCCTCTCCATGTACAGTACTCTTCCGATGGAATGTGATTGACCACATTGACCACGCCGCGCCGAAAGCACCAAGGCGGTGGACGATGTCGAGGCCTAGGAAGGGGACGACGCGGAGCCGGGGAAGACACGACAGTGGATGCCCACACGGAGAGGAGTACGAGGGTTCAGTTGTTTGGCTGCGGCGTGAGGCTGCCATCACCGCAGAATAACAGGGGGTGTGGGTGAGTAGAGGGATACCCTGGGCCAGCGGTGGGAGTAGTAGGGGCTGTGAGGCCTCCGCGGCATCACAACCGGCCACGAGAGGCAGGAGCACGCGGCACGACCGACGCTGCTTTGGGCGGCTGGAGCAAGAAGACCAGAGGTTGAAGAAGCACTATGGCCGTTGGATGGACATCGTACGGTCACTGGAGCTAGAATCGTTCATATTGACTAAGTTGACAAAGCCCTCCGTCCTCGTCAACTTAGTAGGCCCACAAGTCAGCCAGCCACTATGGTGGGTCCCAGCTAGCAGGGGGTATTCATTTTTTGGTGCGTAATAAGGAGGCACTTTCTTGCGTGTGCAGATATAGCTGGTGGGTCCGACCTATCAGCGGGGGGAACGTTTTTTCGCGAAATACAGAAGCCCTTCCCACGTATAGTGCATGTACAGTGCGTAATAAGGAGGTACTTTCCTTGCGTGTGACCATGGACCTCGTGGGTCCTAGCCGTCAGGCTCTCCACATACAGTCCTCTTCTGATGACTCTTGTATGTTGACCACACCGTGCCGAGCGCACCGAGGCGGTGTACGACGGCGAGGCCCCAGACTGGAACGACCCAGAGATGGGGAAGACGCGGCAGTGGAGTCGCAGACGGAGAGGAGTGGGTAACTTGACTGGTTCGGGTGCGGGGTGGGGCTACACTCGGCAGAGAATAACAGGAGGTGCGGAGTGGAGGGATGGCCTGGCCGTCGGCGGGGTAGCGTTTCGCTGAGGAGCGCAAAACAACGCCGCTAGACATCGAAGGCTGGAGCAGGCGGTTCCGGCAGCGCTGGGGGAAGAAGACGAGAGATTGAAGAAGAATGCCGGCCGTTGGATGTAAATCCAACGCGTTCTTAGGCTTCGACCTACTAGCCCACATGTCAGCCAATCCATTTGTTTTTTTAGTCCATTTGGTGGCCCGGGTGAAACAATGATGTAGCATCTATGCAGCCCGTTTAAATCCCATTTGCATTTTTCTCAAAATCCATGGACTTGCCGGGCTGGGTGAAAATATCATGTTGGGCTAGACGGAGAAATGTTATAAAAACATAAACACATGATTGCACGCCAGTAAAATCTTTGCAAGCTTATGTACGCAATCACTAGGAGTTAACTTGCCAAGTTATATATAAACAATTATTATTATTATTTTGTAAGAACTTTCAACTTAGGAAATAAATATCATTTTAATTTGATGAGTTAATAGTACGTGGGGTATTATTATTTTTTAGGCTAGACGTGGGATAGTTGATTTGGTTCTAGGGGAAAGTACTGGGAGAAAACTCAGTTTACATCGAAAAAGAAAGTGGGAGAAAATTCAGAGACCTGCTGGGTCCACCTGAGGAAGGGAATATGTTGGGAGGAAGGAGATTCAAAGCACGGCAGCCGAGTGAACTAGTTTTTTTACGGACAAGTGAATTAGTTTACATACATAAACAAATAGCCACTAAAAAAAGCAATCAGGTTAATGGGTTCTTAAAAGAAATATTTCGGACTAAACAGATAATTACAACACATAGGCTAATGCATGAAACACTCAGATGATAAAGGTGCTTATAAACAGATAAAGTACAACATCTAGACCTTCCTGGCACGCTTGATCATGACACTGCGGCTGTCCGTGTACTCGTCGGTTACGGGAAGCAGACACGCCCTCATGTCCAAGATCTGCATGTACATGTCATAGCATGCGTATGCGTCCTTGGCCGCGTAGGTTATGTAGGCTAGATTCAAAGGTACCCCCACATGTTCAGGTCGTCTTCTTTCATGTTGGCATATCAGGGGTCGATGATGGTCTCAGCGATGTCAACCACGGAGTCCTTCTCCTGCCCATTGCTGATGATCTTGTATTGCTTCTGGATGTCGACAAGCTTGTTGCACCAGATGGCCGAATCGTCGCGTTCTTCCTTCTCTCCACCGTAGCAAAGGTGCAGTCGGCGCTGCCGATGAAATGGGCGAATGCTCCAGAACCTGGTGCAGCCATAGGACTGAGGCGAGGCAGAGCTTCACCGAGTCCGTATCGTTGGTGTACACCACATTCAACTTGGTGCAGCCATAGGACTGAACAATGAACTCAAAGGGGAACTCCTTGCTGAAGTACATATCCAGCAGGCTCACCCCTCGGATCGCCATTGGAGTCTCTTCGAGTGAACGAGTGTGTAGGCAGCGGCAGTAGTTTGTTTTTCAGCTCTTGGGGAACTGGATTCAACAGTAAGCTCAGTGTGTACATGCGACAACAGTTACTACCCCTCCCTCGTCCGCTGCACGCCCGACAGAAGATGCACCCCCAGCGCATTGAAACGCCTCCATTGAGAAACCTACTCTGGCCACACGTCGGTTCACGAACGGGTTTGTATTGGTACTGTAATAACAGGAGTTAGTGGTCACTTTACTTAAATTTAATTAGCTTTAATAGAAATTTATAGTTAAAACAAGCAATGCATTCGCTCATTCTATCAGTGCCACAGGATCAACATGCACAACAATTAGAATTATTATTCTCAGGAAGCACACGATCATCACATTTGTCGCACTTTCACAAAGATAATACTAGCCAAGTTTGAACTGTTTGTTATGGTTGTTGTCCTCTGCATCATCATGCCGTGTTTCCCAGCTTGCAAGATTCAGAACCAACAAATAAGATCCAAATAATAAGTACAACAAAGATGCCTACACATCTCATTGATTCCCAGCTTGCAAGATTCAGAACCAACAAATAAGATCCAAATAATAAGTACAACAAAGATGCCTACACATCTCATTGATTCCCAGCTTGCAAGATTCAGAACCAACAAATAAGATTCAAATAATAAGTACAACAAAGATGCCTACACATCTCACTGATTCCCAGCTTGCAAGATTCAGAACCAACCTACTAGAGCCTTTTGATAAAGTGAATATCGGGATTAGATCCATCTTGGCTAGCCATGTCATACAATCAAAGAACTTGGCGAATGCTCTTGACCGTCACAACATCTGTAGTTGAGTATTCCTGTTTGCACATCATGTTTGCACAACACAAACAAGGAGACAGGAGAGCATGCTTTCGCTTTAATAGCAGCCTCCTTGAACTCAACCTCCAGCTCTACTTGGATGAGGTCTGCCTGGAGTTCCATGATTCAATTCATGCGCCTTTTTCTGCAGTTCACCTGAAATGAAGCAAAGATTGCATCATTCGGCTAGCAAGAAGTACTTGCTCTTGTGAGCTGGCAGGTTCTTCTTTAGTAGTTGCACTAAAATTGAGGAACATTAAGGTTGGCTGTCCGGCTCATGTAAGGTGCAACTATAATTTTCTTATCCTTTTGTGCAGTTCCACTAAAATAAAGTGCCATTGTGGTGACAGTGACGGCTCCATATTGCAAAGGCTAATCAAATGTTTGTACGAGATTACCAACAGAACTTGACGGAGATTTTGGAAACTCCAATTACCATTTTGTGCAGTTCCACCAAAATTGAGAGATGTTGCCCACATGACATTTTAGTTGAACTGCACAAGACACTCATTCCAAAAAAAGTGTTTTGTGCAGTTCACCAAAAGGTCACAATAGCAACAAGGTGAAATGGATATCCCTATCTGCACAAAAAAGATAGAAAGTAAATAGTTGCTGGTCAATAAGAATATATGAAACATATACAAAATGAAAAGAAGCATATTAATTATGTTCATGGCAATCACGCAAGGACAGTAGAAATTTTAAAACGTCAGCAATGCTTCATGTTACCAGAAGCATTACGATCAACAATGAAATTCCTCAAATATGGGATTACTTTAATGGTGGCATTGCTTGTTTACCAGACACAGTAAATCAACAGCAGCTAAAGAATTGGTTTAAGGGCATGGGACCATGGGGACACCAGGACACTCTGCAGCGTAAAGGAGCAACTTACTTATCATACTGGGAAAACAGCAGGAGTGCCATTTGTAACACAGTTTAATGGCATCTTATCACTGGAGGCATTAGATTAACAATAACACTGGTTAGACATGTCCCTAAGATGACGGTGTGATTGCTTCATTTTACATGTGCCCTTACATTAACAACAAAAGGTTGGTATAAGGACATGCGACAGTGGACGCATCAGCACAATGTACCTACAAGGAGGCATAAAGTGGTGATGCCGAGTTTGTTCATGCTATGTGAGGGCAGCAAACCTAATCCTGGAGACCTTTTACTATGTGAGGGCAGCAAATCTAATCCTGGAGACCTTTTACTATGTGAGGGCAGCAAATCTAATCCTGGAGACCTTTTACTATGTGAGGGCAGCAAATCTAATCCTGGAGACCTTTTACTATGTGAGGGCAGCAAATCTAATCCTGAAGACCTTTTTACTATGTGATGGCAGCAAATCTAATCCTAGACATACTCTGTTGACTTGTCCACCAGCCGCCACTTTCTATCCCTTTTTCAACCAATAACAGATCTGTTCCTTATCCAGTTTGTACTGCGTTTTCCCATTATTTCTGTTTCAACCAAGAGACCGGTTGGGTATCCGGTCTCTACTACTTTCACCATATTATTTCCTCTTTGAATCAAGTCCTAGATTCATGCTACAACTTTCCCCCCTTTCTTCGTTGTTTGAACAAAGCCCTAGATTCGAATGCATGAAGTAGCTTTACCTCTAATAATACTAAAAATTTAGGTGGCTTTGGAAGAGCTGATGGGAGTAGAAAAAGATGCACATGCAGACACGTGGGGAGCTAGGGCAGTAGAGCAAGGCCGCTTTCGAAGAACTTATACCTGAGGGTCACCGGGATGTCGGCGGCGGCAAGTTGGATCTCAGGACAATATGGCAGGGAGGAAGACGGGTCAGAGGACCTCCCGAGCCGGCGCTGTGTCGGAGAGAACGGCACGGGAAGAGGATCGGGCCCCTCCGACAGCTGTGGGTTTCCTCCCTCGGCGGCGATGACCGCGTGAACGATGCACCTTTTAGTCCTCTACACACACCGACCGAAGGGATCCGACCAGATCTGTGACCAGCGATGAGCAGAGAGAAAATGTCGCTACCGTTGTCTTGTTTATATCTGGAGAGGATGAGAGAATGAAGAGAGCAACCCTAGTAAAGCAAGAGCTCAGGCCCCTGCGTCCATATATAGTGGAGTTATTATCTTTTTTCTATCCACAACAAGCGTTTCAATTTGTGTATGTGGCTTTAAAGAACAGAAACTCTCTATTTAAGGTGACTACTGTACGACTCCTACTTACTACTAGTAGTACTACAGTATTGTTCATTTGTGCTCCCCGCCCCTCCATTCATTGAACAACCCCACGGGTGAATATACATACAGTAAGTACTGTATTTATATAGAATGAACAAGCTCGAACTATTTTCGCGTAGTTAAAAGTTGAGGGCGGGGCTTTTCCCGGGCAGTATGCGTGGCAGTTTTCGGGTAGGCGGTTTGACAGAGAGGCGAGGAGGGTGAGTGAGTGGGGCTGTGCGATTTGACAGTGTGTTACTGCTGGAAAGACTTGTGATATGACCACTCACTATAGTCATGAATTACTGGCGCTTCGACCGGGGTGATGCCCCCTTCCATTCCGCGCTCTAATCTTGTGCATGACACGTCGACCCGGATGCTGGATCTCCCACATGTCTGTGTAGTAAGAAGGAGCAAAGAATGATGCGGTATATACTAGTACTATACTATGTACTACTCAGGTCGGAGGAGTGCGAACCACGGCAGCCTAGTGAACCAGCAGTGTGAACCACGGTAGCCCAGTGAACCAGCAGTAGAAAACAATGTGGTGATATGGCCATAAAAAACAATGTGCTACGGTCCACACTGTAGCATGTACAGTAACACTCCTCTTTGTTTGAATCCCTGAGTTAGAGCTAGTTTGGGTTGAAATAACCTCAAATTATCGAAACAAGAGGGGGTAGTTTGAGCTAGTTTGCTCTAACTGAGCTAAAAAAACTAGCCTGGTGGAGAGGTTCTAATTGGGTTAGTTATCCTCGGGCCCACTAAAAGAGAACTAAAAAAATCTCCCCTGCCCGCACCAAATCGCTCCCCCCTCTTGCACAACTCCTCTCTGTTCCCCATAGGGCCGCCCGCCCAAGCGCTGCTCGCCCTCTCTCTTCTCCGGCCACCCTCTCCTTTCGGCCTCCACCGCCCTACTCTGGTCGCCCTCTCCCTCTGGCCTTCAAAGGTCGCCCCGCTCCCCCTTCACCAGTCGTTTTTCTCCCTCTGTCATGCACGGCGGCGGCGCATCTACCAGGGAGGTCGCGAGAGGGGTGAGTTTGTTCGTTCCTTCTCTGTCTCACGGCCATATCATTGATCTTGCTTGCTCTAGCGCTAATTCTGATTTGGAAAAGTAGATCCTGATCAAACTTGGTATAGATTTGTGGTGCATGCATGGAATTGTTTGATGCTGCTTGCGGAGGTAATAAATATTTCTAGAGGCCCAAAGATTCAGGTTACCTTTCTAGGTATTTCAATTTCATGCTTGCATTATTTCTAGAGGCCCAAAGATTCAGTTCACCTTTCTAGGTATTTCAATTTTAGGCTTGCATTATTTCTAGAGGCCCAAAGATTCAGTTCACCTTTCTAGGTATTTCAGTTTCAGGCTTGCATTATTTCTAGAGGCCCAAAGATTCAGTTCACCTTTCTAGGTATTTCACTTTCAGGCATGCATTATTTCTAGAGGCCCAAAGATTCAGTTCACCTTTCTAGGTATTTCAGTTTCAGGCTTGCATTATTTCTAGAGGCCCAAAGATCCAGTTCACCTTTCTAGGTATTTTAGTTACAAGCTTGCATTATTTCTAGAGGCCCAAAGATTAAGTTCCCAGTCGGCGGCAAGCGGCCCTGCTACCCATGCCGATGTCGACCTCAACTCGCAAGGGCTGGCGTCGGAGGGGTTCCTGGGGCTTGGGCTCTACAGAGCCTTCCTCCAGAGCGACGATGGCGAGCTCCTCCCTCGGTGTGTGAGGGGCTCCGGGCTCCGTCCCTATCGTGAATGACTTCCATGATGAGTTAGCTCATTCTTTGTTTCATGAAGGGCCTGTTTGGTTTGCAGCCTAAGGTTGCCACGCCTAAGCTTAGGCGTGCCACAATATCTTAGGCATGTGTTTGGTTCATTGTCACACTTGTGGCTTGCCATACTTTTCTAGTTACATGGTCCACATGTCATAGACTCAACTTCTTGCCAAATCTTGCCACACTTGTTGTGGCCATTTTGTTAGCCACACTTTTTGTGCCAGCCGCACTTTGCTAAGCTTAGTTGTGGCAAAGTTAGTCATGAACCAAACAGACCCGAAGTGTTTTTTTATTTTGTGAAGCTTGATTGACGACTTGTATGTTTAAGTGGGATATCTCATTTGTATGGACAAAGTAAAAATTATCATGTTTTGCATGCTTGATTTGTATAGATGGTTCGTTTATGTCAATTGTGAGCGGGAGGAGGCCACAAAAGAGCCGGCCACAAATCCGGCAGGAAATAGGGTCCAAAGTAGTCAAATGATTGAGATAGAGCATTTATTGTCAATCTAACCCTGCCATCCATACACCTCTTTGGTTTAGAGTTAGTTCAGGGTTAGAATCTGACTCTAACTCTAACTGAGTTAGAGTTCTCCTCGTCTCGGTTCATCGTCATCATACTCTCCCCATTCCTGTGTTTTCAGTATCCTGCGAATCAAAGAGGCCCTTTTTTTGCGGGAAAAATCAAAGAGGCCCTTAGACTGGTTTAGGTCCAAAATTTAATGAACGTGCTCCGGTTTCCAAGAAAATAATCCGGTTTCATGTAGTAATTTATTTATTTATTTATTATTCTGCGGGGGGTTTGCATGTTATTCGTGAGGTCTGAAATGTAAAGTACCCCGACATATGCTCCGAATCGTGCATGCACTATGACCCAGATGCTCTATGTCCCACATGTAGGCAAATGAGAGCACGTGGAAATAGCCTAGGAGTACATATAGGAGGATAAATGCGTGAAAAATATGTACTGTGAAGCATAGCCGCGGTTCGAAAAGGAGACCTAAAGTGATGACAGCTATAAGTCGCACGCACCCAACTAGTGGTACTAGACATACGACTATTTTTTCCCTCAAAAAAAAGAGGCACGAGTGCTCAGTACTCCTATTCTATAAACACGAGTCCTGTCGGGGATATAACCCGCGGTATAAACCGCCGGATGTATGACCCGGCTAGAGTTTGGCGATTCACTGGCAACCCACTTGGACATGGCGGTTTACGGTTCATTGGTAATCCGGCAGGCGGGTCAGAGGAGCGACAAGACCCGGTGGCCCAACGGGAAGTTTATGGAAGGCCGGATCATGCTATGGTGGGCCGGTTTAAGAGAAAAGGCGTGAGGAATATTTACTTTACAAGGAAGACCCGGACTTGTATCCGGTTTGTATTAGAAGGGAGACTAGTCCTAATCCTAATAGGACTCCACATGTAACCCGCCCCTTCAACATATATAAGGAGGGGCAGGGCTCCCCAAAGAGGGACAAGCTACAAGCAAGAAGAAACAATCTTTGGGCTAGACACAAAGAAGAGAGCCGGTTTATAGCGACTCCCTCGCGATGATAATGAGACCTAGCCTCAAACAGCATGTAGGGTTTTTACCGGATGATGTTTCCCGGGGCCCGAAGCTGTCTAAATCCTCGTCTTGTGTGTTGATCCGCCCTGCGTCTCTCATCCCACTCAACCCCTCTCAAGCTACCACATAGATGCGTTGGCCTCGCGACTAAGTCCTTACACGAGGACATCTGCCGTGACAAATCCACGACAGTTGGCGCCCACCGTGGGGCTCGCACACGGTGGTGTTGAGTTCTTGGAGGGATCTCTCCCAGGAATCGAGAACTTCATGATTTTTCGGATGAAGATGTCAACGTGCAGTTGGAATGGCACGAACAAGGTTGAGATAGAGATTTTAGGGTTGCATGTTTGCAGCCGCCGCACACACCTAGACAGACGGCGTGTTGGATTGCGAGTTGGATTGAATTGCTCGAAGCATAAAATCAAAGATGGCCAATTGCTAGTGCTTATAGTCAAATAATGCAAGGAGCTGTTGTTAGATGACCAAGAATTAGCCTGCAGGCCAACAAATCGCACGTTATGTGAGATCAAAACCAGGGAAATAGGCAAGAAAAAGAAGAGAACGGCGTTTCCTCGGAAGGATTTTATGCGCCGTCAGAAGCAAACGGTCTGATCCGATCTGGCCTACCGAGCTCTTGCAAGATTGATGTGAAAAAAAAACGCAAGAAAAAAAGAAAAGAGGGGCCACGACCCGGAGAAGGGCCACGACCCGGAGAAGGACTTGGACGTTGACCCGGATTACTCCTCTACCGGTGTGGTCCACACCTCGCCTGGCCAGTCCGCCTTTGGCTCGTGCGGCATCGAGCCATGGCCTCACACAACAGCTTCTACCGCCGGGGGATCTCCAATCCACCCCGCGTGTCCAGGACGACTGTGCCGGCCTTCCAACGCCTCCCGTGTCGCTGCACGCACGCCGTCTTCACCCCTGCGCATGCCTCCTCAGTCTCCACTGCGAGCGAGTCGCCTCAGCCTCGCTCTCAAGTCGCCGGAGTCCTTCGTCGGCCTGGCTTTCGTTTTGGAGCTGCCAAGAGGGCCTCCGTCTCCCTCCTGCACCTTCAAAATTTTCCACGGCCCTGCCGACGCGGACGTGCGTCGAGCCGCCATTACCTTGCTCATCATCGAGCCGCCATCGCGTGGACATCTTGCTACCGCAGCCGGACGTGGCCGTCCTCCAGCGCCAGCTTCATCTCCTTCCGTTGTGCCATCGTTGAGCCGCCATGACCTCGCTTCACCTCTGCCGGCTTCACCGCCATGCGGCCGAGCTGCCGCGCTAGCTTCCCGCCCTTGCTGCAGCCCTCGCCTCCATGGTCGCTGCGCTGCCGACTTGCTGGGCGGCCTTTACCTCCGCGGCTGCTGCGCTGCCCTGCCGGGTTGCCACCAGTGCGCCTGCAAGCCGGCTCTGAACCCCTGCCGGGATGCCAATATCCTTGCCTGGCCACTGAGTTTTCCAAGCCACCGGCCTCCAACCGATGCTGCTTGTCGCCACACATCAAGTCCACGTGCAGGCGAGCGAGTCCAAATCACCTCCGCACTGAATGTTGATCTGCAGCTCCAAATTTTCTATTGGCCAAAACTGCTACATGAGGAAGCGACCAGATTGGAGCGGCCTTTGCAAATTTCATACACAGAGTATATACTACCAAGAAGATTGAAAGCTATCACGTGGTCAAAATGTCCGTCTTGGTACTAGATGTGATGGCTAGTACGCAAATGGTCAAGAAAGAAAAAGAGACGGTGATTAACAAAGACAGACGATGGAATCATGTCAGTCAGAAATTGTCAAATGCACCTTCAGCCCTGCTAAGTCGCCTACTTGCTGGGTTGAGCTGGCTTCGTCACATGGCGGTGGCCCTGCCGGGTCTCGCTGCCGCAGGCCCCCTCAGCTGCCGCACGTTGAGTCGCCGGACGCCGCCGACCGCCTCTGCTCCGGATCGCTGAATGCCCCGAGCGGCCTCAACTCAGCCGCCGCCGTGGTTCGCTGACCGGCGCTTGCCATGAGCCGCCACCTCGGCCTTGTTGCACCTGCTTGGTGAGAGGACAGGCGGATTAATCCTGTGCTGTTAAGAAGAATAGAGGTTATCTACGGACATTGCGTATGGATCATCTGTCATACCAATGCACCAGGATGACTGCAAAAAAAAAGGGGTGGTGTTATATCGCGGATGCACGTTCGGCGGTGCTGCATGGCTTCACGGGCACGCGTGTCGCGGTCCGGTTTACATCAAACACGCCAGTTGACTCTCCCGTCCGCACCGCCTTACAACGCCACGGACGACTCGCCCGTCCGCCCTCGCGGCCGGTTCACGTGTCCAGGCCAGCTTACAATGTCATGGCCGACTCGCTGTCCGCGCGCGGCTTACAAACGTCGCGGCCGACTCACCCGCCCGCACCGGTTTACCACGCCGTGGCCAGTTCACCCGTGAGCGACTTCAACTTCACCTAACGATTATCAATTTCATGGCGGATTATTTCCGGCCTGGTATATCAGGTGATATCCATCTAAAATATATTTTATTGTTACATATTATTTTTTGTCAAAGAGCAGTTTATCTTTGTCTTGGTCTGCAACATTGTTGATGCAGGACGATTGTTTACTACATCAAAACGATGTGGTTAACTTGCCCGTCCGCGCCGGTTTACAACACCGCGGGCGGTTCATCTGTTTGAGCCACTTCTGACGCGGAGGTCATCTTTTCCGTCCGCCTCTCGCGGCCTGGTCTACATCAACACACCGGGCCGCACCCGTCTGCATGAGCTATTTATTGCGTATGAGCAAGTCACAACTTGGGTAGCCCGGTTTTCTTTCAAGCAAAATGGAGGTAAATTATCATATACTATCAACCGCTGTCTGCACAGGGTGGTTCAATGGGCAGGCGCACAAGTCGCCACCATTACAGTTTGGTTAACTTCAAATCACCAGTTGGAAGGAACCATTGGCCGAGTTGCTGACACGGCTCATACGGGATCATTTATAACCCACCGCAGTCACCTCAACCTTCTGTGGATTCACATCGTGCTATCAACACCAATGATATACAAGTTATGCCGGTTTATATCACGGTCAAATATGGAGAGTTTCAAGCCAATTCCTCGAGTCACTTTGAGATTCGGGGGCTACGATGACATGACTTAGCAAATCTTGCCAGTTTCAGCAAATTTAAGAACCCCAGGACGATGGAGGGAAAGATAACCCGGTCCCGGAGGCTACTATTATTTGAAGGCCGTCAGAAAAATTTCCGGCTTAGAAAGTATATGACAGTTACAAAATCCCGGCTCAATGAAAAAGATCCGGGTCATCAGAAAGGATTCCGGTTTAAAATCCGGTTCAAGGGAAAGATGTCCCCCACAAAGCTTTGAAGCTCTCAATATCCGGTTTAACATCCGGTTCAAGAAGGAGTTATCTCTTGCAAAAAGTTAAAGGGTGCCAAAGAGGACCTGTTGCCATGACGCGCGGTTCAAACATGGGTATCATGCCTTTATTGGCCTGACATATTATTGATCACATGGGGGCTTCTGCTTCATAAAGCGGGGTCTCTGTTCTTTTTTACATCATGCGTGGTTACACGGAGGTTCTGTCTTAAAGCGGCCTCCGGTTTACCCCTTGACATTTGCTTTTTATATATCACTGGGGGCCTTGGTCGTGTCCGAACCAACGCGACACCCTTTGATAGGCGACAGCCACCAGATCATTTGGGGACATGGTCAAGTCTAAACCAGTCACGCCTCTTGGTCGGCCTAAGGCCACAAAATCACTTGGGGGCATGGTCGAACCCGAACCATTGCCACGCCTCTTGATCTGGCATATATGCCACGAATCATTTGGGGACCTGGCTGACTTGAACCATTGTCACACCTATTGGGGGCTTGGTCCTGTCCGACCACGGTAATACCATATGATCAGCTCAGTATAGCATGTCTTTTGCAAATGGTTTTATCATTGCCTTTGCTTGAAATTTTCTTTAATAAATTTTCCTTCTTTGTTGCGTTCTTAAACTGACAAAATTCGCAGACCGGTTCGACTGTCTATTGACGGAACACGGTCAATCTTTAATCCGGAGACTATTTGCCCAGTTTGATTTTTTGATTTTATGTTACCATCTTATTATAGAGCAAACCGGTGTTCATTAACCCGGTTTGACTTTCAAATTACAAGTTATCAGTACATGATCAAGTTATAATCCGGAGACTATCAGCCCGGTCTGGTTTGACTACGAGTCGCCAGTATTATATATGGTTAAACCGGTGTTTATCACAACCCGGTACGGTTTATCATCAACCGGCACAGTATGAAAGGAGTTATCATTACTCAAGATTGGGGTTATCACTCTTACTACAAAAAGTTGGTAAACCAATGATGTCATTCAATGTCACAGGTATGATATATTCCATATTTAATTATTCTTAAGTGCAGCCTTGGTTATAAACCCGGGTTATATGTTGGGCATTATGACCCGTCCGGCGGTAGACCGCCAGGACACTTTAAACTTGTTGTATGCAGAAACAGGTTGAATAAAGCATGATTATAAATTATCCGGTGTTTATTAAACCGGCCTGGTTTTAAGACGATAAGTCGCCAGTATATGATGGGAAATTATCCGGAGTTTATTAAACCGGCCTGGCTTTGGACTATACGTCGCCAGTATATATTTGGATTGCGCCATTGGAATCATGCGCTTATAAATGATTGGGTTATATTATTCAAATAGCCAAACTTGGCTGAATTTTCATTATGATATTGGATGAATAAGGTTTCATACCGGATTATATTATCTTGAATAGCCAACATGGCTGGATTTTTATTATGGTTATTAATATTATGATTGAGGTTTTCAAAGTCGCTTTAGCGCAATGGATATTATGTTATCAATGGATATATTCTACAATTGAAGGAATAGTCCCGAGTTGCTGCAGGCTTACAACCTGGCACTTGGGGGCTACATTATTGAAGTTGAGATTACATCAAATATGCAAGTCTCATGTCGTTGCAAGCATGCACCATGACACTTGGGGGCTAATGCAAAGCCATTCTTTGTTCATCTTATTGAAGACCCGACTCATCACATTATAATGAGCCGGCCCTTGGGGGCTACCAATTGCTCCTGTTAAACAATTCAAGGTACAAGCTTTTTATTCATTATATTGAAGGGTCCACTGCTCAGTTGGTAAAGCACAAGGCTCTTAACCTTGTGGACGTGAATTCAAGCCCCATGATGGGGGTTACATCATATGATGTTATTTTCATTGAAGTATATATCAAAGTCCCAGCCCAATATTATCTTACTGAGCCGGCCCTTGGGGGCTACACCGTTGCTATTCAAAGATTACATGATTATATTTACAAAGTCCCTGCTCATTATTGCATAATGACCCGACCCTTGGGGACTACACTGGTTGAAGTTTTTATGAGCATCAGGAAATTACAAGTCCCAGGTTACTGCAAGCATGACAAACCGGCACTTGGGGGCTACATATGGGGAATACTCAATTCTGACTAGTGATTGAGATGAACAAACTGGATTTATTCAAGATTGTGATATTTATATTGAAGCAAGTCTTAAGCCATCACTTTGTTCTGCTCAAGACTTGGGGGCTACAGGTATTATATTATTATCGAAGAACTATTTTCAAATTCTCTGTTTTGAGAAAACTGGATTAACCCGGCGTCACCAATCATTATGACCCTGTGTCTCTAACCCGGCGTCATCAATAATCATGAACCGGCATTAGCAACAATCATGAACCGGTGTTGGCGACAATCATGACCCGGAATTATCAGTTTTTATAACCAGACAATGGTGGTAATCATAAACCGGCAAGTTTTACATCTTCAAGCCGACTGGATATCAGTTGAATATTTCAGAGACTAATATTTTTGTCAAAGCATTGAAGGCTGATTCAAATGGATTCTTTATTTACAAATATCTTCTGCAAGCAAATTGATTATGAAGATGGTTGTTATCTTGGAAGGAAGAAATGACAAGGATTTAAGGATGATCAAGTGCCGGCTTACAAGTATATTTAAACCGGAGCACAACCCGACAAATTTGTTCTTGTTGCAGATCAGTTTAACATGGATGAATCCAAATTAAACTGGGGGCTAATGTCGGGGATATACCCCGCGGTATAAACCGCCGGATGTATGACCCGGCTAGAGTTTGGTGATTCACTGGCAACCCACTTGGACATGGCAGTTTACGGTTCATTGGTAATCCGGTAGGCGGGTCAGAGGAGCGACAAGACGCGGTGGCCCAACGGGCGGTTTATGGAAGGCCGGATCATGCTATGGTGGGCCGGTTTAAGAGAAAAGGCGTGAGGAATATTTACTTTACAAGGAAGACCCGGACTTGTATCTGGTTTGTATTAGAAGGGAGACTAGTCCTAATCCTAATAGGACTCCACATGTAACCCGCCCCTTCAACATATATAAGGAGGGGCAGGGCTCCCCAAAGAGGGACAAGCTACAAGCAAGAAGAAACAATCTTAGGGCTAGACACAAAGAAGAGAGCCGGTTTATAGCGACTCCCTCGTGATGATAATGAGACCTAGCCTCAAACAACATGTAGGGTTTTTACCGGATGATGCTTCCCGGGGCCCGAAGCTGTCTAAATCCTCGTCTTGTGTGTTGATCCGCCCTGCGTCTCTCATCCCACTCAACCCCTCTCAAGCTACCACATAGATGCGTTGGCCTCGCGACTAAGTCCTTACACGAGGACATCTGCCGTGACAAATCCACGACAAGTCCCATCTGACAACAGCGTCCGTGCTACAGCTAGCTCTCCTCCCTCGTTTGTCTCTTCTAATTCTAAACTCGGCCGACGCCCGGTGGGCGGGGTGGGTTTGCTCAATTGCGGCCCCACCTCACAGTGAAAACATTACGACTAGAATAAAAATCCCATATACTCCCTCCGTTCATAAATATAAGCCTTTTTAGATACTATTTCAAATGGAATACATCATACAGATATATGTAGACATAGTTTAGAGTGTAGATTCACTCATTTTGCTCCGTATGTAGTAGTCACTTGCTGGAATCTTTAGAAAGACTTATATTTGGGAATGGAGGGAGTACTATACTAATAAAACACTAAGGCCACGAGGCGATGCAGTGCTGGTTACACGAGGCAAGAAGAAGAGATGCATCCACCGACGATGTCCACCTCCTCAACTCATGGCGCCAGCCCACCGAAGGGCGCCTAAGTAGCATCGGCTTTCGTGGCCAGGTCGATGTGCTTCTGAACAATGGCGTCCAAAGATTCTAGCCGCTGGAAGAAGGCCAACGTCTTTCTGTCCTCGCTTGCCTTGTAGTGGCCTATGTAGACGATTTCCTCATATATGTGGATGTGCAGGTTGAGGGTTTCTTGCATGGCGAGGCGCTGCACGGCGAGCGCGGCCTCGAGGTGCACATTCTTCGTCGCGACCTTCGGCACCTGCAGGGCCACCGGGGCTTGAAAGAGTTCGTCACCATGGAGGCCGATGAGGGTGGCAGGCAATGATGAGCCTGGGCACGCGGGCTGGAGCAGTATGGCAAGGTCGTCCGCGCACTTCTTGACGGCGGTGAACTTGCAGATGGAGTTGACCATCATGTCGTCCATGCGAGAGGCGAAGCCAGCATCGGCGAGGGCTACGATGCCTGTGGTCGCCAGCACCGTTTGGAAATGCTGCACGGTGCGGGGCCGCAGGCCGACGCCTTGGATGATTTGGCACAGCCGACTGCCGCTTGCGTCCATCGCCTCCATAGGTGCTTGTGGCTTCTGGTCACTTGGTCTTGGATTGGAGTGAGCAGTGTTGCGCAGAGACTTGGGAGTAGATGTATTGGAGTGGTGGGGCACCTTTATTATATGAGAGTCCAAACTTTGTTGCATTCACATCGTGCTGGCTCTATTCTGCTTCTCCAATTAATTCCCTCTACATGTAATTGAGGATGCATCATTGACCGTTCAACATCTCGGGAACCGCTACCCTCTCCCTCCTTGGCATTCAAGCACCTATGGACCCGTCGACGACGAGGTGCCTATGGTGACTTCATAAATTTCAAGATGATAGTGCCGTGCGTGTGTGCGTTCATAGGGGCGAGTGTATGCGCGTGTATATGAGCTCTTGCGTCTGTACTGTGTCAAAAAAAACGTAAATGCGTGTCAAAAAGACACTAGTCAGTATACTCAATATTGTGCACCTCGGAGAGGAAAATGATAGAACTAGTACGTATTTATTTACGGTGCAGATTCACTCATTTTGCTCCATATGTACTCTGTCTCGGTGTAGTCTAGTCACTTGTTGAAATCTCTAGAAGGGAAAATACTCCTTTCTGGTTTACAGGGCTATACTAGCAAGTAGTTGTAGTACAATAGTGGGCTCACATAGCAATTTTGTCTCATGCAACGTTCGGTTTGCGCTTGGCTCTTCGTCTTTTCGAGAAGACGAACAATGATGTTACTACTACTGCTTCTACAGTGTCGAATCCACTATTGCATTTCCGTCCACCGCGAGCGGGACGGATAGCTTGTTGTAGAAGTATACTACTAAGCAAAAGCCCGTCCTCGTTTGCGAGCAACCGCGCGCATGGGCGAGGGAGAAGGCGTGTAGTAAAATCAAGCTTCTCCTCATTGTACGAGTTGACACGACACATCATAGCACTGGCCCCACATGCTTGCCTCTAAACTTGGCTGAAAGACCCACAATGTACAATATATTTGCTGCAACCTCTAACATTTACCCACCACAAATTAAAATATATATGTGGCCGTATGCATCGTTCTGATGCAGAGGCCGGGGAGTCCCCCCTTTTCAAAAAAAAAAACAAATTAAAATATATATTCCTATCTTGACCAGATGAGCATGCAAACTACAATCACCAGGGTGACAGGTAGGGCCAGAAGACTATTTTAATTTTTTTTAAAAAAAACTTCAAGACGGCCACATAGCATGGAGCTGACCCGAACGATTTTAAGCTTACATGCATGGTACACGCTATCCTAGACTACTCTACACATGAAACTGCCACACGAGCATCCGGGCTGCGCTTGGCTATTCGCCTCTTCGGGAAGTCAAACAATGATGGAGTACTACTGCACTGGAGGAGTACTAAAATACGCTTCTGGCCATCTGACACCGATAGAACTGCTGCATGTCCATCGCGTGCGGGAGGGAGAGTGTGTAGCGAAAGCTTCTCCTAGTCTTGCCAGCCACCACGCTCATGGGCGAGGGAGGGATGCTCCTGCCTTTGCGTGTATAACATGTGGGCCTGACAGGTGGGTGGCCAACCTGTCATACAACCAAAGGCAGGTGCAGTTAAGTCCGCGAGGGAGAGGATAATCAAACTTCTCGTTGATGTGCGAGTTGACGCGACACATCAAAGCACTGCACTCGATATATTTCAATAATTTGCGGTTACCGATGCATTAATTACAACGCATGCATGCATGCCGTGACTCTCCTTTTGATACTTGCTTGTGTTGATTTAATGCACCTTGAAGTAGTACTCCCTCCGATTCCTTTTACTTTGCATATAAATTTTTCTTGTTTTTCTCAGATTAGTCTGCGCGTCCGTGTTGGTTTCCATCTATGCCCCCACTCAATTAGTCCTGCCCTCATTAATCGCGCCAGTTTCCAAAGTAGAAAATGGCTACAGGCAAACGCATGCAGCACCGGATGCTGCTTGACCACCTGGGGAAGCCAACTCAAGCGAAAAGGAAGGAGGACCAGCCAACCATTGCATGCACATTTACTGTTGATATTTATGCAGCTTACTCATGCGCAGTGGCAAATTTGTCCAGAAAACTCAAACGACTGCCTTTCTTGGTATGCGGGAGTACAGTTATGCGCAGAGTATAAAATATGTGACGGTAAAGCTTTGTAATGCCCCGGCCCAAGCGAGAGATGGTTGTGCATGAGGAGGGCGAGATCATGCAGACGGAACAGGAACCGACGAGGCAGCTCACTAAGGTCTCCATGGACCTCACCGTGCTCCACTGCACCTTGTGCCTCCGCCCCTTGACGCCTCCAGTGTATGAGGTTCGAATACACCTCATCAGTTCGGCTGATTGAGCAGGGTGCATGTTTCTTGATTGATGTGCTGTTCGATTGATTAATGCAGTGCAAGGGAGGGCACCTGGCTTGCGTGGACTGCCGCGTCGAGCGCCCGGGGAACCAGTGGCAGTGCCAGAAGTGCGAGCGCGGCGGTGGCTTCGACGTGCGGAGCACGACGGTGGAAGCCGTCGTTTCGTCGCTGAGGGTGGTGTGCCCGCATGAAGGCTGTGGGCTCTATGTCATTTACCACAAGCTCGCCGATCACCAAAGCGTGTGTCCGCTCGCGCCCTGCAAATGCCCCGTGCCCGTCTGCGGCTACGAAGGCCCGCCGCCGGCACTCTACCACCACATTAGCAACGCGCATCCCATGCCCGTGCACAGGATCCAGTACGGCAAGGTGCTCCAGCTGCAAGTGCCACTATCGGAGCCACGGCTCTTGCTGTTCGCGGAGGAGGATGGCCGTCGTTTTTCTTGGTCGGTGGCGTGCTCGACATCGGCGCGCCTATCGCCGTGTCGGTGGTCTGCATCAGAGCGGGGGCATCCCCACTGCCGCACTACGTGGCCAAGCTGTGGGCGAACGGCCCGCTGGGGGAGCCCAAAGGCACGACCGACGCCGTCAAGTTGGAAATGGAGGTGATAAGCAGCAAGGATCCAAGTGACGTCGACGTGCAGGAGCTGACCTTCTTCATAGTTCCGCCCAAGCTGCTGGCCGGGGCTAAGCTGGTGTCCCTCCACATTCAGATTGACAAGCTCACATCCTAAATGTTTCTACAGTGCCTTCTGTTTATCTTAGTAATATGCTAATATAGGGATTACCTCGGTCTACTTTAGCTTAAGAAATCGTGGGTTTTGGTGGCGATGCAGCAATTACTTCAACATCAGATCAGTAATTTCCAACAGTCGAACGGATATTTTGTGTCTGTTGGATATAAAGTTCCTTTGGGTAAGAAGTACTAGATAAAAGGAGATGTATGTAGACGTATTTTAGTTTTAGATACGTCCCTTTTTATCCATTTTGATGACAAGCACTCCCTCCGTTCCACAATACATGCCTTCCATTTGTCAAAATATAGATATATCTAGACATGTTCTAGTATATAGGTACATCCATGATAGAGCCAGTCGGATGGTTGAGAACACTACAATTCGTAGCTATAGATGTGTGTGTGACTCCCAGATGCAGAAGCCGGGGGTCATCATCCTCCTTTTCGAGAAAAAACAGACGCGTGTGTGAGAGGACGAGTGCGTGCGTGCACCTCTTCTCTTCCTGTATAACGTACTAAACTCAGAGTACAAGTTTTTGTGGGTGGCACGATGGTGTGTGCGAGAAGTCCCGAGAGATAGGTTTAATGCGTCTAAAAAAAGACTAGCCTATAGCTCGCCACGCGGCTATTCCCGTCGAACACCCCATTAACCGTAAGATATGTATACGATGGTGCCAGTTATTGCACGTACATAGTAGAAAAAGTACACCACGACTAAGAACACGTGCCCACGTAACGCCATCCGGGAATAGTGCCGCACTTCGAAACTAGAACCGTCAAAAAATTTTGAGCTTGCGTCTCGTCACATTCCAAATTACTCCATGCTATATTGAATTGCAAACCTGTTCACACTGATCACAACCTAAATGGTTTCCCACTTAGGAGCGTATTAGTACTCGGTTATAAATACTAGTATGCCAGGATGACTGCACATTCCTCCTCAACTCCTCATCCACAAAAACAAACAAGTCATTCAGCATCCTTCCCTTGCGTCTGCCATGGCCAGCGTGAGTTTTGGGTCGAGCGAGTGCCACTAGGAAGAGGCAAGTATGGATGCAGAAGCACGAGAGATGTCCCGCCTTGCTGCGAAAGCAGCCGACATGTCCCTCCGCGCGGAAGTAGCAGCACAGAGGTCCCGCCGCGCTGCTGAAGCAGCACGGAGGTCCCGCCACACCATCGATGCAACAAACTGTTCCGGCCGCGCCGCGGAAGCAGCAGAGATGTCCCGCTGCACCGCGAATGCAGCAGAGATGTCCCGCCGCACCGCGGCGGCCTGGGAAAATTTCTTGCGGGCATGCGACGACTGTTACAGGCGCATGCATGCGATCGTCCATAGCCAGATGGATCAGATCTCCGGCTGGGCGAGGTTGCAGGACGACATGAAAGCCTTGTTTGAACAGGCTACCGGCATCATCCGGCAACTAAGGGAGGGCAATGAGAGGCTCCAGGCCAAGCGCGACCTGCTGAGGGCGAAGATCTTTTGAAGTGTAGACCAGCAGGAGGAGACCAATGCCTTGTTGAAGAGGACCGGCGTCATCGTCAAGAAACTTATGGACGAAAATGACATGCTCCGCATCGAGCGCTAAAGGCTGGTGGAGGAATCCGTGGATGTTCTCAAGCAGCGTCTTGAGGACACGAAAGAGCTCATCGCCGCTCACCGCGGAGACTAGTTCCCGCGGCCTGCAGCAACACATCAAGAAAGTAGAGATCAGCGAGCCAGATCCTTGTCTTCCTTCTTCTTTTGCCCTTGTGTATTTCGGGCGTAGCCGCATGTGGCTTTTTAATTATCTTTCTAATTATGTAAGACAATTAATCGTCCTTATATATTCTTCAGTCTTGCTATAAGTCACAGTAGATGCTATATAGGTCCGTCGGATCTTACATCAAGATCCGTGCTTTCAGATTTTCTTTTTTATCTCTTAAATCTCAGTCGAGTGAGACATATCCACGCCATTAAACAGAGGCTCGGGCGCCATTAATGGAGACCTTGGGAGAGAGGTAGACGGTAGATGGAGGTCAAAGGGCTCTCCTCCCGATAAGCACGTGCAGGGGTCTGATCGCACGCCTCTCGTACTCAAATAGCTACCCTGCATGGCGCCTCCTAGCTAATAAAAAATGGGGACGTGTGGCGGCACGTAAATGGTAGTAAATAGAACGCCCACGGTTTCAATAATACTTGTGTTTCCAATTGTAACGTGACAACACTTGTTCCAAAATGACTTTCTTGATTGTTAATGTGTGCGCCTTCGCAAAGAAGACATGGCACCAAGCCAAGTTTCATTATTTTCATGCGTGTTTTGGATTTACAAGAATTAAGAAACTAAGTTTCTCAATGTTTCCAGCCCAGCCACGACGCCCAGAATTTTGAATTTCATTCCCATTTCTTGCATGGAATCTAGAAATTTACCCGAGGACACACATGTGATTTTTCAACCAACTCTGGTGCACTGGAACATGTGCTTGTATTTCAAATTTGAATTATGCACACAAAGGTGACACATTCCCTCTCAGAACCACGAGCCTTCTTGAGAGAAGCTCCGATTTGCAAGAAGCTTATACCCAAATTTGTTCCTATTCGGACAATTTTTTTACCACCGCATGGTACTACCATGACATGACACCATGCCAAGTATCATGATTTTAGAACCAAGTTTCTCAATGTTCTCGACCGAGCCACGATGCCCAGATGTTTGAAATTTATTCTCATTTTTTTGCATGGGACCTAGAAATTCACCTAAGGACACAAATGTGATTTTCAACCAACTTTGGTGCACGGGAGCATGTGCTTGTAGTTCAAATTTGAATTATGCACATTAAATGACCAAAAACTCAATTAATGTGTAAAAAAGGCCAAACGAAGCTGGAATGATTTACAAAATTTAACAGGGCACTCATGTAGTTCTATGTTGCCTTTGTAAATAAACTCAAGGGGGACAACGTATATCGTTTCACACTCAAAGGTGGCACGTTCCCTCTCAGAACCACGAGCCTTCTTGAGACAAGCTTCGGTTTGCAAGAAGCTTATACTAAAATCTGTTCCTATTCGGCCAATTCTTTTACCACAGCATGGTAGTACCATGACATGACACCCATGCCAAGTTTCATGATTTTCAGACGTGTTTTGGATTTACAAGAATTTAAAAACCATGTTTCTCAATGTTCTCGGCCGAGCCACGATGCCCAGATGTTTGAATTTTATTCTCATTTCTTGCATGGGACCTAGAAATTCACCCGAGGACACAAATGTGATTTTTCAACAAACTTTGGTGCACGAGAGCATGTGCTTGTAGTTCAAATTTGACTTATGCACATTAAATGACTAGAAACTCAATTAATGTATAAAAAATGACAAACGAACCCGGAATAATTCCAAAATTTAACAGGGCACTCATGTAGTTCTATGTTGCCTTTGTTAAGAAACTCAAGGGTGGGGGGGGGCAGCGTATATCGTTTCACACTCAAAGGTGGCACATTCCCTCTTAGAACCAAGAGCTTCCAAATCGGCCCAATTTTTGACCACAACATGTTAGTGCCATGACATGACACCATGCCAAGTTTCTTGATTTCCAAACGAGTTTTGGATTTACATGAATTTAAAATCTAAGTTTCTCGATGTTCTCCGCCGAGTCACGACGCCCATATGTTTGAATTTCATTCTCATTTCTTCCATGGGACCTAGAAATTCAACCAAGGACACACATGTGATTTTTCAACCAACTTTGGTGCACCGGAGCATGTGCATGCAGTTCATATTTAGATTATGCACTTTAAAAGTCCAGAAACTCAATTAATGTATAAAAAGGCCAAACGAACCCGACATAATTCCAAAATTTAACAGGGCGCAACGTATATCATTTCGCACACAAAGGTGACACGTTCCCTCTCGGAACCACGAGGCTTGTTGAGAGAATCTCCGGTTTGCAAGAAGCTTATACCAAAACTTGTCCCAATTCAGCCAAAAGTTATACATATGAAAACAGGGTTTAGCTTATCCCGAACATCTTGCTACCTAGACCAATAATGTACTATGATTTGAATTCAACATAAAATGGATACAAATATTTGAATTGGAGAGCGTATGGTACATGTAGTTGATAGTGAAATATGATTACTGCTATATGCATGTTTTTTGTTATCAAGATAATATTTTAATTATTGTATAACTTGACAAAAATCGTATTCAAATAAGGAAAATTGATTCAAATTTAGTCCATAGGTAGACGACAATATATATGTTCACATGGTGGAGTAAAATGTTCATATATGATGGAAGATCAAAATGTACGACTACATCAATTATAAACCGCAAGGTCGCCTAACGATATATTCAAATTCAACATAACGTGGATTCAAAAATTGAAATTCGAGATCATGGCATCTGTAATCATATAAAAAGGGACATTACTCTTTCTTTGGTGGGAATTGATTTGTTTTTTGTTGTTGTTGAGGGAAGTGCGAATCGATTTGGTACTGTGCAGGGGAATCTTGTTCTCCCGATTTTTTTTACATTTTTCTTGTAGTGTTTTCAATGGCATCTATAGCAATATAGTAAAAGGGGACATGACTCTCTTGTGTCTTGTATGAATTGTTTTTTTACACGTTAAGTTTATTCTGCTGAACAAGGAATCCGCACCTTGTTATCCCAAAATTTTCAAGCTCGAGTATCTTTTGTCTCACCTGCTTTGAAACTCCCGCTTCTTCAACCCACGCCGCGCCTTGTTATCCCGAAATTTGGACGCGCACGAGGACTCCCTCCTCATCCGAAATTGCTCCCGCAGCCCAGACACACAAAATCCCCCTTCTACCCCTCAGCCGGAAATGAAGCTCCATGTCGCGGTGTCAAAACCGGTGGGGGTACGCTGGTAACTTACCCCACATTTTGGACAAGTGCGTCCCTAAGCTTGGCTCCCCCCTCCCCCTTCGCCCCCCTTCCCCATTAGTACACCAATGCCGCCAAAACCCGTGAAACCCCACGCTCCTCCGTCGGCCTCCCGACCGCCGCCCAGCCGGAGACTCTTCCCCGACTACGTCGTCCACCGCAACAGCTTGCCGTCCCTCATCCACCGCACCGGATGAGGATCCGTTGTCGATCTCGTCGTCCCGCCGGATTAGCCGCCCCGTCCTCCACCTCCAAGGAGCTGCCCCGATGTTCGCCTTGTCTATCGTGCCACCTCAATCCTCACAGCGCCGTCTTGACCTGCCCCACCGGAACCGCAACACCCTCACCAATTCCTCCGATGAAGCCGAGGCCAACTCGGCGCCACTAAGGAGGTTCTGCACTCATCGCTCCATTTTATCTTTTATTCGATCTCACCGGGCTGCCGGTGCTTGATACCGAGCAGACATGGCGGGTCTCCATCGACGGCACCGTCGCCGGCCACATCATCCACAGTGTCTCTCCTCCATGTTGTTTCTTCCTCGGTGGCGACTTCCACAATGGCACTAGATGCAGCTGCTCCGGCTCTCGCTCGCGCTGCGGCTTTGTTCTTGCTATCGGTCGCGCTGCTGCACTACTCCTGCTTTTGTTCGTGCTACTGCTCTGCTCTTGCTCTCGCTTGCGCTGCTGCTGCTGCTGCACGACCTCCGGCATCTACAGGAGTTGCTGCTTTAGCACTCGCTCGTGGTGCTACCGCACGACTTGCTCTCTGCTAGTGCGTTCCCTGCTCGAGCGTCTGCTGATTTAGATCACTGCTTCTCTGCTACTAGTGCTCGAACGCCCTAAACATCTATTGTAATGCTCTGTTACTAGTTCAATCAGTTTTGACAGTAAATTCAATTTCGACTGTGAAGTTCATTTTCTTCAGTTAAGTTCAGAGTGAACAGTACTTACAACATCTGTCGGAGCGGCCGTGGCACGGCTGATGCGTTTTACATCTAGCACTTTTTGCTGATGTATTTTGCATCATCTATTGCAGATGATATTAGGGTCCCACTTCATATTAACGTTGTCTGTCTTGTCATGCTTCAGCCTCGTCGCCGTAGACCTTAGCGGAGCTGCTCCAACGACGGAACCGTCCACCACAGCAGAGCAGTACCCTCGGCGCGGTTTCCAGAGGCCTCGGATCTTCTTCCCCGCCTCTGACAGTCACACCAGCATCATCACCATCGTCCACGTCCAACCCAATGATGCTGAGGTCCACAAGGCTATGCAAAAGAGGTTGTACACTCGTCGCATCACTTTGTTTCTCCATTCCTCTGTTCTTCCAATTCATGTGAGCCAAACAGCCAGGTTGACTGAAATCCTATGTTTCCAAATGCTCTGTTTTGCACATGAATTCCTATCCTATTCCTGTGTTTTTGCTGTCCCTGCGTTTATAGAATCCTCCAATTCTAAGGAGCCCTTATAGATTTACTTCAATTTTAGATAGGCGTCAAACAAAACTTTGTGTGTTATGTCCTGCTCCTGCCGTGCCGTCGTCCACCCCACCTGAGGTGCACCATTGACAGAAGCATTCACTGCAGCAGAGATCCCCCCTGCAGACTTTCTTTCGCCGCCTCAGATCATCTTCCCCATTGCCGGCAGCCACGCCAACTGCATTACCATCCTCGACTGAGCAGATGAACCTGAGGACTACACAGTTCCGGAAGAGAGGTCGCAGTCTTTCGTGTTTGCTTACGTTATACATCGGTTATTATTACCTGCTACTTTATCGTTCAATCTTGAGTTTTGAATTGCCCATGGGTCTCATATCGAGCCAGCAACGAATAGTATTTGTCTACTATCTGGTTCATCTAGGGTCTTCTGTGTGGTTCATGTTGGGTGGGCAACAAACAATAGATGATCCATTGTCTATCTTTTTAAACTGAAGCTATAATCTACCTACTATCATTAGTTTTGGATCCATCCACTCATTTGCTACCATCAGTATTGATTTTTGCATGCACCCCTTAGGCCTTACAAAATCTAACTTTTTTTTATTATGCATGTCAGATATTGTACACAATCGTACTGAACATGTAGAGAAAAAGAGAAAACCGTTGCGTGCGAATATAATGTCATGCAGACGTCGCTCCATGCTGGGCGAAGTGCCCCCCCTCCTGCATTTACAGATTGTATTCCAGAGGAATATAACTATTCAGATGGAGATTCAGAAGGAGCCGACCACGCCTGTTTACCACCTGAGGTGTTTGCTCTAACCTGGCATGCTGATGTTGGTCATATCATGCATATGGCGCCTTGCATTGCCTACATTATACATCTTATATGTCATCAACTTAGTTTAGATTTGCTTTGTGTGAATGCCACCTGTTTGGTTTCTATATCATACTCCCACCATTCCTAACTATTTGTCTTTTTAGAGATTTCAACAAGTGACTACATACGGAACAAAATGAGTGAATCTACATGCTAAAATATGTCTATATACATCCGTATGTGGTAGTCCATTTGAAATCTCTAAAAAGACAAATATTTAGGAACAGAGGGAGTATATGGGAATTATGCAATGCCATCTTCTTTAGCCAGGCATCATATATGTGAATCATGCAATGCCATCCTGTTTAGCCAGTCATCGTATATGTGAATTGTATCGTGCCATATTTTTTTCCATAATGTATTCCATTTGTCAACAATTTTATACATTCATCTACTCTTCCTGCGTATCAGCCATTTGAGTCGGTCATGGGAAAATCTGGAGTGAAAACAAGGTCTTCTGAGCAGTCAGTGCTACCTATTGATGCAGATTTCTTGCTGGTTACAGATAGCTCCTCAGAGGAGGATTCAGAGAGAGATGACCAGTCGTATTCCCCCCCCCCCAAGGTGCATGCTCTAACTTGGCTGGGTTATATTGCTCATATCATGCATGTGGTGTCTTGCATTGTCATGCCATCTGCTTAGATTAGACATGCTTTGTGTGAATGCCTCCTGTTTGCTTTCTATATCAGATATGTGAATTATGCAATGCCATGTTTTTTAACCAGTTATCATATATGTGAATTATGCACCGCCATGGAGCCAGGCATCATATATGTGAATTATCTCATGCCATATTTTTTTTCATTACGTATTCCATTTGTCGACAATCTGTGTATATTGAACTACTCTTCATGTGTATCAGCCATTTGAGCCGGTTATGAAAAAATCTGGAGTGAAAACAAGGTCTTCAGAGTAGGCAATGGTACCTGTTGAAGCATATATCTTGATGGTTACAGGGAGCTCCTCAGAGGAGGATTCAGAGACATATGACCAGTCCTATATCCCACCTGAGGTGTATGCTCTAAGTTGCAATGTTCATATTTCTCATATGATGCATATGGTGTCTTGCATTGCTTAGTTTAGACATCATATGCACAATATTGAATTCTATCTGCTTAGTTTAGAGATCATACATGCGAGTGCTAGCTGCTTAGTATATGAATCAATTATGTCAATTATATCATGCCATCCTGTATACTTAGACAACATGTATGTGAATTATTTCATCCCAACCTATTTTAGAAAGACATCATATAGTTTTCTCATGTCATCCTATTTAGGTACTCATCATATGTTGAATTATGCCATTATATCCTGTTAAGTTATCCATCATATATCTAAAACTGTGTCATGCTATCCTGTTTAGTTAGGCATCATATATGTGAAATTGTGTCATGCTGTCGTGTTTGGTTAGACAACATATATGTGAATTACCACATCTGTCTATCATACAATGTCTGTATGTTCAATTTCTTTTCTTGTTTATCAGCCATTTGAATTGGAGGGGGTGATGGCAGTATCTAAGGGAGCAAAAACCCGTTCTTCACAAAAGACAGTGCTACCCGTTGATGCAGATAGAACCATGGTTGTACTGGCCCACAAACTAGCCCCACCACACATAATCAAGACTCTTCCAGATTGCACACTTACACCGTTGGGCAGAGAACCAGCTACAACCCATCTAACCACAACCCCAGCGAATAGTAACCCACTTATAGTTGACAAAGCACCATGTCCACCACAGAGTACCCCCACACGAGCAGTTTGTAAAGCTACTGCAGTGCCCAAAGCACGAAGACCACCACAACTAACCCAAACTCCACGTTTAAAGTAGAAGAGCAACTGTTCTCAGGTCAGATTCCGTAGCTATGGTCCATACTCCTTTGCTGTTGCATCACTGTATTTACTCATACCAACTACTTTCAAATTTGAAGGATCCAATTGAAACTCCAATGGCACAACAGGTATGTTTTAAACCTATTTCTTTAACTGGATTGCTGTTCTAACTTCTTGCTCTATGTTGATTTCAGTTTAAGTTCTATAAACAGTTATGTTCTCATGTGATGCACATTACAAGTGCTGCTAATGTTGTGTAGTTTCTCACACTTATATTCTGTCTATGCTGCTGTGTCTTAAAAATATATGAGTTGAACTGTGTCTCTATCTTGATTAGGGAACATAAACTAGAATGATATGGACAATACAGTGACCATAGTACATAGATATATGTTTGTTTCATGCTGTTATCCCGTCCACCTTACTACTGAACCGGTTTACCAAAATGAGTTTCATATACTACAAGCTAAACCTGTGATGTGTCTGCTTGTTTCTCTTGTAGTATGCAAACAGAATATTGGAGAAGAGCACCCCACTATGCAATGATAGAGAAAGTAATGCAGATAAGGTTCAAGATAGTGAGACAACCCTGTTGGTCTCCAAGAAAGGTGATAAAATGATCTTGTAGACAGTGAGAAAACCCCACAGTCCTGCGTTGATGTAGTGTTCGAGTTACTAGCCAGTACCACTGGCACAAGCTCTTCGAACTCGCTGCCTGAATCACTTCGGCTTCTTCAGTCTCAGCTACAAGCTGAAAGGCATCAGTCAGCTGTGCTGCGACAAGAAGCCGAAGGACTGAGGAAGTCCCTGCAGAATTCAGATGCGTACTTTCTTGTGCAACAGCAAGCGCTGGAGGATTTAAGCGCCAAACAAGAGAAAGTTAATAAGCTTGCTAAGCATCTTGCCAGCATTATGGGTACCCAGGATATTGTTTCTTGAACTCTTCTGAAGTGGTTTCAGTTCTGGATTTGTTTTTCTGCGGCGTTTATATGCTGCTTTGTTCCCTATATTTGCACTGGTGGCGAACTTTGATGCCCAGTGGATGTAATATGTGTAATAGCCGTGATAGCCTAGCATAAGTTGCTTGCTTATTTATTTCCTTGTTGTCTTGTTTATTTGTTTGCTTGTAGTCAGTGCAGTTCTTTTTCCGCGGTTTGCTAGTGGCTGCAATAACCTATTTTTTAAAACTAGGCCACAATAACCATGGGCTAATATTTACTGTAGTGACACTGGGCCTCCTACGGGCCATAGAAACAGTGGGCCTTCTACGGGCCGTAGAAACAGTAGGCCTTCTACGGGCCATAGAAACAATGGGCCTTCTATGGGCCGTAGAAATAATGGGCCTTCTACGGGCCGTAGAAACAATGGGCATTCTACGGGACGTAGAAACAATGGGCCTTCTGTGAGCCGTATCATCAATGGGCCTTATACGGGCCGTAGGATCGATTGGCCAAGCATGGGCCAATAACATGCCGCATTATGGCCGTAAACGGGCTAGAGTTGGAATCGTCCGTTCATGGGCCGACCATACGGGCCATCGTTAATAGGCTGTATTTGAGGACGCTATGAAAACGGCCCAACGTATTAACGGACCACAAACAGGCCGACTGTAACCACATGCTGAATTTGGCCCACAAGCAGAAAATGACAGTAATGAGCCATAAGGATACGAATGCTGGAAATGAGCCCAAGAATAAATGGGCTCTGATAAGGCCGAAAGATAACATGGGCTGGAAACGG
The DNA here is from genome assembly GCF_002162155.2 of Triticum dicoccoides. Classification (NCBI taxonomy): domain Eukaryota; kingdom Viridiplantae; phylum Streptophyta; class Magnoliopsida; order Poales; family Poaceae; genus Triticum; species Triticum dicoccoides. The sequence goes on from NC_041393.1 coordinate 298,443,685, forward strand.
CCCAACGGAATAACAGGCCGTTAATGGGTATAAAGTGATACACTGTTCATTACGGGCCAGTTTCACCACGGGCCGTTAATGGGTGTAAAGTGATACACTGTTCATTATAGGCCAGTTTCACCACGGGCCGTTAATAGGCCAAGAGTTACATAGGGCCTCATATGGGCCGAAAGACGTCATGGGCCATACATGGGCCAGAAGTGAAAACGGCCTGGAACCATATTGGATGGCCCAGATGACGCTACTGGGCTTAATTTGGATAGGGCGTAACGGGCCTTGGGTTAGCTGGCTGTAAATGGGCTATATGCGAACAGGTCGTTAACAGGCTTTACATGGGCCGGCCCGCCATCTTTTGACCAAGTCAAACGGGCCGGCCTTTTCACAGGAATGGGCCTCTGTTGGGCCGTGCCACGTGTCGACGTATCATAGGCGCCTTCTGTCCAATGAGTGGATGACATCTGTCCCAACGATGAGCCGACACGTGTATTCTCCAGCCAATGATGATTTTACACGTGGAAAATCCCCATTGGCAGGGGCTGTTAACGGGTTATCGGATCCAAAACCCGACCCGATAGCTTAGCGGCGTTCCATTACGGTAGATGCCACGTGTCCGTCACCCTTGACGAAAGCACTTCTGTGACACATGATTTATCGTCATGGAAGTGGACACTTCCATGATGATAATTTTGGTAATGTCATGGAACACTTCTACAACAGCACAGGTATGACTATCTTGATTCTATCATAAATTTGTCATGGATGTACATGCATGACAGAAAACACGACCTACTGTGACAAACACGTATCATCACGGAAGTGTATTTTTTTGTAGTGCTCTCAAGCAACCCTGCAACCAAATAACAAAGAGTCTCTTGTGTCCCCAAAACACCCAATACAATGGTAAACTGTATAGGTGCACTAGTTCGGCGAAGAGATGGTGGTGCAAGTGCAATATGGGTGGTAGATATAGGTTTTTGTAATCTAAAAAATATAAAAACAGCAAGGTAACTAATGATAAAAGTGAGCGCAAACGGTATTGCAATGGTAGGAAACAAGGCCTAAGGTTCATACTTTCACTAGTGCAGGTTCTCTCAACAATAATAACATAACTGGATCATATAACTATCCCTCAACATGCAACAAAGAGTCACTCCAAAGACACTAATAGTGGAGAACAAACGAAGAGATTATGGTAGGGTACGAAACCACCTCAAAGTTATCCTTTCCGCTCAATCTATTCAAGAGTCCGTAGTAAAATAACACAAAGCTATTCTTTTCGTTCAATCTATCATAGAGTTCATACTAGAATAACACCTTAAGACACAAATCAACCAAAACCCTAATGTCACCTAGATACTCCATTGTCACCTAAAGTATCCGTGGGCATGATTATACGATATGCATCACACAATCTCAGATTCATCTATTCAACCAACACAAAGTACTTCAAAGAGTGCCCCAAAGTTTCTACCAGAGAGTCAAGACGAAAACGTCTGCCAACCCCTATGCATAGGTTCATGGGCGGAACCCGCGAGTTGATCACCAAAACATACATCAAGTGGATCATGTGATATCCCATTTTCACCACAGGTAAGCACGGCAAGACATACATCAAGTGTTCTCAAATCCTTAAAGACTCAATTCGATAAGATAACTTCAAGAGGAAAACTCAATTCATCACAAAAGAGTAGAGGGGGAGAAACATCATAAGATCCAACTATATCTACCATAGAGAGAACACGAGAGAGAGAGATCAAACACATAGCTACTGGTACATACCCTCAGCCCTGAGGGTGAACTACTCCCTCCTCATCAAGGAGAGTGCCGGGATGATGAAGATGGCCACCGGTGAGGGACCCCCCTCCGGCAGGGTGCCAGAACAGGCTCCAGAGAGGTTTTTGGTGGCTACAGAGGCTTGCGGCGGCGGAACTCCCGATCTATCTTGTTCTTCGAAGGTTTTAGGGTATGTGGACTTATATAGGTGAAAGAAGTCAGTACGGGGAGCCTCGAGGGGCCCATGATGGCGGAGGGCGCGCCCAGGGGGTGGGCGCGCCCCCCTATCTCGTGGCCTCCTCGACGCTTCCCTGGCTTGCACACCAAGTTCCCGGGATTGCTTCTGTTACAAAAATAAATTTTCTGAAGGTTTCATTCCGTTTGGACTCCGTTTGATATTCCTTTTCTTTGAAACACTGAAATAGGCAAGAAAACAACAATATGGGCTGGGCCTCCGGTTAATAGGTTAGTCCTAAAAAATAATATAAAAGTGTATAATAAAGCCCATAAACATCCAAAACAGATAATAAAATAGCATGAATGCTTGATAAATTATAGATAAGTTGGAGATGTATCAGCATCCCCAAGCTTAATTCCTGCTCGTCCTCGAGTAGGTAAATGATAAAAGAAAGAATTTATGAAGTGTGAATGCTAGCAGGTGCACAAGTTTGATCAATGGTAATTTCAAATACCTTTTCTAGCATGATTATATGTCATAACAGTAGTTCATCTCATAAAACTTCTCAAGATCAAGTAACAAGCTATTCACATGTTAAAGCATAGACCATAAACTTTCTTGAATACTAGCAAACTTCATTCTCAGTCATCAAACAATTACAATTCATCTTATTTTCAGGAAGGGTCTATGTCAGAGCTTTGATTTAGCAAAATCCACATACTCAACTATCACATAGTCTTCTACAATTTCTAACACTCATGCAATACTTATGGTTATGGAGTTTTAATCGTACACTAAGAAAGATAGGGGCTTATAGTGTTGCCTCCCAACATATTCACCTTTGGGTGATGTCAACAACAATAGTTCGTGCTAACTTACATCCAATTGGATATATATATCAGGATCTTTCCAACACGAGGTGCTTGCCAAAGGATAAAATGAAAAAGGGAAAGGTGAAGATCACCTTGACTCTTGCATAAAGTAAAATACATAAAGTAAAAGATAGGCCCTTCGCAGAGGGAAGCAGAGGTTGTCATGTGCTTTTAGGGTTGTATGCACAAAATCTTAATGCAAAGTAATGTCACTTTATATTGCCACTTGTGATATGAACCTTTATTATGCAGTCCGTCGCTTTTATTACTTCCATATCACACGATCGTATAAAGCTTATTTTCTCTGCACTAATAAGTCATACATATTTAGAGAGCAATTTTTATTGCTTGCAACATGACAACTTACTTGAAGGATCTTACTCAATCCATAGGTAGGTACGGTGGACTCTCATGGCAAAAACTGGGTTTAAGGATATTTGGAAGCACAAGTAGTATCTCTACTTGGTGCAAGGAATTTTGACTAGCATGAGGGGGAAAGGCAAGCTCAACATGTTTGAATGATCGATGACAATATACTTTAACTGAGATGTGAGAAAACATAACCCATTACATTGTCTTACTTGTCCAACATCAACTCTTTAGCATGTCATACTTAATGAGTGCTCACAATTATAAAAGATGTCTAGGATAGTATATTTATATGTGAAATCTCTCTTCCTTCAATATTCTTTCATGAATTGTTCAAATGACCAATACAATGCTTGCTAACCTTCAATAAATTTACAACCTCCACTCCTTAGATGTGAAGTCATTACTCCCAATGGGATAGGCAAATTAAACATATATAATTTCAGATTCATGACATTCAACTCATTCAACCATTTACTCATAGGATATAAGTGAAGCACACGAGTAAATGACAAACTACTCCAAAAAGATATAAGTGAAGATAAATGAGTAACTAAATAATTATGTAACTATGTGAAGGCTCTCTCTCATTTAAGAATTTCAGATCTTGGTATTTTATTCAAACAGCAAGCAAAGCAAAATAAAATGACATTGCAAGGATAGCACAACTCATGTGAAGAAGCAAAAACTTAGGTTCAACCGATACTAACCGATAGTTGTTGAAGAAGAAAGGTGGGATGCCTAACGGGGCATCCCCAAGCTTAGATGATTGAGACTTCTTGAAATATTATCTTGGGGTGCCTTGGGAATCCCCAAGCTTGAACTTCTGTGTCTCCTTAATTCCTCTCATATCATGGTTTCTCTTTTTCTCAAAAGCTTCATCCACACCAAACTCAACAAGAACTTCTGAGATAGATTAGTATAAACCTATGCAAAACCTTATCATTTTCTACTGTAACAAATCACTAAAATTATTATTCAACATTGCATACTAAATGCCTCTGCATATTTAATACTCCTATCCTCAAATAGAATCATTAAACAAGCAAACATATGCAAACAATGCAACCATAACAGCAATCTGCCAAAACAGTATAGTCTGTAAAGAATGTAAGATTCATCATACTTCCCTAACTCAAAAAATCATGAGAAAAATACCTCACTGTAGAAGATTTATCAGAGCTCAATATGCAAAAAGTTTCAACATTATACCATTCTCTGACTTTTCTAGGGAATATTTGCAACAGCTGTAAACTTTCTGTTTTCAAACAGCAACATGTATACTAGCAAAATAAGCATGGTAAAGGCAATCCTTGACATTTTTATTAAAAATATAGATGCAAAACATTATTATAAATAACAGCAATAAAATACTAACAAAATAAAATGACGCTCCAAGCAAAACACATATCATTGTGGTGAATAAAAATATAGCTCAAAGTAAAGTTACCGATGGACGAAGACGAAAGAGGGGATGCCTTCCGGGGCATCCCCAAGCTTAGCCTCTTGGTTGTCCTTGAATATTACCTTGGGGTGCCTTTGGAATCCCCTAGCTTAGGCTATTGCCACTCCTTATTCCATAGTCCATCGAATCTTTACCCAAAACTTGAAAACTTCACAACAGAAAACTCAACAGAAAATTCGTAAGCTCCATTAGTATAAGAAAATAAAACCACCACTTAGGTACTGTAATGAACTCATTCTAAATTCAAATTGGTTTCATACCTACTGTATTCCAAGTTCTCTATGGTTCATGCCCCTACATACTAGCCGTAGATGCATCAAAATAAGCAAACAACACACGAAAAACAGAATCTTTCAAAAACAGAACAGTCTGTAGTAATCTGTATCAAACGTATACTTCTGGAACTCCAAAAATCCCACCAAATTAGGAAATCCTTAGAAATTTGTGTACCAATTCATAGCAAAAATAATCATATCAAAATCACGTTTCTGTGAATCATTAAAACTAATTTACTGGGTGCAAAAGTTTCTGATTTTCAGCAGGATCAACACAACTATTACCGTAAGCTATCCTAAAGGTCTTACTTGGCACTTTATTGAAACAAAAGCTATAAAACATGATTACTGCAGTAGCATAATCATGTGAACACACAAAAACAGTAAGGATAAATATTGGGTTGTCTCCCAAGAAGCACTTTTCTTAAATGCCTTTCTAGCTAGGCATGATGATGACAATGATGCTCACATAAAAGATAAAAATTGAAACATAACAGGAGCATCATGAAGTATATGACTAGCACATTTAAGTCTAACCCACTTCCTATGCATAGGGATTTTGTGAGCAAACAACTTATGGGAACAATAATCAACTTGCATAGGAAGGCAGAACAAGCATAACTTCAAGATTTTAAGCACATAGAGAGGAAACTTGATATTATTGCAATTAATACAAGCATATGTTCCTCCCTCATAATAATTTTCAGTAGCATCATGAATGAATTCAACAATATAACCAGCACCTAAAGCATTCTTTTCATGATCTACAAGCATAGAAATTTTATTACTCTCCACATAAGCAAAATTCTTCTCATGAATAGTAGTGGGAGCAAACTCAACAAAAATAACTATCATGTGAGGCATAATCCAATTGAAAATTAAAATCAAGATGACAAGTTTCATGGTTATCATTATTCTTAATAGAATACAAGTCATCACAATAATCATCATAGATAGCAACTTTGTTCTCATAATCAATTGGAACCTCTTCCGAAATAGTGGATTCATCACTAAATAAAGTCATGACCTCTCCAAATACACTTTCATAAATATAATCAACATAAATAGAAGGCATGTTTTCATCATAATAAATATTCTCATCAAAACTTGGGGGACAAAACATATCATCTTCATCAAACATAGCATCCCCAAGCTTGTAGCTTTGCATATCATTAGCATCATGGGTATTCAAAGAATTCATACTAAAAACATTGCAATCATGCTCACCATACAAAGATCTCGTACCAAACATTCTAATGCATTCTTATTCTAGCACTTGAGCACAATTTTCCTTTCCATCATTCTCACAAAAGATATTAAAAAGATGAAGCGTATGAGGCAAACTCAATTCCAATTTTTTAGTTTTCTTTTATAGACTAAACTAGTGATAAAACAAGAAACAAAAAGATTCGATTGCAAGATCTAAAGATATACCTTCAAGCACTCACCTCCCCAGCAACGGCGCCAGAAAACAGCTTGATGTCTACTACACAACCTTCTTCTTGTAGACGTTGTTGGGCCTCCAAGTGCAGAGGTTTGTAGGACAGTAGCAAATTTCCCTCAAGTGGATGACCTAAGGTTTATCAATCCATGGGAGGCGTAGGATGAAGATGGTCTCTCTCAGGCAACCCTGCAACCAAATAAAAAAGAGTCTCTTGTGTCCCCAACACACCCAATACAATGGTAAATTGTATAGGTGCACTAGTTCGGCGAAGAGAAGGTGATACAAGTGCAATATGGATGGTAGATATAGTTTTTTGTAATCTGAAAATATAAAAACAGCAAGGTAACTAATGATAAAAGTGAGCGCAAACGATATTGCAATGGTAGGAAACAAGGCCTACGGTTCATACTTTCACTAGTGCAAGTTCTCTCAACAATAATAACATAACTGGATCATATAACTATCCCTCAACATGCAACAAAGAGTCACTCCAAAGCCACTAATAGCGGAGAACAAACGAAGAGATTATGGTAGGGTACGAAACCACCTCAAAGTTATCCTTTCTGCTCAATCTATTCAAGAGTCCGTAGTAAAATAACACAAAGCTATTCTTTCCATTCAATTATCATAGAGTTCATACTAGAATAACACCTTAAGACACAAATCAACCAAAACCCTAATGTCACCTTGATACTCCATTGTCACCTCAAGTATCCATGGGCATGATTATACGATATGCTTCACACAATATCAGATTCATCTATTCAACCAACACAAAGTACTTCAAAGAGTGCCCCAAAGTTTCTACCAGAGAGTCAAGACGAAAACGTGTGCCAACCCCTATGGATAGGTTCATGGGCGGAACCGGCAAGTTGATCACCAAAACATACATCAAGTGGATCACGTGATATCCCATTGTCACCACAGATAAGCACGACAAGACATACATCAAGTGTTCTCAAATCCTTAAAGACTCAATCTGATAAGATAACTTCAAGAGGAAAACTCAATTCATCACAAAAGAGTAGAGGGGGAGAAACATCATAAGATCCAACTATAATAGCAAAGCTCGTGATACATCAAGATCGTGCCATAGAGAGAACACAAGAGAGATAGAGAGATCAAACAGATAGCTACTGGTACATACCCTCAGCCCCGAGGGTGAACTACTCCCTCCTCGTCATGGAGAGCGTCGGGATGATGACAATGGCAGCCGGTGAGGGATCCCCCCTCCAGCAGGGTGCCGGAACGGGCTCCCAAGAGGTTTTTGGTGGCTACAGAGGCTTGCGGCGGCGGAACTCCCGATATATCTTGTTCTTCGAAGGTTTTAGGGTATGTGGACTTATATAAGCGAAATAAGTCGGTCGGGGGAGCCTCGAGGGGCCCACAAGGGTGGAGGGCGCACCCAGGGGGGGTGGGCGCCCCCCTGTCTCGTGGCCTCCTCGACGCTTCCTTGGCTTGCACTCCAAGTTCCCGGGATTGCTTCTGTTCCAAAAATAACTTTTCTGAAGGTTTCATTCCGTTTCGACTCCGTTTGATATTCCTTTTCTTCGAAACACTGAAATAGGCAAGAAAACATCAATATGGACTGGGCCTACGATTAATAGGTTAGTCCCAAAAAATAATATAAAAGTGTATAATAAAGCCCATAAACATCCAAAACAGATAATAAAATAGCATGAATGTTTCATAAATTATAGATACGTTGGAGACGTATCACCCAGCGGCTCACGGAGTCCCGGCCGCCTCATAGACAACGTGTCCGACACGGTGACTAAATATACTTGCCTAACAATATAAGTCATACATATGGCGGTTTACCCCTATGGGCCTTAAGTCGCCCTTGGGCCTTGGGCCCTTCATGAACCACCATCTTCAATATCTTCATGGGCTTCATATTGATGACCCGCCATAGGTATAACCTGGCCCCTCCTGGGTGGGTCATACCTAATAGTTATATCCCCAATTGGAACGATATTATACCAAAAATGGTTATCTAATGAGATATAACAAACTATGCATCCCCGAGTCTTCTCTTCGTTTGTTACTTTTGCAAGAGGCTCATGGAGGAGGACTCGTGGGACATTTTGGACGCGCCAAGACTTTTGCCACGCTCTCCAAGAACTACTTTTTGCCCAAGATGTTCCGCGATGTCTCACGCTTCACCAACTGGTGCTCTACATGCCGCAAAGCTAAGTCACAAGCTCAACCCCATGGTTTACATATGCCACTTCCTATTCCACATCAACCATGGGAAGTTATTAGCATGGATTTTGTGCTTGGATTACCTAGGACTCAAAATGGCAAGGATTATGTATTTGTTGTTGTGGACTGGTTCTCTAAAATGGCTCATTTCATCCCATGATATAAGATAGACCATGGTTCACATGTTGCAAATCTTTTTTGTAGGGAAATCTAAAGGTTACATGGGGTTCCAAAGACAATTGTATCAAACTGAGACGTCAAGTTCCTAAGCTACTTTTGGAAGACGCTATGCGCCAAGCTTGGCATAAAGCTACTATTCTCGACGGCCTATCATCCTCAAACCAATGGCCAAACGGAAGTCACCAATCGGACATTATCTACTCTCCTATGCGTGTTGATGAAGAAGAACATCAAGGAGTGGGATGAGTGCTTACCCATCGCCGAGTACGCCTACAACCGAGAAAGACACTCTACTACCGGAAAGTCTCCCTTCGAGGTTGTCTCCGGCTTCAACCCTTTGTCGCCTTTGGACATCCTTCCTCTACCGCTCCAAGAACGAGCAAACATGGATGCTAGTGTAAGAGCAAGTTATCTCATGAAGATGCATGAAGAAACAAGGTCCACGATCAAGCGTCAAGTACACCGCCTCACCACCAAGCTCAACATCAACAAGTCACCAATGGTGTTCCAACCGGGCGATCTCGTATGGTTACATCTGCGAAAGGACAGCTTCCCCAAGGAGCGCAATTCCAAGCTACTTCCGAGAGCCGATGGAACCTTCAAGGTGCTTGCATGCTACAATGACAACGCCTATAAGATCGACATTCCACGTGACAAGTACAACGTAAGCGACATCTTCAACGTCAAAGACTTGTCCCAATACCATGGTGATGAAGATCATGATCCGCGGATGGATCTCTCGCAAGGGGGGGATGATGCGGAGAATCCTTCGACCATCCTCATGGACATTCTGTCACCACCACAAGCACAAAGAGGAACAATGACAAGAGCATGCGCATGTGCCATCGAAACCAAGGTTAACTCTTTGCTCTTTGAGTTTCGTTCTGATTCACATGTGAATTGGGTTCTACCTCAAACGGAGATGGACTGTATTCTTAGGTACCAAGAAGAAGTCCTTGAGGGAGCTAGGAGGAAGCCACAAGCAACCGAGGAGGAGGAGAAGGAAGGGGAACACCCAAAGCGCGAAGCCACGAAGGCTCTAGAAACCCCGGGTGCCCGGCCCTCCATGCCCCCGGGTGCCCGGGCCTTCGGCCACCCCCTGGGCGAGGCCCCTGAACACCCAGAGTGCCAGACCTCCCACCTGGGCGCTGCCCCCGCACCCCCGGGTGACCGGGCCATCGAACCCCGGGTGCCCGCCCCCTACAGCGCCAAGGGCGCAGCCCTCTGTCTGGTCCGGGTGCCCAGTCCCCCGCGCCCCGGGTGCCCAACCCCCTGATTCATCTACCCCCGGGTGCCCGGGCCACTTTACCCCGGGTGCCCGGACACATCCGGTTTGTGCCTGCGTGCACTAATGGCAAAAGACCCATGTACCCCCGTTTCCCCCCAATTTCGTCCCTAGACTATAAGTACCCCTCACCTAGCTTGTTCTAGAGGTTAGCAAAGTATTGGATAGACATTGATAGTGCTTTCCTCATCTTCCCTCCTCTTGGAGATCAAGGCCCTCATCTAGGGAAGATCCTCTTGTTGGATTCAAGACCTCCTCTTGGAGAAGATCATCACCAAGCCCTCATCTCCTTTGGAGTGGGAAGAACTTTATCCTAGTGCTATTTTCCTTGAATTGTTATTATATGATTGTGGATCTCATGTATGCTACTCTATTGGATGTGTTCTTTGGGTTTGTTTGAGTGATTCTTCCCCTTGTGTTCTTGTGTGTTCATCACTTTCCCCCCTCCAAGTCTAGAAAGATCCCACCTTGGGTTTCACCCTACAACACTGCCCCAACCGAGCACCTACCTGGTCCCTTAGCCCATGGTGAGCACCACCAGATCCAGCGCCCTGGCCTGTGCACTGTTGGGCCATTCAGATCTGGCCCGTATTGTATTTTTCCCCCGTTGCGAATTTGCCAAATATCTAGGACTGCATATTTATAGGACTGCCAATGATTTAAAATGCGCATAACTAAATATCCATGCATGCAAATAAAAACATATCATATATGCAATATGGGTATAATTTCATGTAGTTGCACAATATCCAACCTTCATCCGTGTTTAAGATTGCTATTTGCATTAATTTGCATAAATGACATGCTAAAATGACTTATTTCATAACTAATTAACCGTAGCTCCGAATTAAATAAATTATATATGTAAATGGTGTAGAAAAATGGGTAGATTAACACAGTGCGCACTACTAGGAAAAGGCCTACTAATGGCGCACCGGTTTTGCCTACTAATGGCGCACTACCGGTGCGCCATTAGTAGCACGCCATTAGAATTTTTTACTAATGGCGCACCACTGGTGCTCCATTAGTATCTGGTATACTAATGGCGCACCTGGCAGTGCGCCATTAGTATGTAACTCCATGCGCCATTAGTATGCCTCCTGGGGGGCCATATGTAACCATGTGCTTTGTCACACTAATGGCGCACTCTGCCTTGATGCGCCATTAGTATCCTTTGGCATACTAATGGCGCACTCTGCCTTGATGCGCCATTAGTATGAATATTTGGTTTTTTTTTGCTTTCTGATTTTTGCACAGGTTACAAAATATATTATTGGACAGAATATAGACAGCAGCACACAGCAACATCAGATTCATCGAATACAATAGAAGATTAGTCTCCGAATACAATTCATCATATTAGTCTCCGAATTCAAAAGACCGAACAAAGATAAAACATTACAAGTCTCAAGACCGCGAGTATCGAGTTTGTCTTCACATTACAAGTCGATATCGATCATCTAAACTACCATCACATAAAAGAGAGTTGTGGTCATCACGATGAGCATCATCGCGATCAAACTGGTCTTCATCCGGTTCCTCCAACGCTCCCTCCTCTCTCCCGCTAGATAGCGGGCATATCTAGATTCGGCCTCCGCCCTAGTGGTGTACCCTTTGTAACTGTTACCGCTGAAACGGTGAACCTGTCTCCGACACTCCTCCAAGTCGTCGTAGACTCCGGGAACCTTACCCTTGTACACGACATACGACGGCATCTCTATGCACAAGCCAAACAATAGACAATACATAAGCAATATGTAAGTATGCAACAAAAGGATCGGAAGAGAAAAGCAAGACATTAATAGCACGATTCATGGTCCTACTAATAAATAGCATCGATTACATCTAAGTTGAACGACTGTCCAAACCAAAGAGACATACAAATTCATTAAAGTTTAATTACAACATGAGCCAATCAATGTTTCAGAACTACACATCACTACTTTCGACTCGACTCATCGGACAGGAGCGTGGATGAAGCCGTCGTCTGTCGTGATGGTCATGAAATTGCGGTTGTTGTCACCCTGCATTTGTAGCATTCCATCTATCTCACTGTTGGACGGTTGATATCTGAGGAAGAACTGCCCCGAGGTATGAAGGACATCTTGATGGATGATGTCCGCAAACTCCGACTGGATGCGAAAGAATTCTTGTTTGAGGTCCACGTCCTGGATTGCTGACAAGCTCGCGGCCCAATCTTTGAGATTATCTGGTAGCAGAAGGTGATGATGGTCCCTTACGATCGCCCGCATGTGATGGAGGGCGTAGTAGGCATCCTTCTGACCGCCAGGCGGCTGCTTGACGCAGCAGAACTTCGTATTGTGTGAGAAGGTGTGCTTGCCGTACTTATGAACTGCCCTGGTGAAGGTGCCTCCAGATTTGGCGTAGCCGGGGAAAACATCATCAAGAACTTTCTTGACATTTGTGTAGTCTATCTTGGAGTTACGGTTCGGGTCGAAATACGTGGCCATGGAATATTTCGGGCTTAAGAGGATGAGTGTGCAATGTGTGTCACTGCACAGAACACGGAATGTTAGAAAAAAAGAACGATCGAAATATAAGAAATCATATGTTACGGGGCGGTTAAGGGATGACTTACTCGGGAAAGTAAGCCACAAGGAAGTTATCCTTATCTGGGTTTGCCAGAATGACGCCTTCGAGGTGTGAACTCGCAACTTGGCGGTCCCCAGCGCTGCTCAAGTGCTTGGCACGCATGTAGAAGTGGTCGACTATCACGATGTCCGGGGTCTTGTCTCTAATGATCCGCATCTCCATACTCAGCGAAAACAGCCGAATGAAGGTGTAGTGCAGCGGATGAAGGTTAAACATAGCAAAGATGTCATCAAACCGTAGGACGATCGTACCCCCGATGTCGCCATCCACAAAGCCCTTGCCCTTTGGCACCTTGGCCACGAAAACCGGGTATGCCACATCATTCTCTCTGAGATGCCGCTTCTCCAAAGAAAGAACACTGTCGTGCAGACTCCGCATAGCACCGGTTGCAGCATTCAGCATATTTGGCGGTAGCATCGCCCTACCCGCCACATGCACCCTCCTCGAGATATCCTTAGGTGAAGGTGGCCCGTCCTGAGCACGGATCAAACTCGGTGCTGGCTGGCTCGCACCGGCGCCCTTGTTAGTCTTTCGCTTCCGTCCCTTCTTCTTGATCTCCTGTAATGGGACCGAGTTCTGCTCACAGACCGCCTTCTTGAGCGTGTTGGGGCTGATAATATTTCGCACCTCAGCTATCTGAGGCTCGGTGAAGGCGGGAGCTGGAGGCGTGTCCTGAGAACTGAACGCCAGACGACGCCTGTTGCAATTGGATTTCTCCGTCGTACCAGCTAGATCGCGGTTGTCTTGGTTGGGTTCTTGAGAAAGAGGCCCGCAGAACTTGTTAGTGTACCCATGTTCGGCAAAGTACTTATCAACTTTGGTAAATGCACCGTCGTCGTTGTCGTCGCCGTCCGGATCCTGTGCCATAGGGCTGTCCGGATCCTGTGCCATAGGGATGTCCGGCAGGTCCGGTAGCGTTGCGGCGTTCTTGCCATGGCTTGGCGCCGGCACGACTGGCAGTCTTGTCTGTGGGGTGGTGTCCCCCACCCCCAAACGAATATGGCTCTTTGGCCAAAGAAGGGGCCAGTTTACGCAGGCGCTGAGGGTCATCTCATCTTCTTCGTCGGCCCCAGCGGGTCGAATCGGAGGTAACAGCTCGTCGCAGCCTAGCAGCACCCGAACCACTTCAACCCTATACACTGTGGGTGGCATCGGATTACCGTGGAACATGGGGTTGCCCGGTTGAACGATTCTGCCCTTGGCGACATCGACCAACTCGGCGCCCATGAAGTGCAGAAGAGTGCAAGGAACATCGATGGTGCCCTGCGAAAACATGTACAAGGCGTCAGGGATGCCCAGTCAAAGGCAAGGAGATGAAGTCATCGGTCGAGAGGCTTAGTTACCGTGATGCCGTCGAGCTCGGCTAATGTCGAGGCACTGCCAATGGCGGGCGTGCAACTGACGGAGGGGGCACTTGCTGGCGAGGTGCCGGCCGGCGTACACCCGGGTGCATTAAGCTCCAATGCCTGTGCTGGCACCGGAGACACGAATACCGCCTCCGCCAGAGACACCAATGGGGCCGCCGCCGGAGACACCAATGGCGCCGCCGGAGACACCAATGGCGCCGCCTGCGCGCTGTGTGAGTTGCTGGCCGTGAAGCTGGGAACCAGGGGAGGCCCCTGTTGACCGCCCGCAATCCATGTCGTCAGCCCATGAATCAACATAGGCACCATGGCGTTGAGCTTCGTTCCCAGTTGTTGTTCCACTTGCTCTTGGACAAGCTCCGGAATCCGCGCCACTTGTGCCTTGAGTTCTTCAACCTCGCGCATCTGGCTTTCCGAGCTGGTCTTTTTCTCCTTCCACACACCAGCGGTATAGTATGGCCCCCATTTTGTGGACAAGCCTTTGCCGGCCACACGACCAGCTGACGTCGGCTTAGTGAGCTTATCCTTGTTTTTCATTATGTTCAACGCCCTATTTAAAGGGGTGTCAAAAGGGGAGCTCTGAGACGACCCCGTCCTACTGCTTTCAGTGTCCTGCGAAAGGAACGTGAACCATTTAGAAATATTGGGGATTAATTAGAGTGCAACCATATGGAGCTAATTACGCGGGGGTGTATTCCTTACCAGAACAAGCTCAAGCGCCCTGGTCTTTGGATCCGTGGTAAGCTCCTTTGTTACCGGGTCCTCCTTGTACCGGGCCCTGACATAGTTCCTGGTCCGCTTGTTACCGCTGTATTTCTCAAAGCGGGGTGGTAGGCCTTGCTCGGCATGCTCCGCGTCCTCCTTGTCCCATATAGGCTCCGCCACTATGTAACCGCCGGGACCGAGTTTGTGTTCCCCTAAGTTCAACTCCCGCATTTCTTCCCCCCACTGACTTGATTCAGAGGTTACACTGCTCTCGCACTTTATCTTGAACTCCTTGTAGTCATCTTCGCTCATCAAAGGATATTTCGCCTTGATCTTCTCATAACTATCACCTTTATCAATCATTCTCTTCACCGCGCTTCTCCAAGTAGACAGGGCCGTGCTCATCTTCGTGAGGGCGGCACTGTTCACTTTATTCCCTGAGAGGTTTTCAAATTCGGCCAGGAACTTGTATCGTTCATGCAGCTTCGTGAAGAGGAGGTTGCAAAAATTCCCTCGGTCCTTATGCCTAAGGTTCTTGGTGTTGATCGAGACGGTGCTCCGGAGAATGCACCCGAGCTGAACCGAGTACCCCTTGACTATATGTTTGGGCTCCATTGGATTCCCGTCGGAGTCCACTTGAGTGAATTCCTCCTTGAGGGTGCAGAGCGCATTCGGGCGCCGGTCCTTCCTTTGCTTCTTTGGTTGGCTGCCATCTGTGTGTGCGCCGCCATCATCAGTGGTGGCATCCTCGGCGGTACCATCAGTGGTGTCATCCCCGACGCCACTAGGGGTTGTGTAATCAGGATCGGTGTCTTCCACGGCGTCGTCATAGCGGTGAGGTTGTTCCTCCATCTCCTGGGACAGCTCCCAGAATTGCTTGCCGCCCGAACCGCCGGCCTCATCGTTGTTGGCCATGTTTCGCTGTAAATAGGAAAACAATTTGGTCAAAAAGTTGGTTATTGTCAAGGAACAAGATCATGGTCTCATCATTTAGGGTTTGTCGACACCGAGGCATCCTAAAAGCTAAGCCTTTATCATTTAGGGTTTGTCGACGCCGAGGCACCCTAAAAGCCTAAGCTGAGGCACCCTAGGTTGGGCCTAATCACTTGGCACTAATCACTTGGCACTAATCACTTGGCTCTATTGCCACCTATGGTTTAATGCAGCAAGAATGGCGGGGCATTTGATCCTACTTAACTAAGTACTAAGATACCCCGGTCCATGCATTAGTCGCAAGTACCCCATATGTCCTATTTTTAGCAAAGTCATGCTAAAATTCACAGAAAATTTCAGCATGACCTTTGCTGAAAATGGGACATATGGAGTACCCGAATTTGCCGGAACGGAAGTTAATCAACATGCCGGCAAACTCAAGGGCCTCACGGGGTACCTGCAAATTCATCACGACACGATGGTCGGAGACATGACCTTTGCAAAATGGTCGGAGACACGATGGTCTTTCTCAATGTGATCAATTGATGTATCAACACATAAAACATGTCCAATAAGTATGATTTATAGAGTCAACATCAGTATGAATATATAAAAAGTTTTTGTTCATCAGCCAGGCCCATGCAAGTAACTGCATCCAGCAACTATTTCTACTACTCTGTAAGTAACTACACTCTGTATTTATAGATTCATTTCAGATGAGATCAGATTGAGCTCCAACTGTAGCTGCAGCTGAGGGATCCATGAGCCATCATGCCATCCAGCCAGGAAATAAACTTTACTTTCCAAAGGAAATAAAAATACAATGCATACATACATACTTAAGCAGGTAGATAGATAGATAGATAGATAGATAGATAGATGAGCATGTTCAGTTTACAAGAATGAATATAAACAAGCAAAGAATGCATGCATGCATATCAAAAGTTGGCATCTACTGCTACTGCTACTGCTTGCCTCTGCTGCTATTGAATATTTATAATTACCTGAAATTGTTCCTTTCACTACAAGTAAATGCAACTTTTCCATTAATTAAAACTAAATTGTTCCTTCATGATATTCTCTCTTCATCTACCCCTGGGAGTATTTCTAACTTGAAAATCTCTGGTGAACTACCTGATGATGTACTGGCAGTACAAGCTCTCTTCTTTTCTTACATTTGCTTGTTCTGTACCTTTTTCTGTTAACTAATTAAACATGTAGTGGAGTAGTGTATTGCAGTGCATGTAGTGGAGTAGAGCAGAGAATTTGCAAAGAACTATAGTATCACTGGAGTAAATTGCAGTAGTGCAAGTTTCAGTAGACCAGAGAATATCCCTACAGTAGTGCCCTCCAACAGTAGTTCTTCCTTGCAGTAGTTTTAGGGAGTACTGCAATTTTGCAAGTTTAAAGTAAAATGTTTCAGTTAATGCAAGTACTCCTCTTGCTCTCTACTTTCTCTCTTCTCTTCTTCAGTTAATTAACTGAATTTTACTGATGTTGTTGTTAACTGAATTTTGTGCAAATGATCAGCAACTGCATCAAACTAGATCAGCAAGCAACCAACAAACTAGATCAAAACTGCATCATTGGCAGTGATCAGCAAACTGTAGCCAACTGGCCACCAACAGACCCAAAATTGTTTCCCACAGAAAAAGGGGGTCCAAAATTTCATGCAAAGGAAAGGTTGAGACTTCATATCATCTTCATGGCCAAAATGAGAACATTCTTTCATGGCAAGATAGATAGAGGGTTGCATTCAAAACTGAAATGGCCATTTCAGAACATACAAACAGAGAATGTGCAGAAATACTACTCATTGATACTTCAAAGCATTTGCACAATGCCCTAATCTCATACTCTCCTAGTTCCAAGATGTGTGCAATATGACAACATTACGAAGGATAAGTTCATAGCAGTGCAATGCTTTCTTCTCTACCGAATGACATAATGAACATACCAATTATCTTTCTTCTCTATAAAGTTAATTAACTGAAATACTACAGCCGAAATCAACAGGATTATCGCCGATTTGCTGGAAAAACAGAGTGTTTGCTAGAAGGAAGAGGGGAGAGGAGGCGGAGCTCACCGGGGAGGCGCAAGGAGGCCCTGCGACAGCTTAGTAGCAACAGAGGTGGCCGGAGTTGAGGAAGACAACGGCGACCCGAGGAAGAAGAGGTGGAGTGGGGGTGGATGGGTCGAGCACCGTCGCGCCCTGGTTCCGCGGCTCGCCGGCCCGGTGTTGAAGCAGCTACTGAATTACTGTCATTTAACAGTAAACTAAATTTTAAACTGAGTACTAGAGTAAACTTGTTGGAGTACAAATTTATCAATGGGCCATATATCGATAACATCTGAAATCATGCATTGGTGCAAAGTTGCTCCTGTACACTATAACATCTGAAAGATGGAGATCACAGAGTTGCATCTGAAAGAATCAGGGGCGAGGGGGAAGATGGAATCGGGGGCTCTGTACCTGCGGCGGCTGCGGCTGGAGGACGGCGCCGTCGACGAACTCGAGGGCGGGGGCACCGGATGCTCCTCTCGTTGATGGGGGAGGGGAGAGGCTGGAGGCAAACCCTAGCCGCCAAGCGCACGAGTGCTGCAGCTAGGTGGAGTAACCTCTGCCGGAGACAACGGAGCAGGTGGCCGACGTCGTGGTTGGTGAGGAGCAGGTGGCCGGCGTCGTGGTTGGTGAGGAGAGCGCGAGGAAGA
>NC_041393.1:298462352-298484491 GCF_002162155.2 Triticum dicoccoides
TCGAGGAGGTGGTTGGTGCCTTGGCGGCCGGCGGCGGCGGAGGCCTGGAGGATGTGGAAGAAGGCGCAGACGGCGAGGAGGAGTCCGGCGAGGGTCGGGGCAGCGGGGGTGGGGGCGCGGGGGCGGCGGGGGTGGAGTCCAGTGAGGGTCGGGGCGGCGGCGTCGTGGGTCGGGGCAGCGCGCGGGTGGATCTGGTGGCGAGGGAGAGAGGCTCGAAGGGGATCTGGCGAGAGAGAGGGAGGATAGCTAGGAGGAGGGTTCTAATGGCGCACCGTCCAGTCATGCGCCATAAGTATGACTATTCTAATGGCGCACCTCCCCTCGGTGCGCAATTAGAATTTTGTTTTAATCTAGCCCACTAACCATATCTACAACCTAACCCTATCTACAATAGAACCCACCCACTAGCCCGACTGGTCAGCACGCAGCACACACCAGGAGGTCCTAGGTTCGATTCCCAGGCTCCCCAATATTTTTTTATGCATTTTAAATGTTGTTTTTTATATTGATTTGTGTTTAAATATGTTCAAACTTGTTTAAATCATAACAGTAATATTTTTTTATAAAAACAGTAATAATTTTTTAAAAAATATGTTCAAATTTCTTACTTGAAAATATCATCGGCGGCAGCGGTGGAGCGGGGGAGGGTGCGGGGATCGAGATCGAGATGGAGGGGGAATCGAGATCGAGATGGAGGGGGATCGAGATCAAGTGTCCTCGTGAATTCAAAAAGTGCCCATGAAATTTAAAAATATTCATGATATCAAAAAGTGCCCATGAAATACAATCGAGAAATGAATACTACGATTTAAATACAATCGATCTTAGCTAGCTATCTGTTCACAATCTTCTTGCCCTTCTTTTTCGCAAATGGAGTTCTTCTGTGGAATGGACGTCCTTTAGGTAGGGTGGTCCTGCTTCTTCTTGTGGTGTGTGCTGCTACTTCATCGTCGTCGTCATGTTCGATCTTCGGGCCGCCATACTTGTCGAAGTCTTGCTCATTGGCTACTCCATCCATTCCGATGATCTTCCTTTTGCCTCTCCTCACGACAACACGACTGGGCTTTGGCAGGTCGGTAATGAAGAAGCATTGGTCCACTTGGGAAGCCAGTACCCATGGCTCATTTTTCGCGGTGACGTTTGCGCCCGCGGTCTTGGGTTTGGCTTCGGGTACAACCATGGTGGTGAAATATCGGTCTTCTTTTAGGACGCTCTTGGCCCATCTAACACGGAACATCGGCACCTTCTCTCCAGCGTAGCTCAGCTCCCAGATCTCCTCAATCCTTCCGTAGTATCTGTCCTTGTCCTTACCGGTGTAGGATTCCATCGTTACCCCAGAGTTCTGATAATCATCGCTCTTCATGTCCTTGTCCTCGGTGTAGAATGTCTAGCCGTTGATATCGTACGCCTCATAGGTCATCAGGTTGTGCTCGGCGCCCTGTTACAAGGCGAATATGAGTTGTTCTTCCGCGGAAGAATCTTCATGTAAAGGGTACGACAGAAGCTTCTGCTTGAACCAACGCGTGAAACATGAGTTGTGCTCTTTGAGTATATCTCCGTCCGTCCTCTGTTGGCCTCGGTCATTGTACGTCTTCTCAATAAAGGTTTTGTGCTCTACCACCCAAGGATCGACCACGTCTATGTGTTGTAGCACGACTAGGTTTGCTCTTTCAAAGTCAGCGAGTCGACCCTCGAAGTCGACATGCATTTCGCGGCGACCCTCACTGTGACCCCATCCAGCGAGCCTGCCGAGGTGCCTGTTGACGGGCAGACCAACGGGGTTCTCGATGCCTAGATAATTCGTGTAGTAGGAGATGCACTCTTCGGTCAGAAAGCCCCTGGCTATACTTCCCTCTGGACGTGACATGTTCCGAACGTATCCTTTGATGACACCATTCATCCTTTCGAATGGCATCATGCTGTGCAGGAATGTCGGCCTGAGTTGGATGATATCCTCCACGATATGGACCAGCAGATGCACCATAACATCGAAGAATGCGGGCGGGAAGTACATCTCAAGCTCGCATAGTATCACCACGATCTCTTCCTGTAGCCTTCTGAGTTGCCTCACGCCAATTGACTTCCGAGAGATGATGTCGAAAAAGTTGCATAGGCCAAATAGCGTTTCACGGACGTGCGCGTCCATGATCCCACGGATTGCAACTGGAAGTATCTGCGTCATCAGCATGTGACAGTCGTGAGACTTCATCCTGCTGAACTTCTGCTTCGCTGGGTCTAGGTATCTGCTTATCTTCCCCGCGTAACCGTAAGGAAGTTTTACTCCTAGGAGGCAGGTGAAGAACTGCTCGATCTCCTCCTGACTTAGAGTGAAGCACGCGGGAGGGTAGTCATTTCCGGTCTTCTTGGCCTTTTTGCCATTGCGACGACTTTTTGTGTCCTGCTTCGCCTCATCATCATCATCATCATCATCATCATCATCATTAGCGTGAAGCTCCTGCCTAATGCCCATTGATTTCAAGTCTGCCCTTGCTTTCGGCCCATCTTTGGTCCTCTCTGGCATGTTGAGCAGGGTATCAAGCAGACTCTCGCACACGTTCTTCGTGATATGCATGACATCAAGGCTGTGAGGCACACGGTGGATCTTCCAGTACGGCAAGTCCCAGAAAACAGACCTCGTTTTCCATACCTTCAGCAGCGGCTCTGGCGCCTTTCGCTTCTTTCCCGGCTCTGGCGCCTTTTGCTTCTTTTCCAGCAGTGGGCAGTCTTTCCAATTTTTCAACAGCTCGTCTATTTCCTCGCCGCTCCTCGTACACGGGCGTTTTCGGGGTTCGGTTTCACCATCGAACAGATCCTTGCGTTTCCTCCACGGGTCATTGTCGCGAAGCCACCTTCGATGTCCCATGAACACGGTTTTCGAAGACCCGGGATCTCTATCTAGCTGGCGATATGTTGTGTCATCCATGCATCTTGCGCATCCAGAAAATCCATGGACTACCTGCCCTGCGAGATATCCGTAACTGAGATAGTCATGCACTGTCGTGAGCAGTGCGGCTCTCATAGGGAAATATTCTTTCTCTGCGGCGTCCCACGTATTGGCTGGCGTTTTCCACAGCGTGTCTAGCTCCTCCTTCAGTAGCCCCAGATACAGATTGATGTCGTTCCCTGGTTGTTTCGGCCCTTCAATTAGCATACTCATGTGAATATACTTCCTCTTCATGCACAACCAGGGGGGAAGGTTGTACATCCACACAAACATAGGCCAGGTGCTATGTGTGCTTCTCTGGCTGCCAAACGGATTGACTCCATCGGTGCTCGCGCCCAGCACGATGTTCCTTGGATCCTTCCCAAATTCTGGGTATTCGAAGTTCAACACTTGCCACTGGTTCGCATCCTTAGGGTGACTCAGCATCTTGTCTTTTTTATTTATCTCCGGATCATTTCCGTCATCTTCCCGCTTCTTCTCCTCACTATCCGCGTGCCAACGCAGGAGCTTTGCTACCTTAGGGTCCGCGAAATACCACTGCAGATGAGGAGTGATCGGAAAGTACCACACCGATTTTCGAGGAGCTTTCTTCCTCTTCTTGTATCGAGTGACGCTACACACCGGACATATGGTAGACTCCGCGTGCTCGTCCCGATAAATGATGCAATTGTTCATGCACACATGGTATTTCACATGCGGTAAATCCAGAGGACACACGATTTTCTTCGCCTCCTCGAAACTGGTCGAGCACTTGTTCCCCTTGGGAAGACGTTCGTGCCAGAATGACATGTTCTCGTCGAAGCATGCGTCGGTCATTTTGTGTTTTACCTTCATCTCCAGAGCCATGAACGTTACTTTCAGGTGGGTATCCTCGGGCCTGCATCCTTCATACAATGGAGTAACCGCGTCTATCTCCAGTTGATCCAGCTTGGCTTTCTCTCGGGTGGCAGCTCTTGCGTTATCCGTCTGCTTGTGAAGCAGCTCTTGAATATGAGGGTCCTGCACCCAGCCTCCATCGTCGTCTGCTCCGGCATCTTCATCTTCATGATCATGCACTTCGTCTTTATCTTCCTCATCATCATGTACGACATCTTCTACATGATGATTGTGTACATCATCACCGTCGTGATCATGTCCTGGAGATTCTTCGTCTTCTCGCCCGCCCTCGCCGCGGTGGTTGTCTTGTTGCCCTTCCTCATTTCTTGCCCGGCCCCCATGGATGACTTCATAGTCATCTTCATCACCTTGCCACCGATAGCCATCCATGAAACCATGCAAGAGCAGGTGGTCCCGCACCTGCCCGGAATCCAGGTCCGCAATAAGGCTCTTCAGCTTGCATCTTCGACACGGACATCTTATCTCCGTCTCGTTCTTTTGAAGCATCTCGGCCTTCGCGGAGCTCAAAAACCTATTCACGATGCCTTCGGTCATTGTGCGGACCATGGTCGCCTGCGGGGTAGAGCAAAACGATATTTTAGAACCAAGAAAATTTTTGGCATGACCTTCCCTAAAAATAGGACCAAAAAGAATGCATAGTGCCAAAATTCTCGCCGAAACGGAAATGAATCAACATTCCGGCAAAATATTGGCAACTATCGCATTTCAAATACCGGTACCTGCAAACACAAACATATATGCAACACCACAAACACAAGCAACAACACAAACATACATAGATCTAGCTAGGCCACAAAAAGTGCATGTGCACGTTGTTGGAGCGAGCTAGGGAGAAAGAAAAGTAGATCTACATCATGAAGATAACTTTCCTCTTACTTACCTATCAAAAAAAGGTAATTTCACCACTTATTTTTGATGAATCTATGGTGGAAATGAGGTGAGGAGGAGGAGGCAGCCGAGACAAGCTTGGAGGAGGAGGTGGAGAGAATGAAGTGGGGAAAGTGAGTGGGTAGGTGGGCTGTCCAAAATATCTTGTTGGTCCCAGGTTACTAATGGCGCACCACCACAAAATGCGCCATTAGTAACCCTGGTTACTAATGGCGCACCGGCAGGTGGTGCGTCATTAGTACTTTTTGCAAAAAAGTAAAAAAAAACCATATGTATACTAATGGCGCACTGTGGAAAAGTGCGCCATTAGTAGTTTAAACTAGTAATGGTGCACTTTGGCATAGTGCGCCATTAGTAGGTTTGCAATAAAGTAAAAATAATAATAATATATACTAATGGCGCACTGTCTTGGTCGTGCGCCATTACTAGTTCTAACTAGTAATGGCGCACTTTGTCACCCTGCGCCATTAGTTTGTATGGAAAAATGGGAAAAAAATCAATAGTAGTGGCGCACCGTGAGCACGGCGCGCCATTAGTGTCTTCCACACTAATGGCGCACGAGCAACCGGTGCGCCATTAGTATATAGTAGTGGCGCACTATTTACCTGGTGCGCCATTAGAATCAGTCCTATCTATAGCCCTTTTCCTAGTAGTGGCGCTTTTTTGCTGTTTAACAACTTTAAAATTGTGTTTTATCCAGAACAGTACTGTCGTGGAATTATCACGTTAGATGTCCTAGTGTGAGGACTTAGTCGTGGATCCATCGCAACGAGATTAGCTTAAAGGGGTTAAACCGGACAAAGGACACGAGGAGTTTATACTGGTTCGGCCCCTTGCGGTGAAGGTAAAAGCCTACGATCCAGTTGTGGTGGAATTGATGGGGTCTCGATGAGCAGGGAGCGAATCCGCTTTACCTATCTCTCGAGTTATTGTTTCGTGTCCCTGAACCGCCGCCGGGTCGTCCCTTTATATACACAGGTTGACGCCCGACGGTTTACAGAATCCCGAGGCCGGTTCATACACGTGTCCGGCTTGGTTTCTACCTTTTCCTATCTTACAATGCAAGTTACATATCTCATGGCGGTTTATGTCTATGGGCCCTAATCCGCCTTTGGGCTCTGGGCTTTTAAGTCTCTGTAGTAAAGCACCACACTCCTTGTCTTCATGGGCTTCAATACGGATGACTCCTTATGAGTATAACCCGGCCCCTCCTGGGAGGTTTATACTCAGTAGTTATATCCCCAACATTAGGCCCCAGATTGATTTGAACCTGTTCATGTCAATCTTCAACACTTAAAGAAAATTTTCTTCTGAACATCTTCATGTGAACCTCGTAAACCGCCATGACGTCATCTTCCAAGATTGTCATAAACCGCCATGACATCACCTGCTTATTAAAACCTGTATATACTTCCCTTTTATTAATGAGCCTTTGAAAATCGAGGCGACAACTCTGTCACTTATCCATTTTTTGGGCTCCTCGATTCTCGCGCCCATCACTTATCCCTTCGCTTTATCAATAGGACCAGGGGTCATTTTCTCTTTTCCAATTTCGTGCCTCTTCGCCTCGTCATCTTCCTCGCGTCGCCTCCATGCTCGAGCACAGCCGCCGCCGTCGACCTTCGTCTCTGCCCCAACAATGGCCGCTACATCAACTGGATTCGACCAGAAAAACGTGGCGCCTCTCCGTTGCTCCCTCAACCTCAATAAGTCTTCTTTCCTTTCTCCTCAGATCTACCGCTAGGGTTTCGGTGTTCTTCGGTGTTCTTCAGTGTTCTTCGGTATTCGTCGGTGTTCATCACTGCACTTCACTGCCACATGAGCCCTTGATAAGAACTTGATATTTTACCTGTGCGGCCGTAGCCATAATCTAATTTCCCTCATCACAACATTCCTTTTCCAGCGAAAAAGTCCCATCTGAATCCTTAGTTGTTCTGCTGTCAGCACTTAGGGTAGGCGAATTTTTTTCCTTTTTTGAACTGTGGTAGATCCAAAATTATAACATCAACCTGTAAAACCTATTTATGCCACACTTTGCAATTTTTCAGATCTGTAACTACCACACCATTGTAGGCAGTTTAACCTTTAGAAAATGATAACCCGCCAGGTACCATTAGCCCTCTCTTAAACCGCCAACTTGACCTTAATGTCAGAATCCGGTTTATCATGTACATATGTTTCAACATCTTCTCCCGCTGTCCTTATGCCGGTTTATGCATGTCAGTCATAAATCTTAAACCGGCATTGATTCTCTTTTCCAGCTTGTCATTGAAATGGCCAAACAGTTCTATGCTTGCAATTGGGTCCCTTCCCGAGTTACTGAAGAACAGTTAACTGAGTTTGTTGCCACTGGTGTTTTAGCAAAGAAGGAAGTCATACACTGGAGAGTTCCCGGTCCAGAAAATCCTCCTGAGCCCAAGGATGGAGAGGTCATTGTTTTTGCTGACCATCTGGGTTGAGGGTTTAGCCCGCCCGGTTCAAAGTTCTTCCGTGATGTTCTTGCCAGCTTCCAGATCCACCTTCAAGATATTGGGCCTAACTCCGTGTCCAATATTTGTAACTTCCAAGTTTTTGTGAGGCTTATCTGCAAGAAGAACCCACTGTTGAGCTGTTCAGAGATTACTTCTATTTGAACCGTCGTATCGAGTTCACAGATGGACCTAACACTGAGCTGGGCGGGGTTTCAATCCAGAAGAGAAAAGATGTCAGCTTCCCTCACGCCAAGCATCATAGTCATCCCAAGGACTAGAATCAGACTTGGTTTTACTACCGTGATACATCTCCACCTGATGAGAACCCTGTGCCAGGTTACCGTGCACACCGGCTTACTAGAGAGCATCCAGTTCCTCAGTGACTGACTACCAAGGAACAAACAAAATACGCCCCTCAGCTATCAAAACTCAGAGCTTTTGTTGCAAACGGTCTGACAGGCGTTGACTTTGTTCGGTGCTGGGTTTCTTGGAGCATTATGCCTTTAAGCTGGCGCCCCGGTTTAATGCGTTAATACACAGGGGATTTGAAAGACCCTCAGTGTCATATTGACATCCAGCTCACTAATGATGAGGTCACCGAATCTGTCAAGAAAATGCTTGATGAACCTGTGGCTGTATGCAGCAAAGTAGGGCTCAGTCTCTTTTGTACTTCCAACAAATCGCCAGCTGTAAGAATTGCCTCATTTTTGTCTTAATCCGTCCCCTCTTAAAAATTCCTTTATAATTTTTTGTCCATCTGTGTAGGGTGATGATCCATTCTGTAAGAGGAAATCGCAGGATAAACCGGAGAAGCCGCAGGACAAACCGGTGAGAGCGCCTCACACCAAGACCAAAGTTACGAAGAAACCCACGAAGAAGAGAACCACCGAGGCCTCTGACCTGCCCAATGATGAAGAGCACAATGACCTGGAGTCAGAGGTAGAACTTGACTCTCTTGGTTCTTTTTTCATACATCTCATTGACAATGATTATTATCAGGATGATGCGGAAGCTAGCCGTGCTAGTGATGCAGAGGTAATTGTTCTATCTTCCGACTCAGATCATGTGCCAGTACCAAAAATCCGTCAAGCAGTCCAGAAAGTAAAATTTTCATGCCCTCTTGCTTATTCGGATCCGCACTTTCTTTTGAAGACACAACAGGATGAAGCTTGCCGCACAACTCAGCATAGTGGCCAAGTGGTTACCTCCTCCAGTTTACCGAACTCTCTGGTTCGCAAACGCCGTCAAGAGGTCTCTTGTAATTCTGATACACGTTATCCCAGGGCGGGTTATTTCCGATATCCTCTTAATCCGTCTGATTCAAATTATCAAGGAACCTCCCATTCATCCTCCGGCGAGTCATCGACCACACAACTCCCTCCCCTCAAGACTGTTCCTGGGTAAGCATATTACACTTAACCCTTTATGCCTTGTATTGATTTATTGTACTGACTTTTGTGCCTGTCCTTTCCAGTGCCAAAGCCAGAGTGAGCAAGAAGGCAAAGTTGAATAAACCGACTGATGATAATCCGGCCACTGAACCAGAGAAGACCTCAGAGGCCTTTGATCCGAATGTTGATACTATCCTGGATGATCCGGTACCTCAGGCTCAGGACACTTTTGTTGAATCAGTAGAGATAAATCCGACGAGCCAGTCTACTGATCTGCCAAGCCCATCTGCTGACCCACCAAGTCCAGCAAAAACTACTGCTAAACCACCAAGCCCAGCCAAAACTATTGATAACACCATGGATGATGTGGTGATTACCGATTTTGGTCATACTGCTCCTGGCAACCCTGCCGCTTTATCAAAGCATAATGCCAAGGAAGAATTTTCTGCTATGGACAAGGGCTAGTGGAAAACAGATCTATAAAGCTATGCTCATCTCAGCGCCCAAGACATCCATTCTGGATATTTAAACCGCCTGTACACAAGCCGCGACTATGAAGCCGGATTAGTGGGCCTGATGAAGGAACGGTATGAGGTAAATGTCACTCCCTCTTGCATAAATTTTCTTTCCTTATAACTGGCTTAGAATATCAACTCCAGTAGCCCCCAAGGGCCGGTTCATAAAATTGATGTGAACCGGGACTGGTAGTAGAATAATATTGAATTTTTGCTTGCGTAGCCCCCAAGGGCCGGTTTATACCTTTAGGATGAACTGGTACCTTTCCTGTCATGAAGGTTCGATATGCATTAGCCCCTAAGTGCCAAGTATATAACTTGTTGTATGCTTGGGACTTAAAATGCCAGTTGATAAAAAGCAATCCGCATTAGCCCCCAAGTGCAAAGTGTATAACTTGTTATGTGCTTGGGACTTCAAAGATGCACTACCAACTCATTAACTATTTCTTGCAGGCTGATCTGAAGAAGAAGGAATCTGAAATCACCTACCTTCAAGAAAATATTAAGTCCCAGCAAGCAGAAACGTCCAAAGCTAAGGAAGAGTTGGCTGGCGCTTTAACAGCCATGGAACAATTGAAGGATGGCTTTAAAGGTGAACGGGCAGCCTAGGAAACTGAAAGAGCAACTTTGCTAAAGCGGGCAGAAGATGCTGAAGCAGCCCTTAATCTGGTGAGAGAAGAATTGACTGGCTTAAAGCGGCAAATCAATGCTATGACCTCTGCTGTCTTTGGTAAATAACCTCTTCATAAGCTTTAAACAAATAACAACCATGAAAACTGTCGGTTTAATAATATTTTGACCATTGCAGGTAGCCGTGTTACTCATATTGGTTTTGACACCGACATTGGTGCTTTCATTGAGAGTTCCGTTGTGTGTTCGGCAAAGGATCGATGGCTCGCCTGCAGATCAACTGCGACTTCGGCATCTTCGTCACCAGCTCAACTGGTCACCTTGGTTCGACCAAGGACAGCGCCCTGCCTCTGATCGTCATGTTCGGATGAGGGCCTTCATCAACATCAACTCCGATCTCTATCAAGATCATGGAGGAATCATCCAGGGATCCCGGGGGCTCGACGTCAACATTGCCCTTGGGCGACCGTGCTGTTTTTCTGGATAGCGAACTTGTGTCCACCATCACCGCCTCATCGAGCGTTGGTTTGACGATTGCTTCGATGGAATAGTGCGGAATTGAATGTACAACAACCCTGGAAAATTTCGTCGAGTTCCGATGGAGGAATCTCTGGCAATCCGCGACATACCGGAGCCTTGTCAAATCTGGACGAGAATCTGGACGAGTTTAGGGCGTGGTGTCCAGCTTCTAGCTCGGACGTCCTTTGGAAGATCCAACCGTTGATCGGCTGCGGAATTCCTGTATTGACCACCTCCCAAAATTTCAGCTCGATCCGACCGTCCAAACTCCGGGAACCTTTCGATTAGTGCATCACTTTTCGGATCTGTTTTCTGCGCGAAAACGAATCCGGCCCGAGTTCGTCTTTTTTATGAACGGGAATTCGGACATCCTTTTTGAAGGAAGTTTTGTATGGGGTATCGTGTTCTATTCCCGAACACATCCCGCTAGCCTTAAAATCTTTTGAACATGATCTTCAACGTCATGCTGTTGTCAAACCAGTCCGACAATATTGCTCCACGGTTGCCGACCTGCGCTAGACACGTCGTCACTTTGTTGAGCCGCGCTCAACTTCTTCGGATCATCATCTCGGCAAGCCGAACAAGAGTCCAGCATCGCGAAGGATAAATAATCACCAACATCGCCGCCCCACGGATTACACGGAGCGGGCATACCTGCATTGCCACACGGTCACTTCATCGAGCCGGCATCGACCACGTCATGACCTGCATCGGCAGGGCCACACTGTTGCTTTTTCAAGCTGGTGTCCATCACGCCGACCTACTTCGACTCATCAGCTGACACCGAGGTTTCATCACGTTAGCTGGACCGGGGGCTTCATCATCTCTTCATCAACCTACTCCGGAGACTTCGGCGTCGCTGGCCGACCAGCTCCATACATTAGCTGGACTGAGGGCTTTGCCTCGGCGAGCCAACCTTTGCCAGCATCGCCATGCCGTTGCTTTATCGCCCATCAGGCGATAGGTGTGCGGATCGAGTCCCAATTTTGGGAATCACCTTTCTTCGGATTGCTACAACAAATAAGCCAGGTCTATCAAATGGTGGTCGCATTAACGATGGCCGCATGGTGGTCCGGTCAGTTTCCGTACATAGTCCGGCGAACGCCGCATCCGGAACTCAAACCGACCCGTGAATTCAGGCCTTGCCATGCCTTTACCGCATCACGCCGCCGCCCTGCATCGACATTGACTTCGGTGCCAGGCCATATTACTTTTATTACTCACTTTGCATAAATTATTTGTTATGCAACGATTTTTTATTATTATTACTATTATCTCCGGTTTGCACTATTTTTTGTGCACTGGAAAATGATCCAGCCGGACTATATCCTTTGGCGTCACCTCGGCTGGACGGGGGGCTTCGTCAACACTTCATTACCCCATGCCGGGGACTTCGGCATCACCCTGCCGTCCTGCATTGGCCGTGCTATGTCACCACTTCGGAGTGCCGAGCTCTTTGCTCCGCCACCTCGGGACCGGCTTGGGGGATGGAACCTTGTCCCGCATCAAGCTCGGACCGCGTAATCAATACCGAACACATTAACCAGCTAAGTTGCCTTCATGCTCAAAGTTTTAAATTTTTAACTTGTGTTTGCCTCGACCAAGCATTATACTTTTTTGGAAAAAAGTTGCTTGTAAAAATTTCCTTGTCCAAACTTTGTTTGTGACGCGCAAATTCAAATACCCCGTTTACTTGTGGGCTTCCTTCATGAAGCTTTTTCCTCTTGCATATGATTATACTTGTATGCCTTCGTTCCTTGTTCGTGTATTACGCCACAATATGCACCATATTGACTTAAGCGATTTGCAAGCTGGGTTGCTTGGCTCCAGTGCTTACCCCTATGTTTCCGATTGTTTGGCTAGGGAGTAAAGGGAGCACCTCTGCGATTGGCACGATCAGGTCACCGAGCCGGACCTCAGACTAGGTGAAGCCGAAAGCTAGCGCTCTTATTGTTTTCAATCATGGTCGGCACACAACGGAACTCATGAGTACAAAAAATCTATTGCACAAAGTCTCATAGTAATAATGAGCACCGAAGAAAGGTATCGGTGGGGGTAATATTTTCTTCGAAGATGCTTCTTACACTTTGTTAGTAATATAGCATAAGTTCCCTGAGCGTGCTTTGTCTGTTACAGCCTTATGGCCTGATTGCCTGGTTATCAGAAACACCGTCGATATTCTCGACAGGTAGAGTACATAACACTTTTCAGCCCTTGCCGAAGAGGGAGAAGCCGACGGTCGGTTAAGACGCGTATAAAGTTTGGGTGAACATAGATATGATACAAGTACTTCGGTACATACAATCATTCTTTTACCCAAGTCACTTGGGGGCTCTTATGCTTATTTGAGCCGTTTTATAATAAGTGTTTCTCTTCTTAGTCGTTGCAAAGTTTTTATTATTATTCATCACTCCTTTTTTCGACACAAGTTTGTGGTCACTAGCCGGGGAGCCTAATTTCTCTCTCAAAGCCGCTAGAGTTTAGTTTGCTAAACTGGCCTAGTAAGAAGTACTCCGCCTTCGGGATAGGCGGTTGAAGCCGTAGGCTGACCCGCTTGAAGTTTTGAGATAGGATGTGTCATGTTAAAGCACGGCAGAAGCACCTTTTTTTTCTCAAGTCCAATTTTTGGATTGGCACCGAACACTTGATCTAGTTCGGACATTAACCTTATGAATAAGTTTTTTGGCTTTTCGAGCCCATGGCACTTTTCAACTATTTTTGTGTTTTCAGCACAAGTCTCGCAGTGCAACGCCGGACACCTTTAGAGATTCGGCAAAAACATTCTCGGATATTGCTCTATATGCATCGGTTTCGAATTGTGTCTTCGGTCAATAGTTGGGTTGCCTGCTCCTGCGGTTTCCCCCTACGTTCCACTTTGTTCGGCTAGGTGTGCAAAGGGAGAACCACTGCGATTGTGCTTCCAGCTCACATGGTTAAGCACCTCAGTGGAGAAAGCCGAAAACTGACTATCACAATAAGCGTAAACTGGTCAGCGATCCGATGACGGTGTTAAACGACGGGCCAGTCATAACAATGGCCGAAGTGTTTACGGCTTGACCTCGACTGTCGCCGAACACTACCGGGGGCTATTAACTGGCTTCCCAAACTAAATCCTCGATATTTTGCTCTTACATTGGAGCTGAGGTTTCATGATCATGCTTAGCATGACAACCCAAAGAAAGGAACCGATAACGGGACTATTTTCTTTGGAAGACATTTCTTCTGTTAAACAGCAATATAACATATCTCTCTGCGTACCTTTGTTTATAAAACCGTATGGCCAGATTGCCTTGTTTGTCGTAAATCTTTGCCCTCATAAAGGCTTTATAAAATAGGACAAACACTCCTCGGCTACTGGCCGAGGAGGTTGAAGCCGATGGTCGGTCAACAAAGTTTTGTACAATGCGGATCCGAGCATTAATGACATAAAGTACTTGGATACATAGAGTCATTACACAAAATTTGTGATTTTACTATGGATATCAATCCTTAATTCGGCCTCCCGTGCCCGCATTAAGGCTCGGGGGCTACTGGGCTTCGGGCTTATTATTTACAAATATTAAAGGGGCACATCGATCCCCTGATCTGGTGTTGCCACCCGACCAGTGTCTCGGGGGCTACTGCATTGCCTGTCCAATGTAGAAAATTTTCAGTGTAATACAGTCTCCGAGGAGATTTTGATCCTCAGGTTGGTCGGCCGCACCCAACCTGAGTCTTGAGGACTGAGCACGCCGCTTTTTGTGTCCCGAAGTATTCTGCCGAGCTAGGACTTGATCCTTAGACCGATTTTGCAAATCAACCTGAGTCTCAGCAGCTACGGGGATTAGCGGTGTTATGTCATCCTTCATAGGCATCTCGGGTTTTAGACCGATACCCACCTTGAGGGCTACTGGCTATGTATCTCGGCAGAGAATAAATTGCACCAATCAAAAATATTGACAAAAATCGGCCCACATGCGGGGTGGTGCACCACCTCGAAAGTAGTCTGGCATAAAGCTCGGGCGCTAGTGGCTGGCTCCATAGAGGGCATTTCCGGCATTAAGCTCGGCTAAACTCCTTCAAACTTCTTTGAACCAAGGTGATTGAAGACACCTCGGATACAGTTCGGCGTTTGAGCTCGGATACATAGTCCGGCATTAGAGCTGGCAAGCAGTCCGGCATTGGTGCTCGGCTGCAAAAGATACCTCGAATGCAGTCCGGCGTTGGAGGTCGGACGCAAGAGGACGTTGCCGCCCGGGAACAACTTCAAACCCGAGGTGTGGCATAAAAATAACAAGGCATTGATAAAGGCCGGAAACTTAAAGGGGCTCCTGGATACCCGATGTGTAAACTCGTCGAATGCATTTCGGCGATCCTCAAGATCGAAGATGAGAAGATTTGTTGAACCACTTTTCAAGACCGACGACTGAAGATGAAGAACGGTTCGGAAGAATCGAGGAGCGTCACTAAACTTGAAGACCGGTTCAGGGGGCTACTGACGGTGTCCTGGACTAGGGGGTACTCACCACGTCATCTCCCGATCTGTTAGATTGGGCCGAGGACCCCCATGGCCGTATACTCATGGGCCAGTCCGGTCAGTTGCCGCATACAAGGAAGATTCCGCAAGACTTGGCGATCAAGACAAGGACTCCTCCCCCACCAGCGTATTCGGCTAGGACTCTTGTTATCCTAGGCCTCTGGTGCATTATATAAACCAAGGCCAGGCTAGTCGATAGATATATACAACAATCATACCATAGGCTAGCTTCTAGGGTTTAGCCTCTCTGATCTCGTGGTAGATCAACTCTTGTACTACCCATATCATCAATATTAATCAAGCAGGAGTAGGGTTTTACCTCCATCGAGAGGGCCCGAACCTGGGTAAAAACATCGTGTTCATTGTCTCCTGTTACCATCCGCCTAGACGCACAGTTCGGGACCCCCTACCTGAGATCCGCCGGTTTTGACACCGACACCTGCCCAACTTGAGGAATTGAAGAAATCTGCTGCAAGGGCCGGTGCTCTCTGTCTGCACTGACTCGGGCCAAGGCCTGGATATCTGATCTTGATTCAGAAGATATTGGAAACGGCTATCCCAGCCAAAAAGAAGATGGGTCAGTTTTTGACAATGACGACCTCAAGGCTTTGACAAAGGAAATGCATCCACTTGCAAGTAAACTGGCTGAAGAGACCGATTTGTCTTTCCACCGGTTGATTTATGACGCAAACAACAAACGGGTTAATGCCTCTGTATATGATGTGCAAAATCTTATCCCGCCAATCCGTAAGCATACCTACGCCCCTGATGTTGAACCATCCGATCTTATAAGCGAGGAAGCTGTCTTCCGAGCTTTAACTGTGATTGACTGGGCAACCATTGACTTCCAGCCATTGGGTGGAGAGGCGGAGGGTGAACCGACGCAGGATGATCCACAACCTTCAAGTCAGACTGAGGAAGAATCATAATCCGGAGGCCGGTTTAGCTTCTGCATACCGAGATATCGGTGATAAACAATTATTCTTTTGGGCGTCTGCTGCCTTGTAATAGGCTAGTTTAAACACTTGGTCTGCTATGCCATCGTGCATAGTCACTTTGCCTGATACTGTTAATCTGTCATGATATGCATTGTCTGCTTATGATCCTTAGCAACTTTATGCAATTCTATTTCTGCATATAAGAAACTGAAATTGTCCTGGCGGTTTACCGCCGGACGGGTCACTAACGAAAAACAATTGCTTGTTCGAGATCAACAAAGAGATGAAAAACCTCTTTCACCGAGAAGGATATGGAGAAAGCTTGGATCAATGATAAGCACCACAAATAGCAACATTCCCAATGGAAGGCTTTAGGTGAAATATAACCCAAGATAACTCCAACAAAGAGATTGATGGATTTAAAATACCTCATTCTTGACAACATATGAATCATGAAACATGAACGAAATTGTCAAGAGTGACATAACACCACCTCAAAAGATAAGGTAGAAATAATTGCACTTCGGAATGCAAGATGAATAATGCTTGAGCTCCTCAAAACAAAACATGTGTTGAGCACCATGTTTATTTTTTGAGTATAGCTTGGCGGATCATAACTTCAAGAGAAATCTTGAAGAACAATTGAAGAATGAAAAGAATCCTTGATGAACCATCATGTAGCGCCTCCATGAAGAACTCCGGTAATAAAAGGATGATAGAAAGGAAGAGAAGTTGAAAGAACAAGGTGAAGCCTTGCAATGATTTAGATGGAGCTTTACGACGATATAACCAAGAAAACTTGGAACTCCGGAAATAAAAGAATTGAATCACCTCGAGGAAATAAGAATAAGATTTATTGTATGCTTATTCTTCATCAAATTAAATTGATGACAAGCAATGGATTTGGCATACTACTTATTCTCGTAGAAAGGATTAAGAGAGATATAGAGCAAACTTGAGAAGGTCTTGATGGAACCACCGGTGGGATTGAAACAACGAATGAATTGATATGATAACCAAGAAAAGAGAACTCTTGAACAAACCGCTGTAAGAATTGAAAATGAACGAAGAAAATATAAAGAAACACCGGGAAGAATTGGAAAGCGAATGAAGATACTTGAGGGGATTTAGATACATGAGAACAAAGAGATCATGAACTGATTAGAGGATATTTGAACGATTCACCGGTAAGATTTGAAGAACGATAGCTACACGCTGAGAATGAATAATTATGACATGATGGCCTTCGGAGGAAAGAAATGGAAACAACTCATGAAATGCTCCGGATGGTAAGAAAAGAATTGTCACAATCGAAAGCAAATATGAGAGGATGGCATCAATCTAGAACGATGAATCTTGAAGAGAATGGAGCAAGATTTAAGAGAAATCCTTCTTCGATCTTCAAATGTTGAGAATGATGATGAGAACCACCATGAATTGTTGAGATACTCCGGGAGAATGAAAAGCGAAGGGGGTTGAGCCAACGATGAAAATAATTTGAAAGCGACCTTGGAGAAGGCATGTGGCTGATGGGATCCATTCTTACGTCACACTTTGAAAAGAATTTGGGAATAGCTCCAGAATAATTAGAAGAGTCAGGTAAGATCCTGGGAAAAGACCTGTGGGTTAGGGCCCACTCAAAAGATACACCTTCAAAAAATTAATTGAAAGGGAAATTGCATCGGTTGAATTAAATGACTTGAATGAGATAACAACCTCGAAAATAACTTGAACGGATTAAGAAAGGAAACACAAGTCTTCCGAGATATCTTCAGCACTCCAGAACAAATGAATAGGAAGAAGTGAATGATAAATAGGTGCATCGGCAAGAGAAGACATTTGAAACAAGGAAAGGATATGATCGACAAAGCTTGAATTAAATCCACCGGAAAGGAATACGAGAATGAAGATTGATGAACTTGAAACTTGTGAGCATCTTCACGAGGGATCACCGGATCAAAACATTGATTGAAAAGAATGAAGAGACTTCACATGAATAAATGGATACTTGATTAACATATATGAGTCCTTGCAGAAAAAGGGTGGGAGGGCGGGGAAAAACAAAGATAACTTGGGATGAACGAAACAAACACCGGTGAGAAAACTTAGAGATGATCTTGGGGATGTTGAAAATGATGGGATCATCTCGAAGAGAAGCGCACCGGTTGGAAAAGAGTTGACATGACAACCTCAGTGATCAAGAAGGATTAGTACTCCCATAGAAATATGAGAACACCGCTTGAAAGGTATGGAATCAACACTTGACATTGAAGCAACTCAAATACCACAATTCAAAACAAAACAAAGGATTGGCTTGCAGAAATAAGCTGGAACAAACATATGATAGAGATTCCGTCCGAAGTTTTCGTGGTGGGGCCCACACGGGCTCGAGTGTACAGCACCATCATGTACAAGGTAGTGCACATGACATACGAAGTGTCCCCGATCCAGCATAGCCAAGGGTTCTTTAAGACACAACGAGACCACTGTAAAAACGACCGTGGAAAGGCGGACCACTAGACGTCAAACCCCAATCTCATATCATGCATCTGTCGAAAAGATATTCTAGGAGCTACT
This sequence comes from Triticum dicoccoides, assembly GCF_002162155.2. Classification (NCBI taxonomy): domain Eukaryota; kingdom Viridiplantae; phylum Streptophyta; class Magnoliopsida; order Poales; family Poaceae; genus Triticum; species Triticum dicoccoides. Next base: position 298,480,639 of record NC_041393.1, read on the forward strand.
TGAATTCCCACCTATAAAACTCCCGAAACTTTCTGGTTATGCAATCTAGTGTTGGGGATACAGGGGAAGCAATATATATCTCACCCAAAACTAACAATCCCTACATCCAGCTGTATCCATCCGTCAACACATAACCAAGAAACCTTCGGAAATCGTGTACCTCAACCTTTGAAAAGCATCCGTTATACGAGTTATGACAATACTCCCGAACTCCCCAGTACTGGGTGACGTCGAGGTTATCTCACCAACAACTGCATACAAGAGATTTTCGATGTCGGCAAAACTCGGGTATTCCAGAACTGCAACGATAAAATTGTGACGACAACACCTCGGAGCTCAACTCCCCGGGTCAATTCCACATAATAGACAGGAGGCACCAAGAACAATGTTCTCGTCACAAAACCATCGGAACGATTCCAAGATACCCGCGTGATCCTAAATTTTTTTTAGTGAAATTTGAGGAGAGGAAAGTCAAAACATCTACGTCAGGAGACCTCACCAGAGCGACGAAGGGGGCTGAGGAGTAAAAAGAATCCTACTCTTCGATATATATAATCCTAATACTCAAAATAGTTTTCTTCTAGACTCAACAACGGCCAACAATCAAGGGGGCTCCTAAGGTCGGTCGAGGCTCTGATTACCAACTTGTCACGCCCAATATGCGATACTATCCTAAAGAGACTCGAAGGTCCCACCAAGGATAGAACCGCATATTGAAACGCTTTGCAAGGTGGATATCATTACATTAACATTACATAATAGATGGGGATACATACAGAAGGCATACAATGCCACATGAATATAACATCACAATACATAAGAGCATCATCCGGCTACGAATGAAACACAAACAGAAACTCAAACGACATCCACCCTGCTAGCCCAGGCTGCCGACCTGGAACCTATCCCCTGATCGAAGAAGCAGAAGAAGAACTCAACGCAAGCAAGCATCGCTTTTGCATCATGATCATCGCATAACCTGTACCTGCAACAGTTGTTGTAGTAATCTGTGAGCCACGAGGACTCGGCAATCCCATTACCATGGGTATCAAGACTAGCAAAGCTTAATGGGAAAGGAAGGGGTAAGGTGGTGAGGCTGTAGCAGCGACTAAGCATATATGTTGGCTAACATACGCAAATAAGAGCGAGAAGAGAGAAAGCGGAATGGTCGTGAAACTAGCAATGATCAAGAAGTGATCCTGAACTCCTACTTACGTCAAACATAACCCAAAGACCATGTTCACTTCACGGACTCCGCCGAGAAGAGACCATCACGGCTACAGACGCGGTTGATGCGTTTTAATTCGGATCTGGTGTCAAGTTATCTACAACCGAACATTAACAAATTCCCATCTGCCTATAACCGCAGGCACGACTTTCGAAATATTATACCCTGGAGGGGTGTCCCAACTTAGCCCATGACAAGCTCTCATGATCAACGAAGGAATAGACCTTCTCCCAGGAAGACCCGATCAGACTCGGAATCCCGGTTTACAAGACATTTCGACAATGGTAAAACAAGACCAGCAAGACCGCCCGATGCGCCGACAATCCCAATAGGAGTTGCACATATCTCGTTCTCAGGGCAACACCGGATGAGCAACCCGTACAACTAAAACCAGACCTCAAGTTTCCCTGAGGGGGCACTGCAAAGGGCTCTAGTTCGGACCAACACTTAGACAAGCACTGGCCCCGGGGGGCTGTAATAAAGATGACCCTTGGGTTAATTACTCCCAAGGGAAAATGTAGGTGGTGATGAGGCAATTGGTAAAACCAATGTTGGGCCTTGCTGGAGGAGTTTTATTCAAAGAGAACTGTCAAGGGGGTCCCATAAATCACCCGACCGCATAAGGAATGCAAAATCCGGGAACATAACACCGGTATGACGGAAACTAGGGCGGCAAGAGTGGAACAAAACACCAGGCATAAGGCCGAGCCTTCCACCCTTTACCAAGTATATAGATGCATTAATAATATAAGAGATATTGTGATATCCCAACAAAATCCTGTCCACCATGGAGCAATCTTCAAACTTCACCTGCAACTAACAACGCTATAAGAGGGGCTCAGCAAAGCGGTAACATAGCCAAGCAACGGTTTGCTAGGAAGGGTGTCAAAGTTTAGAGGTTCATGGCAATTTGGGATGGCTTGATAAACAGGTGATAGGTAGCGCAGCATAGCGATAGAACGAAGCAACTAGCATAGCAATGATAGTAGTGAGATCCAGGGTAGCGGTCATCTTGCCTGAAATCCCGCTAGGAAGAAGAACGAGTCCATGAACAAGACGAACGGGAGTAGTTGAACGAATCCTCACAATCGCAACATTACCATAACTAAGAAGCAACACCGGAAAGAAACAAACAACATGGTAAATGCACGAGCATAATCATGGCATGATGCACAAACAAGTATGATGCATGTCCGGTTTAATAAGGCATGGCATGGCAAAGTGCAACAAGCAGTACTACAAGTTAAGTGGAGCTCAATATGCAACGAGTTGCATATTGACGAAACACCACATCTGAGTTATTTAGTTCGCTCTCGTTTAGGTACACAACCATGTTAAATGTTATTAAACATGGCAAGGGGTGAAGCATATGAAAAACTACCTATCTAGACAAGTTTAAATGAGGCCGGAACAACAAACAACAAGTCCAGAAAATCCCCATATGCATATTTTAGATTCGGTACTGTTCTGCCCTAAACACCATTTTATTGTTGTTAAACAGGAAAGTAAAGTGCACCATGTTAAACTAGGCATTTTTCCACCCCATTTGCATATAAAGTTTACTAAATTTGGAGCTCCGGTTAATTAGTTATGAAATAAAACATTTTAACATGGCATTATGCAAAATAAACACAAACATCATGTTAAACATTTTTAACATAGATGAAAGTGGCATATTATTAATCTGCACAATTTTCTGAGCATTTTACATATATAAATTATTTAAATCCGATGCACGGTTGATTAATTATTGATGCATGAACATTAAGGGGTTTTCTGTAAAACTGTTAATTCTACGGATAATGTTAAAATCGCTGGACAGGGAAAAAAAAGTAACGGGCCGAATCTAGTCAGCCCACAAGTGCATAGGAGGGGCATCTGGAGGGGGCTGCTCACCCTGGGCCTTGGGCCGGTTCGGAGGGGAGGCTGTAGGAGGGCGCGCTGGGCCTGGAGGGAGTTGGGCCATGGCCGGGCCCACGTGGCCGACGCAGGCAACGGCGCAAGGAGCAACCGGCCTTGGCCCGAGGCCGAGGCGAGGCTTGACGGCGGCGGCGGGACGAGGGAAGCCGGCGGCGGGGCGAGGGATGGCCGGAGGAGTTCTGGGGATGGGTGGATCTGGGCGAGGACGGCGAGATCCGGCGATTCCCGGCCGGAACTGACGCAGCGGCAGCGGCAGGACGATATCCATGGCGGCGGCGGCTACCTGCGGGAGGAAGGGGTCGGCGGGGTGAGCACGGGAAGTGGAGGAGGAGAAGGTAGAGAGGAGGAGGCGGGGCTCCGGCCTGGCGTTGGCGCTCGCCGGCGCGGCTGCCGGAGTTGCTGGCGGGATGCGCGAGGCGGCGGCGGTCGAGGTCCCCTGGAGGCGCGGGAGGGAGCTCCTCCCTAGAGCAGGCAGCGCGGAGCGGGTACCTCGGGCCCAGATCGGCCCGGGGCGGGCCGCGGATGGGCTCGGGCGGATGGGGGTGCTGGAGGGAGGCGCAGGGGACGCGTGGAAGGCGGGGAGTGGGCGCGGGGGCGGCGCGGCTGACTTGGCGGCGGCGCTGGGGGTTGCTGGCGGCGGGGCAGCGCCAAGTGGCGGGCAGGAGGTGGCCGGGCACGGAAAATGAGGCGCCGGCGGCTGGGAGG
>NC_041393.1:298484847-298559064 GCF_002162155.2 Triticum dicoccoides
AGCCCAAAAATGGCAAGGGGAGGGGGTTTATATAGCAGTTTTTGGCTAGGGTTTGGTCTAGGGGGGTTTTGGAGCCCTCCGATCTCGATCGGGCGGTTCCGGACGCGAGGGGGGGTTAGGTAGGCCTAGGTGGGCTGTGTAGAGGGGGTTGGGCTGAGAGAAGAGGGGAGAAATGCAGCCTGGCAACTGTTTCAGAGACCGAAACGTCCGACGAATATACCCACTATATCGTGGTTATATATTTAACGGTTGGGCAGTCAAACGAACTCCGAATGCGATGAAACTTGGCAGGCGCTCTGTCTACACTATAATAGGACCGCACGACAAGTTGCATCCCATTCCGAGAACATTTTTATGCCACTTATAAAATAATATTTCGGAGGTGCCGCGGGCGCGTGCGAGTGTGTCTGGGCTCAGAACGGACAACGGAGAGAACCGGCGGAACACGAACGGATGCAAGTTTTATAAAAACGATGCCAATGCAATGCGCATGATGCTATGATATGAGATGCATGACATGAAACAAAAAGCAAAACAAAAGACAGAAACCCAACCACGGAGGAAAAGTAAATCACATAGCCGGAAATGGCAAGAGTCGGAGTTACGAATATGGAAAGTTGTATCCGGGGCGTTACAACACTCCACCACTATGAGAGGATCTCGTCCCGAGATCTAGGATGGCACCGGAGGGAAAAGGAAGAAGACGATAAGAGGTAAACTAAATTGCTTCTTCGACAAACGAGTGAAACCATGAACCTTGAGAGGTTGAGCAAAATGAAAGGAAGAAAACAACGAAGATGAGCAAAGTTGAAAACACTCCGTTAGAAAAGAGGAACAAGGGATACAACGAGAACCAATAGGTTGCAAAGACATGAATGACGAGCACAATGGACAAGAAGGAATTGAAACCACTCTGGTTGAAACGAGATAAGAATGAATGAGAATGATATAATTTTGACAGCACTCCGACTGTAAGTGGAAGAAATTGAACATGAACTTGACAAGATGAGAGGATACTTGATGAAATCAACAACATACTGCCTCCGGAACTATTGAAAAAATGGCACAAGGGGTAAGAAAGATTTCAGACAGCACTCCGGTTGTGAAGGGGCAAAACTTGATAAGATGAAAAGATATTTAAAAGATGATACAACACTCCGGTTAAAAGGATAAGCACGAAAAGAACATGATCCTCAATTCGAGAAGATGAGAGAAAAGAGCAACATCACAATGCCTCTGGGAGAAAGAATAGAAGCTAGATTGTTGGGATAAAGGGACAGAGAAGAAAATGACAACTTGTGCCACAAATGAGCTTGGAAAGCACCCTTCCAAGATGGTTACAATGGGGTTGTTGGAAAACCAACAACGAAAAGAATAAGCTTGTAGTGGGCTTATGGAAACATCGCAAGACTATGAGATGACATTCTGCCACTAACGAAAAACAATTGCTTGTTTGAGATCAACGAAGAGATGAAAAACCTCTTTCACCGAGAAGGATATGGAGAAAGCTTGGATCAATGATAAGCACCACAAATAGCAACATTCCCAATGGAAGGCTTTAGGTGAAATATAACCCAAGATAACTCCAACAAAGAGATTGATGGATTTAAAATACCTCATTCTTGACAACATATGAATCATGAAACATGAAGGAAATTGTCAAGAGTGACATAACACCACCTCAAAAGATAAGGTAGAAAGAATTGCACTTCGGAATGCAAGATGAATAATGCTTGAGCTCCTCAAAACAAAACATGTGTTGAGCACCATGTTTATTTTTTGAGTATAGCTTGGCGGACCATAACTTCAAGAGAAATCTTGAAGAACAATTGAAGAATGAAAAGAATCCTTGATGAACCATCATGTAGCGCCTCCATGAAGAACTCCGGTAATAAAAGGATGATAGAAAGGAAGAGAAGTTGAAAGAACAAGGTGAAGCCTTGCAATGATTTAGATGGAGCTTTACGACGATATAACCAAGAAAACTTGGAACTCCGGAAATAAAAGAATTGAATCACCTCGAGGAAATAAGAATAAGATTTATTGTATGCTTATCCTTCATCAAATTAAATTGATGACAAGCAATGGATTTGGCATACTACTTATTCTCGTAGAAAGGATTAAGAGAGATATAGAGCAAACTTGAGAAGGTCTTGATGGAACCACCGGTGGGATTGAAACAACGAATGAATTGATATGATAACCAAGAAAAGAGAACTCTTGAACGAACCACCATAAGAATTGAAAATGAACGAAGAAAAGATAAAGAAACACCGGGAAGAATTGGAAAACGAATGAAGATACTTGAGGGGATTTAGATACATGAGAACAAAGAGATCATCAACTGATTAGAGGATATTTGAACGATTCACCGGTAAGATTTGAAGAACGATAGCTACACGCTAAGAATGAATAGTTATGACATGATGGCCTTCGGAGGAAAGAAATGGAAACAACTCATGAAATGCTCCGGATGGTAAGAAAAGAACTGTCACAATCGAAAGCAAATATGAGAGGATGGCATCAATCTGGAACGATGAATCTTGAAGAGAATGGAGCAAGATTTAAGAGAAATCCTTCTTCGGTCTTCAAATGTTGAAAATGATGATGAGAACCACCATGAATTGTTGAGATACTCCGGGAGAATGAAAAGCGAAGGGGGTTGGGCCAACGATGAAAAGAATTTGAAAGCGACCTTGGAGAAGGCATGTGCCTGATGGGATCCATTCTTACATCACACTTTGAAAAGAATTTGGGAATAGCTCCAGAATAATTAGAAGAGTCAGGTAAGATCCTGGGAAAAGACCTGTGGGTTAGGGCCCACTCAAAAGATACACCTTCAAAAAATTACTTGAAAGGGAAATTGCACCGGTTGAATTAAATGACTTGAATGAGATAACAACCTCGAAAGTAACTTGAACGGATTAAGAAAGGAAACACAAGTCTTCCGAGATATCTTCAGCACTCCAGAACAAATGAATAGGAAGAAGCGAATGATAAAGAGGTGCATCGGCAAGAGAAGACATTTGAAACAAGAAAAGGATATGATCGACAAAGCTTGAATTAAATCCACCGGAAAGGAATACGAGAATGAAGATTGATGAACTTGAAGCTTGTGAGCATCTTCACGAGGGATCACCGGATCAAAACATTGATTGAAAAGAATGAAGAGACTTCACATGAATAAATGGATACTTGATTAACATATATGAGTCCTTGCAGAAAAAGGGTGGGAGGGCGGGGAAAAACAAAGATAACTTGGGATGAACGAAACAAACACCGGTGAGAAAACTTAGAGATGATCTTGGGGATGTTGAAAATGATGGGATCATCTCGAAGAGAAGCGCACTGGTTGGAAAAGAGTTGACATGACAACCTCAGTGATCAAGGAGGATTAGTACTCCCATAGAAATATGAGAACACCGCTTGAAAGGTATGGAATCAACACTTGACATTAAAGCAACTCAAATACCACAACTCAAAACAAAACAAAGGATTGGCTTGCAGAAATAAGCGGGAACAAACATGTGATAGAGATTCCGTCCGAAGTTTTCATGGTGGGGCCCACACGGGCTCGAGTGTACAACACCATCATGTACAAGGCAGTGCACATGACATACGAAGTGTCCCCGAACCAGCATAGCCAAGGGTTTCTTTAAGACACAACGAGACCACTGTAAAAACGACCGTGGAAAGGCGGACCACTAGACGTCAAACCCCAATCTCATATCATGCATCTGTCGAAAAGATATTCTAGGAGCTACTTGAATTCCCACCTATAAAACTCCCGAAACTTTCTGGTTATGCAATCTGGTGTTGGGGATACAGGGGAAGCAATATATATCTCACCCAAAACTAACAATCCCTACATCCAGCTGTATCCATCCGTCAACACATAACCATGAAACCTTCGGAAATCGTGTACCTCAACCTTCTAAAAGCATCCGTTATACGAGTTATGGCAATACTCCTGAACTCCCCAGTACTGGGTGACGTCGAGGTTATCTCACCAACAACTGCATAAAAGAGATTTTTGATGTCAGCAAAACTCGGGTATTCCAGAACTGCAACGATAAAATTGTGACGACAACACCTCAGAGCTCAACTCCCCGGGTCAATGCCACATAATAGACTGGAGGCACCAAGAACAATGTTCTCGTCACAAAACCATCGGAACGATTCCAAGATACCCGCGTGATCCTAAATTTTTTTTTAGTGAAATTTGAGGAGAGGAAAGTCAAAACATCTACGTCAGGAGACCTCACCAGAGCGACGAAGGGGGCTGAGGAGTAAAAAGAATCCTACTCTCCGATATATATAATCCTAAGACTCAAAATAGTTTTCTTCTAGACTCAACAACGACCAACAATCAAGGGGCCTCCTAAGGTTGGTCGATGCTCTGATTACCAACTTGTCACGCCCAATATGCGATACTATCCTAAAGAGACTCGAAGGTCCCACCAAGGATAGAAACGCATATTGAAACGCTTTGCAAGGTGGATATCATTACATCAACATTACATAATAGATGGGGATACATAAAAAAGGCATACAATGCCACATGAATACAACATCACAATACATAAGAGCATCATCCGGCTATGAATGAAACACAAACAGAAACTCAAACGACATCCACCCTGCTAGCCCAGGCTGCCGACCTGGAACCTATCCCCTGATCGAAGAAGCAGAAGAAGAACTCAACGCAAGCAAGCATCGCTCTCGCGTCATGATCATCGCATAACCTGTACCTGCAACTGTTGTTGTAGTAATCTGTGAGCCACGAGGACTCAGCAATCCCATTACCATGGGTATCAAGACTAGCAAAGCTTAATGGGAAAGGAAGGGGTAAGGTGGTGAGGCTGTAGCAGCGACTAAGCATATATGGTGGCTAACATACGCAAATAAGAGCGAGAAGAGAGCAAGCGGAATGGCTGTGAAACTAGCAATGATCAGGAAGTGATCCTGAACTCCTACTTACGTCAAACATAACCCAAAGACCGTGTTCACTTCCCGAACTCCGCCGAGAAGAGATCATCACGGCTACAGACGCGGTTGATGCGTTTTAATTCGGATCTGGTGTGAAGTTATCTACAACCGGACATTAACAAATTCCCATCTGCCTATAACTGCAGGCACGGCTTTCGAAAGATTATACCCTGCAGGGGTGTCCCAACTTAGCCCATGACAAGCTCTCGCGATCAACGAAGGAATAGACCTTCTCGCAGGAAGACCCGATCAGACTCGGAATCCCGGTTTACAAGACATTTCGACAATGGTAAAACAAGACCAGCAAGACCGCCCGATGCGCCGACAATCCCAATAGGAGCTGCGCATATCTCGTTCTCAGGGCAACACCGGATGAGCAACCCGTACAACTAAAACCAGACCTCAAGTTTCCTTGAGGGGGCGCTGCAAAGGGCTCTAGTTCGGACCAACACTTAGACAAGCACTGGCCCGGGGGGGCTGTAATAAAGATGACCCTTGGGTTAATTACTCCCAAGGGAAAATGTAGGTGGTGATGAGGCAAATGGTAAAACCAATGTTGGGCCTTGCTGGAGGAGTTTTATTCAAAGCGAACTATCAAGGGGGTCCCATAAATCACCCGACCGCATAAGGAACGCAAAATCCGGGAACATAACACCGGTATGACGGAAACTAGGGCGGCAAGAGTGGAACAAAACACCAGGCATAAGGCCGAGCCTTCCACCCTTTACCAAGTATATAGATGCAGTAATAATATAAGAGATATTGTGATATCCCAACAAAATCCTGTCCACCATGGAGCAATCTTCAAACTTCACCTGCAACTAACAACGCTATAAGAGGGGCTGAGCAAAGCGGTAACATAGCCAAGCAACGGTTTGCTAGGAAGGGCGTCAAAGGTTAGAGGTTCATGGCAATTTGGGATGGCTTGATAAACAGGTGATAGGTAGCGCAGCATAGCGATAGAACGAAGCAACTAGCATAGCAATGATAGTAGTGAGATCCAGGGTAGCGGTCATCTTGCCTGAAATCCCGCTAGGAAGAAGAACGAGTCCATGCAGAAGACGAATGGGAGTAGTCGAACGAATCCTCACAATCGCAACATTACCGTAACTAAGAAGCAACACCGGAAAGAAACAAACAACATGGTAAATGCACGAGCATAATCATGGCATGATGCACAAACAAGTATGATGCATGTCCGGTTTAATAAGGCATGGCATGGCAAAGTGCAACAAGCAGTACTACAAGTTAAGTGGAGCTCAATATGCAACGAGTTGCATATTGACGAAACACCACATCTGAGTTATTTAGTTCGCTCTCGTTTAGGTACACAACCATGTTAAATGTTATTAAACATGGCAAGGGGTGAAGCATATGAAAAACTACCTATCTAGACAAGTTTAAATGAGGCCGGAACAACAAACAACAAGTCCAGAAAATCCCCATATGCATATTTTAGATTCGGTACTATTCTGCCCTAAACACCATTTTATTGTTGTTAAACAGGAAAATAAAGTGCACCATGTTAAACTAGGCATTTTTCCACCCCATTTACATATAAAGTTTATTAAATTCGGAGCTCCGGTTAATTAGTTATGAAATAAAACATTTTAACATGGCATTATGCAAAATAAACACAAACAACATGTTAAACATTTTTAACATAGATGAAAGTGGCATATTATTAATCTACACAATTTTCTGAGCATTTTACATATATAAATTTTTTAAATCCGATGCACGGTTGATTAATTATTGATGCATGAACATTAAGGAGTTTTCTGTAAATCTGTTAATTCTACGGATAATTGTTAAAATCGCTGGACAGGGAAAAAAATAGTAACGGGCCAAATCTAGTCAGCCCACAAGTGCACAGGAGGGGGATCTGGAGGGGGCTGCTCACCCTGGGCCTTGGGCCGGTTCGGAGGGGAGGCTGCAGGAGGGCGCGCTGGGCCTGGAGGGAGTTGGGCCGCGGCCGGGCCCATGTGGCCGATGCAGGCAACGGCGCAAGGAGCGACCGGCCTTGGCCCGAGGCCGAGGCAAGGCTTGACGGCGGCGGCGGGATGAGGGAAGCCGGCGGCGGGGTGAGGGATGGCCGGAGGAGTTCTGCGGATGGGTGGATCTGGGCGAGGACGGCGAGATCCGGCGATTCCCGGCCGAAACTGACGCGAAACGGCAGCGGCAGGACGATAAGTGGAGGAGGATAAGGTAGAGAGGAGGAGGCGGGGCTCCGGCCTGGCATTGGCGCTCGCCGGCGGGGCTGCCGGAGTTGCTGGCGGGATGCGCGAAGCGGCGGCGGTCGGGGTCCCATGGAGGCGCAGGAGGGAGCTCCTCCCTGGAGCAGGCGGCGCGGAGCGGGCACCTCGGGCCCAGATCAGCCCGGGGCGGGCCGCGGATGGGCTCGGGCGGATGGGGGCGCTGGAGGGAGGTGCAGGGGACGCGTGGAAGGCGGGGAGTGGGCACGGGGGCGGCGCGACTAACTTGGCGGCGGCGCTGGGGGGTGGCTAGCGGCGGGGGCAGCGCCAAGTGGCGGGCAGGAGGTGGCCGGGCACGGAAAATGAGGCGCCGATGGCTGGGAGGTTAGGGGAGAAGCTAGGGGTAGGTTTAGCCCAAAAATGGCAAGGGGAGGGGGTTTATATAGCAGTTTTTGGCTAGGGTTTGGTCTAGGGGGGTTTTGGAGCCCTCCGATCTCGATCGGGCTGTTCCGGACGTGAGGGGGGGTTAGGCAGGCCTAGGTGGGCTGTGTAGAGGGGGTTGGGCTGAGTGAAGAGGGTAGAAATGCAGCACGGCAACTATTTCAGAGACCGAAACGTCCGACGAATATACCGACTATATCGCGGTTATATATTTAACGGTTGGGCAGTCAAACGAACTCCGAATGCGATGAAACTTGGCAGGCGCTCTGTCTACACTATAATAAGACCGCACGACAAGTTGCATCCCATTCTGAGAACGACAGAGGCCCCGCTTTAGCAAGGTTGCCGGTTTATTATATTGATCATAATATATACATTATCAAAAATATGTACATAATAGGAGCCTATGGCTCAGGTATAGTAAGGCCAAAGATGAGCGATATTCCATGGTCGGCGGGTCTCCTCCTCCGACTTGCATGAGTCTTTGTGCTCTCGAACATCGATAAGGTAGTATAAACCGTTGTTCAGATTCTTCCTGACCACAAAGGTCCCTTCCCAAGGCGGGGATAACTTGTGCATATCGGTCTGATCCTGGATAAGCCGGAGCACTAAGTCGCCTTCCTAAAAAGCTCTGGTTTCAACCCGGCGACTGTGATAACGCCGCAGGTCTTGCTGATAAATCATCGAACGAGCTGCCACTATGTCCCATTTTTCATCTAATAGGTCCAATGCATCTTGGCATGCTCTTTCATTGTCCACTTCAACATAAGCTGCCACTCGGGGCGAGTCATGGCGAGTATCACTTGGGAGAACTGCTTCTGCTCCATAAACCATGGAGAAGGGAGTATAACCCGTGGATCGATTGGGGGTGGTCTTAATGCTCCATAATACGGAAGGCAACTCTTCCACCCAAAACCCGGCATCCTCTGCAAAGGGACCATAAGCCGGGGTTTGATACCTTTCAGGATTTCTTGATTAGCTCTCTCAGCTTGACCATTAGACTGGGGGTGAGCCACTTATGACACATCAAGTCGGATGTGCTCACGTTGACAGAACTCTTCCATGGCACCCTTGGAGAGATTCATGCCATTATCTGTTATAATGCTGTGTGGAAAACCAAAACGGAAAATCACCTTTTTCATGAATTGAACCGCCGTGGCTGCTTCACACTTGCTGACTGGCTCTGCCTCCACCAATTTGGTAAATTTATCAACCGCCACCAGAAGGTGGGTCTTCTTGTCATTGTACCTCTTAAAGGGCCCAACCATATCAAGCCCCCAAGTTGCAAACGGCCAGGTAATTGGAATCATCATCAATTCCTAAGCCGGAACATGGGCCCGTCGTGAAAACTTCTGACAACTGTCACACTTCCTGACCAAATCCTCAGCATCTGCATGAGTTGTTAGCCAGTAAAAACAGTGTCGGAAAGCCTTAGCCACAAGGGATTTGAATCGGCATGATGACCGCAATCCCCTTCGTGGGTTTCACGTAAAATCTCACAGCCTTCTATAGGAGAAACGCAGCGCTCGAACGCCCCCGAGACACTACAGTGATGTAACTCGCCATTGACAATAGTCATGGACTTGGACCGCCGGATTATCTGTCTGGCCAAAACTTCGTCCTCGGGTAACTCACCCCAGGTCATATACGCCAGGTATGGCACCGTCCAATCAGGGATAGCATGAAGAACCGCCACCAATTGAGCCTCCGGGTCAGGAACAGCCAGATCCTCCTCCATTGGTATCTTGACCGACGGATTATGCAGAACGTCAAGAAAAACATTGGGCGGCACCGGTTTACGTTGGGATCCAAGCCGGCTTTAAGCGTCCACCACTTCATTCTTGCACCGGTCAATGTGCTCGACTTGGTAACCCTTGAAGTGACCGGCGATGATATCCACCTCACGCTGGTAAGCCGCCATGAGTGGATCCTTAGAATCCGAAGTACCAGACACTTGCTGAGCCACTGAATCGAAGTCACCAAAGCAACGTACCCGGATTAAGTTCATATCCTTAGCCATCCAAAGAACGTGGAGCAAGGCCTCGTACTCAGCTGCATTGTTAGTACAGGGAAACATTAAACGGAGAACATAACAAAATTTGTCACCTCGAGGGGAAGTAAGAACCACTCCAGCCCCCGAGCCCTCCAATTGTCTGGATCCATCAAAGTGAATAGTCCAGTACGTGTTATCCGGTTTATCCTTCGGTGCCTACAATTCTGTCCAGTCATTGATGAAATCCATGAGCGCTTGGGACTTCATAGCAGTGCGAGGCATATATTTTAACCCGTGAGGTCCATGCTCAATAGCCCACTTAGCAACCCGACCCGTTGCCTCCCTGTTCTGAATGATATCTCCCAATGGAGCGGAACTGACCACAGTAATGGGATGGCCCTGAAAGTATTGCTTAAGCTTCCAGCTTGCCATAAAACTCCATACACCAGCTTCTGCCAATGTGGGTATCTCAGCTTTGATTCGATAAGCACCTCACTAATGTAATAAACCGGCCGCTGAACTGGATACTCCTTACCTGCCTCCTTACGTTCCACCACAATGGCCACGCTGACAGCCCGAGCATTAGCAGCCACGTATAATAGCAATGGTTCCTTATCAATAGGGGCAGCAAGAACGGGCGACTCGGCTAATTGCTTCTTCAGATCCTCAAACGCTGCATTAGCAGCATCATTCCAAACAAAGTTGTCTGTCTTTTTCATCATCTGACATAGAGGGATGGCCTTCTCTCCCAACCGGCTGATAAACCGACTTAGCGCTGCAATACGACCCGCCAGACGTTGAACATCATTGATACACGCCGGTTTATCCAGGGACGTAATAGCCTTGATCTTTTCTGGATTAGCTTCAATGCCCCTGTTAGACACCAGAAAACCCAAGAGCTTTCCTGCCGGTACACCAAAAACACACTTGGCCAGATTAAGCATCATCTTATAAACCCAGAGATTATAAAAGGTTTCCTTCAAATCAGCTATTAATGTCTCTGCTTTCCCGGATTTCACCATGATAACATCCACATAAGCATGAACATTGCGCCCAATCTGATTGTGAAGACAATTCTGCACACACCGCTGATAAGTCGCCTGCGCACTCTTGAGCCCAAAAGGCATAGACACATAGCAGAAGGCTCCAAAGGGAGTTATAAAGGTTGTCTTCTCCTGGTCCTTAACTGCCATTTTGATCTGATGATAACCCGAATAAGCATCCAGAAAACTCAAACGCTTGCAACCCGCCGTAGCATCAATAATTTGAGCAATACGAGGGAGAGCAAAGGGATCAGCTGGACAAGCCTTGTTCAAATCTGTGTAGTCCACACACATACGCAAAGTGCCGTTCTTCTTGAGCACCAGCACCAGGTTAGCCAACCACTCAGGGTGAAAAACCTCCAAAATAAACCCTGCTGCCAAGAGCCTGGCTACCTCCTCACCAATGGCCTTGCGCCTCTCTTCATTGAAGCGGCGGAGAAACTGCTTGACCGGTTTAAACTTGGGATCGATATTAAGATTGTGCTCAACGAGTTCCCTCGGTACACCTGGCATGTCAGAAGGTTTCCATGCAAAGCTGTCCCAGTTCTCATGGATGAACTTGATGAGCACGCTTTCCTATTTCGGATCCAAGTTAGCACTGATGCTAAATTGCTTGGATGAATCACCAGGAACAAAATCAACTAGTTTAGTCTCATCAGCCGATTTAAACTTCGAAGTCGTATCATGCTCTGTAGTTTGCTTTTTCAAAGACGTCATATCTGCCGGATCAACATTGTCCTTATAGAACTTCAACTCCTCTGTCGCACAAACCGACTCAGCATAGGCTGCATCTCCCTCCTCGCATTCCAAGGCGGTCTTCCAACTTCCATGTACTGTGATGGTCCCCTTATGACCCGGCATCTTGAGCTACAGATAAACATAACAGGGCCTTGCCATGAACTTAGCATAAGCTGGCCATCCAAACAGGGCATGATACGGGCTCCTGATTTTCACTACTTCAAAAGTCAACGTCTCTGACCTCGAATCATGATCATCTCCAAAAGCAACTTCCAGAGCTATCTTACCGACCGGATAAGCCGATTTACCAGGCACCACACTGTGGAAAATGGTGTTTAACGGTTTAAGATTCTTATCTGTCAACCCCATACGACGGAATGTTTCATAATACAAGATGTTGATACTGCTTCCTCCATCCATGAGCACCATGTAAACTTATAATCTCCAACCTAAGGTGCCACCACCAAAGCCAGGTGACCTGGATTATCAACCCGGGGCGGATGATCCTCTCGACTCCACACAATAGGCTGTTCAGACCAGTGCAAAAAACGAGGTACCACCGGTTCAACAGAGTTCATTGCCCTCTTATGAAGCTTCTGATCACGCTTGCACGGGCTAGTGGTGAAGACATGATACTGCCAACTATTCAACTGCTTCGGGTGACTCTGATAACCTGGCTGTTGCTGCTGCTGATTTCCCTGTTGATTATAACCACCCTAGTTTCCCTGATTTCCTTGATTGCCATGCCCACCTTGATTACCTTGAAATCCTAAACTGGAATTACCTCCACCATAACCCGGCCCATGGGGCCTAGGCCCTGAACCGTCGGACGGTCCATGATCATATCGGAAAAGATCTGAGTTCTTGAACTCCCGCATAATAAAGCAATCCTTCCAAAGGTGCATGGTGATGACCCACAAGTATAGGGGATCTATTGTAGTCCTTTCGATAAGTAAGAGTGTCGAACCCAACGAGGAGCAGAAGGAAATGACAAGTGGTTTTCAGTAAGGTATTCTCTGCAAGCACTGAAATTGTAGGCAACAGATAGTTTTGTGATAAGATAATTTGTAACGGGTAACAAACAATGAAAGTAAATAAAGTGCAGCAAGGTGGCCCAATCCTTTTTGTAGCAAAGGACAACTCTGGACAATTTCATATAATGAGAAAAGCGCTCCCGAGGACACATGGGAATTATCTTCAAGCTAGTTTTCATCACGCTCATATGATTCGCGTTCGGTACTTTGATAATTTGATATGTGGGTGGACCGGTGCTTGGGTACTGCCCTTACTTGAACAAGCATCCCACTTATGATTAACCCCTATTGAAGCATCCGCAACTACAAAAGAAGTATTAACGTAAACCT
Organism: Triticum dicoccoides; assembly: GCF_002162155.2. Taxonomy (NCBI): domain Eukaryota; kingdom Viridiplantae; phylum Streptophyta; class Magnoliopsida; order Poales; family Poaceae; genus Triticum; species Triticum dicoccoides. The sequence goes on from NC_041393.1 coordinate 298,497,611, forward strand.
AACCATAGCATGAAACTAGTGGATCCAAATCAACCCCTTACGAAGCAACGCATAAACTAGGGTTTAAGCTTCTATCACTCTAACAACCCATAATATACTTATTACTTCACAATGCCTTCCTCTAGGCCCAAATAATGGTGAAGTGTCATGTAGTCGACGTTCACATAACACCACTAGAGGAGAGACAACATACATCTCATCAAAATATCGAACGAATACCAAATTCACATGACTACTAATAGCAAGACTTAACCCATGTCCTTAGGAACAAACGTAACTACTCACACAGCATATTCATGTTCATAATCAGAGGAGTATTAATATGCAATAAGGATCTGAACATATGATCTTCCACCAAGTAAACCAATTAACATCAACTACAAGGAGTAATCAACACTACTAGCAACCCACAGGTACCAATTTGTGGTTTTGATACAAGATTGGATACAAGAGATGAACTAGGGTTTTGAGAGGAGATGGTGCTGGTGAAGATGTTGATGGAGATTGACCCCCTCCCGATGAGAGGATCGTTGGTGATGACGATGATGATGATTTCCCCCTCCCGGAGGGAAGTTTCCCCGGCAGAACAGCTCCGCTGGAGCCCTAGATTGGTTCCGCCAAGGTTCCGCCTCGTGGCGGCGGAGTTTCATCCCGTAAGCTTGCTTATGATTTTTTCCAGGGTAAAAGCCTTCATATAGCAGAAGATGGGCACCGGAGGGCCACCAGGGGGCCCAAGAGACAGGGGGCGCGCCTAGTAGTGGTGGGCGCGCCCCCACCCTCCTGACCAGGGTGTGGGCCCCCTCTGGTGTTTTCTTTGCTCAATAATTCTTATTAATTCCAAAAGTGACTTCCATGGAGTTTCAGGATTTTTGGAGCTGTGCAGAATAGGTTTCCAATATTTGCTCCTTTTCCAGCCAGAATCCCAGCTGCCGGCATTCCCCCTCTTCATGGTAAACCTTGTAAAATAAGAGAGAATAGCCATAAGTATTCAGACATAATGTGTAATAACAGACCGTAATGCAATAAATATTGATATAAAAGCATGATGAAAAATGGAAGTATCAACTCCCCCAAGCTTAGACCTCGCTTGTCCTCAAGCGGAAGCCGAAATCGAAAAATATGTTGACATGTTTAGAGATAGAGGTGTCGATAAAAATAAAATACGGACATGAGGTCATCATGACCATTCTTATAACATCAACATATAAGGATTTTGTCATATGATTTCTTATGCTCAAGTAACAATCAATTCACAATGTCAAGTATAGTTCAGAAACTTTATTGGGAACTAACAAACTGTAATCTCAGTCATTGAAGCAATTGCAATTTATCATAACAGCGGAAAGTGTCAAGAATTGAGCTTTTTAGCAAGTCCGCATACTCAACTATCATATAGTCTTCTACAATTGCTAACACTCATGCAATACTTGTGGTTATGGAGTTTTAATCGGACAATGAGAAATATAGGGGCTTATTGTTTCGCCTCCCAACGTATTCACCTTTGGGTGATGTCAACAATAATAGTTCATGCTAACTTACATCCAATTGGATATATATATCAGGATCTTTCCAGCACGAGGTGCTTGCCAGAGGATAAAATGAAAAAGGGAAAGGTGAAGATCACCTTGACTCTTGCATAAAGTAATAACATAGAGTAAAAGATAGGCCCTTCGCAGAGGGAAGCAGAGGTTGTCATGTGCTTTTAGGGTTGGATGCACAAAATCTTAATGCAAAAGAACGTCACTTTATATTGCCACTTGTGATACGAACCTTTATTATGCAGTCCGTCGCTCTTATTACTTCCATATCACACGATCGTATAAAGCTTATTTTCTCCGCACTAATAAGTCATACATATTTAGAGAGCAATTTTTATTGCTTGCAACATGACAACTTACTTGAAGGATCTTACTCAATCCATAGGTAGATATGGTGGACTCTCATGGCAAAAACTGGGTTTAAGGATAGTTGGAAGCACAAGTAGTATCTCTACTTGGTGCAATGAATTTTTGGCTAGCATGCGGGGAAAGGCAAGCTCAACATGTTGGGAAGATCAGTGACAATATACTTTAACTGAGATGTGAGAGAACATAAACCATTACATTGTCTTCCTTGTCCAACATCAACTCTTTAGCATGTCATACTTAATGAGTGCTCACAATCATAAAAGATGTCCAAGATAGTATATTTATATGTGAAAACCTCTCTTTCCTTATTAGTTCCTATTAATTGCAATGATGACCAAAACTATGTTTGTCAACTCTCAACAACTTTTATGCCTCATACTTTTTATATATGAAGTCATTACTATCCATAAGATCAATATGAACTCTTTTATTCCTTTTATTCTTTCTACTTTCCCAAGATCATAGCAAGATAGCAAAGCCCTTGACTCAACACTAAACTTTATTATAGATAGCTCACGGACTCGATTACATAGAAGGGATCACAAAGCAAAACTCAAAACTAATTCATACCAAAACTTCAATCTACTAGATCAAGATATTACTAAATGGATCGAACTAAGTAAAACAGTAAAGATAGGTGTGTGATGGTGATACGATACCAGGGCACCTCCCCCAAGCTTGGCAGTTGCCAAGGGGAGGCCCATACCCATGTGACTATGTCCTCGGAGGTGATGGAGGTGGTGATGATGATGGTGGATAATCGCACATCGAGCGTAAAAGCTCCTCCAACTTGCAGATAATGCCCTTGAGTCCGGTGATATGATCCTTCAACAAAATATTCTCCTGTGTGAGATACTTATTCTGTATGGGAGCTAACTCAATCATCTTGAAAGCTTCAATCTCAGTTGGAGTAAAGAGGTTAGGTAAAGGTTGAGGGATGTTTTCTTCTTCCACCGTCGGAGCTTGATCCTTCATGGCCTTCTTGATCCCTTCATCCTTGTTGATCTCCTCGGTTCTTCTCTTTTCAGCTCTATCTTCAATAGCCAAGCATCCTTGTCTTCATTGTTGAAGGAGGGTAGCGTCATGATGCTCTAGATCTGTCAGAAAAATAGCTTGGAACGAAAACAGAGGATATTGGCGTGATACGGTGGTCAAAACCTTTGGGAGATTATATAATGAATTTTTACCGACCAAAATACGTAACATGCAGGAAAACAGAGTCCGGGAGGCACACGAGGTGCCCACGAGACAGGGGGGCGCGCCCAGTAAGAGTGGGTGCGCCCTCCACCCTCGTTGAGGCCTCTTGTCCTTCCCAGATTACTTCTTGCTTCTCGAAATTCTTAAATATTCCAAAACGGAGGAAAATTGCCATTAGAACTGTTTTGGAGTCGGTTTACTTACCGTACCACATACCTATTCCTTTTCGGAGTCTGAAACGTTCTGGAAAGTGTCCCTTATGTATTCCTCCGGGGTTACGGTTTCAATAATATTAGTTTCAACATTGATAGGATTACCTGAGATATAATGTTTGATTCTTTGACCGTTCACCACCCTCGGACTTGTGCCTTCGAAGTTGTTGATTTTTATGGCACCGGAACAATAGACTTCCTCAATAATGTAAGGACCTTCCCATTTAGAGAGAAGTTTTCCTGCAAAAAATCTTAAACGAGAGTTTAATAGCAACACATAATAACCTACGTTAAACTCACGCTTTTGTATCCTTTTGCCATGCCATCTTTTAACTTTTTCTTTGAATAGCTTGGCATTCTCGTAAGCCTGGGTTCTCCATTCATCAAGTGAGCTAATATCAAATAACCTCTTCTCACTGGCAAGTTTGAAGTCATAATTGAGCTCTTTAATAGCCCAATATGCTTTATGTTCAAGTTCAAGAGGTAAGTGACATGCTTTTCCATAAACCATCTTATACGGAGACATACCCATAGGATTTTTATATGCAATTCTATAGGCCCATAATGCACCATCAAGTTTCTTGGACCAGTTCTTTCTAGATCTATTGATAGTCTTTTGCAAAATTAATTTGAGCTCTCTATTGCTCAACTCTACTTGACCACTAGACTAAGGGTGATAATGAGATGCAATTCTATGATTAACATCATACTTAGCAAGCATCTTACAGAAAGCACCATGAATAAAATGTGAACCACCATCAGTCATAAGATATCTAGGGACTCCAAACCTCGGAAAAATAACTTCTTTAAGCATCTTAATAGAGGTGTTATGATCAACACTACTAGTTGGAATAGCTTCTACCCACTTAGTAACGTAATCAACAGCAACTAAAATATGTGTGTAACCATTAAAGGTAGGAAAAGGTCCCATATAATCAAAGCCCCAAACATCAAATGGTTCAATAACAAGAGAATAATTCATAGGCATTTCTTGACGTCTACTAATATTACCGATTCTTTGACATTCATCACAAGACAAGAAAAACTTACGAGCATCTTTGAAGAGAGTAGGCCAATAAAAACTGGATTGCAATACCTTATGTGCAGTTCTATCTCCAGCGTGGTGTCCTCCATACGATTCAGAGTGACACTTGCGTAGGATCTGTACATGTTCATGCTCAGGTACACAACATCTAATAACACCATCTACTCCTTTATAAAGGTGTGGGTCATCCCAGAAGTAATGTCTTAAATCATAAAAGAACTTTTTCTTTTGATGGTATGTGAAACTAGGTGGTATAAATTTAGCAACAATGTAATTAGCATAATCAGCATACCATGGACCAGTACGAGAAGCATAATGACCGCTAATTGTTCATCAGGAAAGCTATCATCAATAGGTAGTGGGTCATCAAGAACATTCTCTAACCTAGACAGGTTGTCTGCAACGGGGTTCTCAGCTCCCTTTCTATCAATAATATGCAAATCAAATTCTTGGAGCAAGAGAACCCATCTAATAAGTCTAGGCTTAGCATCTTTCTTTTCCATAAGATATTTAATAGAAGCATGATCAGTGTGAATAGTAACTTTAGAATCAACAATATAAGGTCTGAACTTATCACAAGCAAATACGACTGCTAAGAACTCTTTTTCAGTAGTAGCATAATTTCTCTGGGCAGTATCAAGAGTTTTACTAGCATACTGGATAACATTTAATTTCTTATCAACTCTTTGCCCTAGAACAACACCTACAGCATAATCACTAGCATCACACATAATTTCAAAGGGTAAATTCCAATCAGGTGGCTAAACAATAGGTGCAGTGATCAAAGCTTTCTTAAGTATTTCAAATGCTTCTACACAATCATCATCAAGGACAAAATGAATATCTTTTTGCAATAAATTAGTCAGAGGCCTAGAGATTTTAGAAAAGTCCTTAATGAACCTCCTATAAAAACCGGCATGACCAAGGAAACTTCTTATACCTTTTATGTCCTTGGGACATGGCATCTTTTCAATAGCATCAACTTTAGCTCTATCAACTTCAATACCTCTCTCAGAAATCTTATGCCCCAAGACAATGCCTTCATTAACCATATAGTGGCTCTTTTCCCAATTCAAGACAAGACTAGTGTCTTCACATCTCTGCAAAACTCGATCAAGGTTGCTCAAGAAATCATCAAAAGAGGATCCATAAACGGAGAAGTCATCCATGAATACCTCACAAATCTTTTCACAAAAGTCAGAGAATATAGCCATCATGCATCTTTGAAAGGTAGCAGGTGCATTACATAAACCAAAAGGCATACGTCTATAAGCAAAAGTACCGAAAGGGCAAGTAAAAGTAGTTTTTGATTGATCCTCCGCTAACACAGGTATTTGAGAGAAACCAGAATAACCATCTAGAAAGCAAAAATGTGTATGTTTGGATATTATTTCTAGCATTTGATCAATAAAAGGTAAAGGGTAATGATCTTTCTTAGTAGCTTTATTTAATTTACGGAAATCAATTACCATCCTATAACCTGTAATAATTCTTTGCGGGATCAATTCATCTTTATCATTAGGAGCGACAGTAATACCTCCCTTCTTAGGTACACAATGGACAGGACTTACCCAATCGCTATCAGCAAGGGGATACATTATACCTGCCTCAAGGAGCTTTAGTATCTCCTTTCTTACCACTTCTTTCATCTTAGGATTTAACCATCGTTGAGGATCTCTAACTGGTTTGGCATCTTTCTCCACTTTAATTTTGTGTTGGCATAGAGTGGGACTAATGCCCTTAAGATCATCCAGAGTATATCCAATAGCAACACGGTGCTTCTTCAGAGTTTTCAATAATCTTTCTTCTTCTTTCTCTGAAAGATTAGCACTAATAATAATAGGATATATTTTCTTTTCATCAAGATAAGCATACTTAATATTATTAAGTAATGGTTTGAGCTCAAACACGGGATCACCCTTGAGTGGAGGGCGATCCCCTAGGATTTCAACAGGTAGGTTGTGTTTCAGAATAGGACCCTGTTGAAGTAACACTTCAATTATTTCCCTTCTTTCATTCATAAACATATCATTTTCGTGGTCTAGCAAATATTGTTCTAACGGATCAGTAGGAGGCACGACAATAGAAGCAAGACCAATAATCTCATCCTTACTAGGTGATTCTTTATCAGGGGGCTGTCTACGAAACTTAGCAAAATTAAACTCATGAGACATATCCCCTAGGCCAATTGTAACAACATCCTTTTTGCAATCAATCCTAGCATTAACAGTATTCAAGAAGGGTGTACCAAAAATAATGGGACAAAAGTCCTCTTTTGGGGATAAAAGAACAAGAAAATCAGCAGGATATTTAACCTTCCCACACAAGACTTCAACATCTCTAACAATCCCAATTGACTTAATGGTGTCCCTATTGGCAAGCTTAATAGTAACATCAATATCTTCTATTTCAGCAGGTGCAATATCATGCATAATTTCTGTATATAAGTCAAAGGGTATTGCACTAGCACTAGCACCGATATGACATAGGCCATGATAACAATGATCTCCGATTTTAACAGAAATAACAGGCATGCCAACAACAACTCCATGTATCTTAGCATCTGGTCTAGCAATATTAGCAGCATGTTCACAGAAGTAAATAACATGCCCATCTAAATTATCATCCAAGAGATCTTTAACCATAGCAATACTAGGTTCAACTTTGATTCGCTCAGGAGGTGTATAAGTTCTAGTATTACTCTTATGAACAACAGTTGAAGTTTTAGCATGATCCTTCATCCTAACAGGAAAAGGTGGTTTTTCAACATAACTAGTAGGGACAATAGGATCATTATACGTGATAGTCTTTTCTTCAATTGTAATAGGTGCAACTACTTTTACTTTAATGGGAGGATTATATTTAAACCACTTCTCCTTAGGGAGATAAACGTGAGTAGCAAAATATTCACAAAAAGCAGCTACTATCTCAGAGTCAAGTCCATATTTAGCGCTAAATCCACGAAAAGCATCGGTATCCATAAAAGATTTAACACAATCAAACTTAGGTGTTATACCTGACTCCTTACCATCGTCGGAACCCCAATCTTCAGAGTTGCGTTTAATTCTTTCGAATAAGTCCCACTTGAATTCAGTAGTCTTCATCATATAAGAACTAGCACAGGAAGTATCAATCATGGTGCGATCATTGGGAGAAAGCCGAGCATAATTTTTTGAATAATCATTTCTCTTGAGAGCTCATGATTGGGGAATGAATATAACATTGACTTAAGCCTCCCCCAATCTGGAGCGATGCTTTCTCCTTCGCGAGGCCAGAAATTATATATGTAATTACGATCACGATGAACAAGATGCATAGGATAGAACTTCTGGTGAAATTCCAACTTCAATCGTCTATAGTTCCAAGATCCCATATCATCACATAGCCTATACCATGTCAATGCGTCTCCCTTCAAAGATAAATGGAAGATCTTCCTTTTGACAACATCATTAGGAATACTTGCAAGCTTAAATAATCCACAAACTTCATCCACAAAGATAAGGTGTAAATCGGGATGCAATGTTCCATCTCCTGCAAAGGATTAGCTAGCAGTTTCTCTATCATACCTGAAAGGATCTCAAAGTAAAAAAATTTAGTAGGTTCAGTAGGTTGAGGAGCAACTCTTTGCTCTATTGGTCGGGGCGAAGATACCCCGAACAAGCCCCTCAAAGGATTGGTTTCCATAGTAACAAGTGACAGAAAATTTTAGCACACTATATAAATGTTTCCTTACCAAGTTCCACTTACCAAAGGCGCTTCACTCCCCGGCAACGGCACCAGAAAAGATTCTTGATGACCCACAAGTATAGGGGATCTATCGTAGTCCTTTAGATAAGTAAGAGTGTCAAACCCAATGAGGAGCAGAAGGAAATGACAAGCGGTTTTCAGTAAGGTATTCTCTGCAAGCACTGAAATTGTAGGTAACAGATAGTTTTGTGATAAGATAATTTGTAACGTCTAACAAACAATGAAAGTAAATAAAGTGAAGCAAGGTGGCCCAATCCTTTTTGTAGCAAAGGACAGGCCTGGACAATTTCTTATAATGAGAAAAGCGCTCCCGAGGACACATGGGAATTATCGTCAAGCTAGTTTTCATCACGCTCATATGATTCACGTTCGGTACTTTGATAATTTGATATGTGGGTGGACCAGTGCTTGGGTACTTCCCTTACTTGCACAAGCATCCCACTTATTATTAACCCATATTGAAGCATCGGCAACTACAAACGAAGTATTAAGGTAAACCTAACCATAGCATGAAACTAGTAGATCCAAATCAACCCCTTACGAAGCAACGCATAAACTAGGGTTTAAGCTTCTGTCACTCTAGCAACCCATCATCTACTTATTACTTCCCAATGCCTTCCTCTAGGCCCAAATAATGGTGAAGTGTCATGTAGTCGACGTTCACATAACACCACTAGAGGAGAGACAACATACATCTCATCAAAATATCGAACGAATACCAAATTCACATGACTACTAATAGCAAGACTTAACCCATGCCCTCAGGAACAAATGTAACTAGTCACAAAGCATATTCATGTTCATAATCAGAGGAGTATTAATATGCAATAAGGATCTGAACATATGATCTTCCACCAAGTAAACCAATTAGCATCAACTACAAGGAGAAATCAACACTACTAGCAACCCACAGGTACCAATTTGTGGTTTTGATACAAGATTGGATACAAGAGATGAACTAGGGTTTTGAGAGGAGATGGTGCTGGTGAAGATGTTGATGGAGATTGACCCCCTCCCGATGAGAGGATCGTTGGTGATGACGATTGTGATGATTTCCCCCTCCGAGAGGGAAGTTTCCCCGGCAGAACAGCTCCGCAGGAGCCTTAGATTGGTTTCGCCAAGGATCCGCCTCGTGGCGGCGGAGTTTTGTCCCGTAAGTTTACATATGATTTTTTCCAGGGTAAAGGCCTTCATATAGAAGAAGATGGGCACCGGAGGGCCACCAGGGGGCCCAGGAGACAGGGGGCGCGCCCAGTAGGGGTGGGCGCGCCCCCACCCTCCTGGCTAGGGTGTGGGCCCCCTCTGGTGTTTTCTTCGCTCAATAACTCTTATTAATTCCAAAAGTGACTTCCGTGGAGTTTCAGGATTTTTGGAGCTGTGCAGAATAGGTTTCCAATATTTGCTCCTTTTCCAGCCATAATTCCAGCTGCCGGCATTCCCCCTCTTCATGGTAAACCTTGTAAAATAAGAGAGAATAGGCATAAGTATTGAGACATAATGTGTAATAACAGCCCATAATGCAATAAATATTGATATAAAATCATGATGCAAAATGGACATATCACGTGGCTGGCTTCTCTCGCGTCCCGTGCCTCGGGCAAGGCTAATTTAACATGTGCTCGAGATTGACACATGATCCTCCACTCGGCGGGGCGGTTTACCCTTACGACGCTGGCCATTGTCCTGCACATTGGTGTTAGCCACAAAATCTGAATTACTATCCGCTCTATGCTTACCATTGTTCCCATGGCCCGCCTGGTTGTGCTGCTGCCCTTTTTCACCGCCGTTCTTCTTTCCCTTCCCCGGCTTCTCATCATCAGACTCGGGATCCTTGGTACTATCAGAATCGGCATACCTAACCAAAGCTGCCATAAGTGTTCCCATGTCATTGCAATGACGCTTGAGTCGTCCCAATTTCAGCTTCAACAGCTTAAACCGGTAATTGCCCTCCAATGTTATGACTGCTGAATCAACATTGATGCGGTCCGACGAATGCAAGATCTTCGAAACCCAGTGCACCCAATGGGTTGTTGATTCACCTTCTTCTTGGACACAGGCGGCTAGATCCACAATTGACATGGGTTTCTTGCACGTGTCCTTGAAGTTCGTTATAAACCGGGCCTTCAACTCGGCCCATGACCCAATGGAGTTAGCCGGCAAACTTTTCAGCCAAGTGCGTGCCGTTCCATCCAACATTATGGTGAAGTATTTAGCGCATGCCGCCTCATCCACATCCAGCATGTCCATTGACATCTCATAGCTTTCCACCCATGACTCAGGGGGTAAATCAGCAGTGTAATTGGGCACTTTACGTGGACCCTTGAAATCCTTGGGCAGCCACACATTGCGTAGAGCTGGGGTGAGACATGGCACCCCCAAGAGCTGAAAGCAAGACCTGGTTCCACTGATGTTGTCGGACGAACCGGAGTAAGCTGAGGTTCGCGTACTGCGCCACTAACTCGGCTTATTGACATGCTCTACCATTATCCACCACGTCCTGAGCATTTGCACCACCGCACACCATATTAGGCCCTCGAGGGGCGTCATGATTCTGCGCACTGCTTGACATAGCCGGTTCATCAATGTGCCTGCTATAACTCCTGCTCGGGCGAGGGGTTGAATGAATTCTATCTCGACTATACGAATAAGCTTGCTACTGAACCATAGCCGTTTGAAGGAGATCTCTGGCTCGCCGTGTCTCAACCGCCGCTGGAGACTTGCCCTCCATTGGAATAGCTGCCAACCGCGATGCCGCAGCGATCATGTTATCCAAAGGGGTGGATAAGTGACCCGGTTGTGTTGGCATGTATTGCAGCGGGTCATGGGTCCGTCGAGGCTGGTCCGCCACCCGTGGCTGATCCGGTGCTCCTGTCCCAGGTGCTTCAGTCCGGTTTACCGCTGCCGGATTACTGGTTCCTGCTCCTGGCGTGTTGAAGAGATTCATTGCTTCATAAACCGGCGACAGACGAGACCGATGCCTCCCCCTCAACACGTCGTTCGAAGAATTATGATCCAGCATGAGCCGGTAATTTTCTGCCTGAATCCGTTGTGCCTGAGCATCTAAAGGAGCCCGCTCATCAGCCATCCTGGTTTCCTCAGCCGCCTAGTCCTCCTTGGCCTGAGTTATCTGATCTCGCAGCTTCGTGACCTCCGCACTGTGCAGATCTTGATTATTCGGGGTAACCTCTGTGGTCAACAATGTCGGCCAGGCATCCAATAGACCGGACAGAACTTGAGCCGGCCGGCGCGCGGGGCCTCCTGCCCCGGCTGCAGATCCGGAAATCATCGCTGCTGTAGTTGAGGAGTGCAACATGGGTTGCGTACCGGCCATGAAGATCGCAACCCGGTTCGGCGGTTCAAGGGGGTCCGGAATACTGTCGCCATCGGAACAGCCCCCAACCCGACCATTTTACAGTTGGTACAGTGACTCGATCTCACCGTGGATAATTCGCCATCTGAATAAATGACCGTCTCACCATCAGACACCGGTTCAGACTCCGCACCATTGATGAATCCTACAAATGCACGCTTCACGGCGGGCTGAACCCGGGCAGGGCTTGCACGCTGAGCCATCTCGACAAGGTCGGTGCAGATGTTCAGCTCAGGGCCCGGTTCGCCGATTTTGCCGATGAAGACGTGAATTCCTCCAAAGGGGACCCGGTACCCGTACTCGATTAAGCCAGCATCGGGGCCCCAACCTGAGTTGTTAATGTAGAGCTTGTCACGATGACTCTTGGTCATCCGGCCCACTGCGTATCCCTTGAGTCCTCCGAAGTTTCCCATTAAGAGCTCAAAACCATCGTGCGATAGCCCCACGGTGGGCACCAACTGTCGTGGAACTATCACGTTAGATGTCCTAGTGTGAGGACTTAATCGTGGAGCCATCGCAACGAGATTAGCTTAAAGGGGTTAAACCGGACAAAGGACACAGGAAGTTTATACCGGTTCGGCCCGTTGCAGTGAAGTTAAAAGCCTACGATCCAGTTGTGGTGGAATTGATAGGGTCTCGATGAGCAGGGAGCGAATCTGCTTTACCTATCTCTCGAGTTATTGTTTCTTATCCCTGAACCGCTGCCGGGTCGTCCCTTTATATACATAGGTTGACGCCCGACGGTTTACAGAATCCCGAGGCCGGCTCATACACGTGTCCGGCTCGGTTTCTACCTTTTCCTATCTTACAATACAAGTTACATATCTCATGGCGGTTTATGTCTACGGGCCCTAATCCGCCTGTGGGCTCTGGGCCTTTAAGTCTCTATAGTAAAGCGCCACACTCCTTGTCATGGGCTTCAATACGGATGACTCCTTATGAGTATAACCCGGCCCCTCCTGGGCGGTTTATACTCAGTAGTTATATCCCCAACAAGTACCAAATTCGAAATTTTCATATGGGGGTTTAGGAGTTGTTATGTGTTGTTTCCAGCCTATTTAAACTTGTATAACTAGGTAGATCATGCATGCTTCACCTCTTGCCATGTTAACCAACATTTAATCTTGTCATGTACATAAACAAGAACGAACTAAATAATTGAATTTGGTGTTTCGTCAATATGCACTTCGTTGCATATTGAGCTCCACTTAATTTGTAGTATTGTTTGTTGCACTTTGCCATTCCATGCTGATTGCTTGTATCTGCGTTGGTAATTCCTCGAAGAGGAGAGGATGATGCAACACAACAAAGGTAAGTATTTCCCTCAGTTGTGAAACCAAGATTACCAATCCAGTAGGAGAACCAAGCAACACTATGTAAACAGCAGCTGCACACAAACCACACAAATTTGCAACCCAACGCGTAAGAGGGGTTTTCAATCCCTTGGTATTGAGATATATTAGATTCTACGAGATTTAATAAATAGATAACTAAAACACAAAATAAAATAAATAAAGAAAAAGTGCAACAAGGTAACTTTGGTTTTAAATGATAGGAAAATAGCCCCGGGTGCCGTAGATTTCACTAGTGGCTTCTCTCGAGAAAATAGCATAAGGTGGGTAGACTAATTACTATTGGGCAATTGACAGAAAAGCAAATATTTATGACGATATCTGTCGTGGTTTTGTCACGGCAGATGTAGTCATGAAAAGGACTTAGTCGTGAGGCCAACGCATCTATGTGGTAGCTTGAGAGGTTTTACCCAGGTTTGGCCCCTCATGGTGGAGGTAAAAGCCTACATCCTGCTCCATTGATATTCACTATGATGCTCATGATTACAAGGGTGCTCCTTCGCTACCTCTATCCCGAGAGCTATTGACTTGTCTATCTCAACCTGTCCCTCTTGGGGTGCCCTGCCCCTCCTTATATAAGTTGGAGGGGTGGGTTACATATGGAGTCCTAGTAGGATTAGGACTATTCTATTACAAGTGGAATCCTAGTCTTGCTTCCTTCGTAAGGGAAATATTCCTTATGCCTTCCTTCTCAAGCTGGCCCATCATAACGTGAGTCAGCCTTCCCATGAGCCACCTAATGGGCCGTTGGGTCTTATCATTCATCTGACCCGCCCGCCAGGTCACTAATGAGTCGCAAAGCTCGAGTGGGTCACCCATGAATCGCCAGGCTCGGGCGGGTCACCCCTGAGTTGCCAAGTTCCGGCCGGGTAATACATCAAGCCGGGTCATGCCGTGGGTAGCCCTCAATTTAATTTGGATTTATCCATGTTAAACTGATCCTGCAAAATAAACACAAGAATAAATTTGACAGGTTGTGCTTCGGGTTAATAGTTCTTCTGAGCTGGCACCTGATCACCCTTAAGTCCTTGTCATTTCTTTCTTCTGGAAAGTCCGGGTCAATAGACCAGCTTCATAGTCAACATTGTGAAAAATAACCCATTTGAGTCAGACTCAAATGCTCTGACTTGACAAAAAAATTGGTCTTTGAAATATTTATGTGATGTTCAGCCGTCTTGAAGAAGTACAACTTATCGAGTTACAATCACCAAAACTGTCGGGTTATAAAAACTGATGAGACCGGGTCATGATTGTTGTTGACGCCATGTCAATCTTATGGCGACTTGGTGCTTGCTTTTGTAAATATAGCTTCCAATCGTTGACTCAGCTCTCCAAGCCTTTCTATGAATAGCTTGGAGGAAATAAACTTTGCAAATTCCTCCAATAAAAATATGATACCTGGTTTGCTCAAAACTGAGAATTTGAAGATGTTCCTCCCTTATATGCATATCACATGTAGCCACCAAGTCTTAAGAGGAGAACATAGTGATAGCTTTAAGACTTGCTTTAATATAAATGCTGCAACTTTGGAGAAATCCGGGTTGTTCATGTAAGTAACCAATCATAAACTGAACATTTTGTACTTTCCATGTGTAGCCCCCAAGTGCCGGGTCATTATGCAATAATGAGCAGGGACTTTGTAGATCTAATTATGTAGACTTAAGCAGCAACATGTAGCCCCCAAGGGCCAGCTCATCACTATGTGATGGGTCGGGTCTTTAATGAGGCGAGTCAAAAATGGCCTTGTGTTAGCCCCCAAGTGCCATGGTACATGCTTGCAGTGACATGGGACTTGCATACTTGATATAATCCTGATTTGAATAATGTAGCCCCCAAGTGCCGGGTCATATGCCTGTAGCGACTTGGGACTATTCCTTCCATTGTAGAATAAATCATATCCACTGTCTGGACGATATTGCTAAATGCTTTGCATATCAATATTAAACTATGCCCTCTGTTGTGAGCTGGGTTTTTTGGATGAAGGAATAACAACCATTGCTCTGAATAGGCTTTCGAAAACATCAATCATCCAATATTGGTTATGATAATCATAACGAAATTCTAGGCATGTTTGACTATTAAAGATTTAAACAATACAATTCGGTATGAAAACCTCAATCATTGAATATTGGTTATGACAACCACAATGAAAATCTAGCCATGTTGGCTATTAAAGATTGAAATGTATAACCCATTTTAAAAACTGGTGCGTGATATGCAATTGTAATGAATATTTGTCCTTTGAACAATTGTACTTATCATCAACCAGCCATAGCTGACGGCTCTTGGCCGATGGCAACTTAATACACATTCACTGTGCTCCGAGATGCAACCCGATGGCTTATAGCCTTTGTAAAAATCAATAATTGATAACCCCTGCAAACAGAGATGTTATAAAAATTACAAATATGCACAATAATATAGTTCATGAGTCGGCTTTTAAGACTCGAATTCAGGCCGGGTTACAACCCAAAAACTCGTGGTCAGAAACAATCATTGAAAAGATTATAATGGCGACATATAGCCAAAATCATACGAGCGACATAAGGTCCAAAACCAGGGCGGGTGATAACCCAAAGACTCTATTATGAGTAAAATAACCCAGAGCCAGTATGACATAGGGATTCATAATTTGTGTAAAAGTAAAAAATTGAAAACATAAAAGTCTGAAAAGTCCAAAACAGGAAACATGCAAATCTTAAATATTTGTTAAGCCAGCTTTTAAGGCGTGACCGAAAAAAGTTGGCTCATAGGCCTCATGTTTGCTGTCAAGGCCGCATAGCCTGGCTCATAGGCCACATGTTTGCTTTCAATGGCCGCATAGCCTGGCTCACAGACCTCATGTTTGCTTTCAATGGTCGCATAGCCTGGCTCAGAGGCCTCATGTTTGCTTTCAATGTCTGCATAGCCTGGCTCACAGACCACATATTTGCTTTCAATGGCTGCATAGCCTAGCTCACAGGCCTCGCGTTTGCTTTCAATGGCCGCATAGCCTGGCTCACAGGCCTCATGTTTGCTTTCAATGTCCGCATAGCCTGGCTCACGGGCCTCATGTTTGCTTTCAATGGCCTCAATAGCCGTTGAGTTTATCCTAGCTCACTATAAGCCGGCTCTCAGGTGGCACAAACTGCCGTTTTAACCTCAACAAGTTCATGGTCTTAAAAAAGATTGGCTGTTAAGAGTTTGACGGGTCACCTGGCGGAGTAGCAAGTTGAAAACAGGCAGGTGTAACCCGGCATACTCAGGCCAGTCAAGAGGGTATGAAAGCTAAACCCGGTGGGTTGGAAGCCCCCAAGTGACCTTATGATCAATTATCAAAGACTCATATGCACAGAGATAGTTGTGTTGATGTAGACTGGGCCATAGAGGTCGCGATTTGCACATACAGTCGTTGAGCATTATGGCACAGTCAGATGCTGGCGCATGATAATGGTGGCGTGAGCTATATATCCATGACAAAACCATCACTCTTTGCAGTGAACAACTTTACTGCATCAAAAATATCACAAGCCAGAGTACTTCTTCTTTAAAGAATAGAAACATGTCAATAAAAATTGGCTGGACAGAATTCACCTGATTTGTTTGGACGATAGATGATCCGTATATAGTGTATGTGAATATCCTCTAGTAATTTCAATAACAATTTATTTAATCTCTCAAGGCCTCAACGGAGGCGACGGTTCGTAGCGGTGAGAACGGCTCAATGTGAGACCGTGATGCCCCAAGGTGAGACTCAGATGCTGAAGTAGAGGCAGCTCACGACAGAAGTGTGGCAGCTCGAAATGAGACCATGTGGGGGTAGCTCAGCACCCGTGGTTGCAGTATCATTTTTGTAGTGCTTGAAGATGAGCGATAGCTTGACATGCAATGTTACAGAGCAACTTGGAGTGGCGACCCTCGAACGGCGGCTTGTCAAAGTAGAGGGATGAGCCAGCGGCGACCTCCAGACAGTAGAGGTTCGATGCAGGGGAGCGAGTCGGCGTCTTAAAGCACGACCAGAGCACAAAGGCGTCAAGGCGGTTGGCGGCTCAGAATATAGCCGGAGGAGTCTGGCGGCTTAGCGTGAGCAGTTGAGAGTAAGCCCATGGCAGAGGCAAACCGGTCGGCGGGTCATGGTGCGGAGGCTTTAGATGCACTGGCAGTCGGGGCGAAGGGAGGCAGCTCGACCGCAAAAATGACGGGGCGGCTCGTGCTGCGGTGAGAATAGCTCGGAAGGTGGCGCTGGGTAATTTTTCTTGAAATAACAGCTGTGCTTGGATAAACAGATCTTCACGTGCAGGAGATACATAATCCATCAAGTCTCGGTCTTGATGATGGTTGCTACGTCTTGAGCTTGCGTTGGTTTTCCTTGAAGAGGAAAGGGTGATGCAGCAATAGTAGCATAAGTATTTCCCTCAGTTTTTGAGAACCAAGGTATCAATCTAGTAGGAGGCTCCTCAAAAGTCCCATGCACCTACACAAACAAACAAAGAACTCGCAACCAACGCAATAAAGGGGTTCTCAATCCCTTCACGGCCACTTGCAAAAGTGAGATATGATAGAGATAGTATGATAAGATAAATATATTTTTGGTATTTTATAATATAGATTAGAAAGTAAAGATGCAAATAAAAGTAGATTGAAAACTTATATGATAAAAGATAGACCCCGGGGCCATAGGTTTCACTAGTGGCTTCTCTCAAGATAGCATAAGTATTACGGTGGGTGAACAAATTACTGTCGAGCAATTGATAGAAAAGCGAATAATTATGAGATTATCTAGGCATGATCATGTATATAGGCATCACGTCCGCGACAAGTAGACCGACTCCTGCGTGCATCTACAACTATTACTCCACACATCGACCGCTATCCAACATGCATCTAGAGTATTAAGTTCATAAAGAATATAGTAACACATTAAGAAAGATGACATGATGTAGAGGGATAAACTCATGCAATATGATATAAACCCCATCTTTTTATCCTCGATGGCAACAATACAATACGTGCCTTGCTGCCCCTGCTGTCACTAGGAAAGGACACCGCAAGATTGAACCCAAAGCTAAGCACTTCTTCCATTGCAAGAAAGATCAATCTAGTAGGCCAAATCAAACTGATCATTCGAAGAGACTTGCAAAGATAACTCAATCATACATAAAAGAATTCAGAGGAGATTCAAATATTTCTCATAGATAAAATTGATCATAAACCCACAATTCATCGGATCTCAACAAACACACCGCAAAAAGAGTTACATCGAATAGACTCCAAGAAGATCGAGGAGAACATGGTATTGAGATCCAAAAAGGGAGAAGAAGCCATCTAGCTAATAACTATGGCCCCGAAGGTCTGTGGTAAACTACTCACAACTCATTAGAGGGCCTACGGTGTTGATGTAGAAGCCCTTCGTGGTTGATTCCCCTCCGTCGGAGCGCTGACGAAGGCTCCAAGATGGGATCTCGCGGATACAGAAGGTTGCGGCGATGGAAATAGGTTTTCGTTGGCTCCTTGGCTGTTCTCGGGGTACGTGGGTATATATAGGAGGAAGAAGTAGGTCAGTGGCCTCTCGAGGGGCCCATGAGATAGGGGGCGCGCCCTATAGGGGTGGGCGCGCCCTCCACCCTCATTGCCGCCTCAACTGCTTCTTGACTTGCACTCCAAGTCCTCTGGATCACATTCATTCCAAAAATCACGCTCCCGAAGGTTTCATTGCATTTGGACTCCGTTTGATATTCCTTTTCTTCGAAATACTGGAATAGGCAAAAAAACAGCAATACGGGCTGGGCCTCTGGTTAGTAGGTTAGTCCCAAAAATGATATAAATGTGTAAAGTAAAGCCATAAACATCCAAAATGGGTAATATAATAGCATGGAACAATAAAAAATTATAGATCCGTTGGAGACGTATCAAGCATCCCCAAGCTTAATTCCTGCTCGTCCTCGAGTAGGTAAATGATAAAAAAACAAAATTTTTGATGTGGAATGCTACCTAGCATATTTCTCAATGTAATTTTCTTTATTGTGGCATGAATGTTTAGATCCAAATGGTTCAAAATAAAATTTCATATTGACATAAGAAATAGTAATACTTCAAGCATACTAATCAAAGCAATCATGTCTTCTCAAAATAACATGGCTAAAGAAAGTTATCCCTACAAAATCATATAGTCTGGTTGTTGCTCTATCTTCATCACACAAAGTATTTAATCATGCACAACCCCGATGACAAGCCAATAAATTGTTTCATACTTTAGTAATCTCAATTTTTTTCAACTTTCACACAATATATGAGCGTGAGCCATGGACATAGCACTATATGTGGAATAGAATGGTGGTTGTGGAGAAGACAAAATAAGGAGAAGATAGTCTCACATCAACTAGGCATATCAACGGGCTATGGAGATGCCCATTAATAGATATCAATGCGAGTGAGTAGGGATTGCCATGCAACGGATGCACTAGAGCTATAAATGTATGAAAGCTCAACAAAAGAAACTAAGTGGGTGCACATCCAACTCGCTTGCTCACGAAGACCTAGGGAATTTTGAGGAAGCCCATCATTGGAATATACAATCCAAGTTCCATAATGAAAAATTCCCACTAGTATATGAAAGTGACAACATAGGAGACTCTCTATCATGAAGATCATGGTGCTACTTTGAAGCACAAGTGTGGTAAAAAGGATAGTAGCATTGTCCCTTCTCTCTTTTTCTCTCATTTTCTTTCTTTTTTTCTTTTTTTTGGGCCCTTCTTTTTTTATTTGGCCTTTCTCTTCTTTTTTTCTTTCTTTTTTCTTTTTTTTCTTGAAGTCCGAAGTCTCATCCCGACTTGTGGGGGAATCATAGTCTCCATCATCCTTTTCTTCACTAGGAGAATGCTCTAATAATGAAGATCATCACACTTTTATTTACTTTACAACTCAAGATTACAACTCAATACTAGAAAAAGATATGACTCTATATGAATGCCTCCGGCGGTGTACCGGGACATGCAATGAATCAAGAGCGACATGTATGAAAATTATGAAGGTGGCCTTGCCACAAATACGATGTCAACTACATGATCATGCAAAGAGCAATATGACAATAATGATGCGTGTCATATAAACGGAACGGTGGAAAGTTGCATGGCAATATATCTCGGAATGGCTATGGAAATGCCATAATAGGTAGGCATGGTGGCTGTTTTGAGGAAGGTATATGGTGGGTGTATGGTACCGGCGAAAGTTGCGCGACACAAGAGAGGCTAGCAATGGTGGAAGGGTGAGAGTGCGTATAATCCATGGACTCAACATTAGTCAAAAGAACTCATATACTTATTGAAAAAATCTACAATTCATCTAAAACAAAGTATTACACGCATGCTCCTAGGGGGATAGATTGGTAGGAAAAGACCATCGCTCGTCCCCGACTGCCACTCATAAAGAAGACAATCAATAAATAAAATTATGCTCCAACTTCATCACAAAGCGGTTCACCATATGTACATGCTACGGGAATCACAAACTTCAACACAAGCATTCTTTAAATTCATAATCACCCAACTAGCATGACTTTTAATATCACTACCTCCATATCTCAAAACAATTATCAAGTATCAAATTGATCATAGCATCCAATTCACTTCCTATGATAGTTGTTATTATACCCAACTTGGATGCCTACCATTCTAGGACCAATTTTATAACCATAGCAAATACCATGCTATTATAAAAGACTCTCAAAATAATATAAGTGAATCATGAGAGATCAACAATTTCTTCAAAATTAATCCACCACCGTGCTGTAAAAGATACAAGTGAAGCACTAGAGCAAAAAGTATCTAACTCAAAAGATATAAATGAAGCACATAGAGTATTCTAATAAATTTCAATCAAGTGGGATTCTCCCAAAAGGTGTGTACAGAAAGTATGACTGTGGTAAACTAAAAAACAAAGACTAATATCATACAAGACGCTCCAAGCAAAACACATATCATGTGGCGAATAAAAATATAGCTCCAAGTAAAGTTACCAAAGAACGAAGATGAAAGAGGGGATGCCTTCTGGGGAATCCCCAAGCTTAGGATTTTGGCTATTATTGAGTATCTTGGGGTGCCATGGGAATGCCCAATCTTAGGATTTTGCCACTCCTTATTCCATAGTCCATCAAATCTTTACCCAAAACTTGAAAACTTCACAACACAAAACTCAACAGGAAATCTCATAAGCTCCGTTAGTGAAAGAAAGCAAAACCACCACATAAGGTACTGTAATGAACTCATTCTTTATTCATATTGGTGTTAAACCTACTGTATTCCAAGTTCTCTATGGTTCATACCACTTAATACGAGCCATAGATGCATCAAAATAAGCAAACAACACATGAAAAACAGAATCTGTCAAAAACATAATAGTCTATAGCAATCTGTAACCCATGAATACTTTTGGAACTCTAAAAATCCTACCAAAATATGAAGTCCTGGGAAATTTGTCTATTCATCTACAGCATAAATAATCAACGCAAAAGCACGTTTGTGTGATTTAACAAAACTAATTTCGTGCGCGCAAAGTTTCTATTTTTCAGCAGAATCAAATTAACTATCACCATAGGTTATCCTATAGGTTCTACTTGGCACAAACACTAATTAAAACATAAAAACACATCTAAACAGAAAGTAGATGAAAAATTTATTACGAAACAGAAACAAAAACAAAAAACACAAATAAAATTGGGTTGCCTCCCAACTAGCGCTACCGTTTAACGCCCCTAGCTAGGCATAAAAGCGAGGATAGATCTAAGTAGTGCCATCTTTGGCACTCAATTCATAAGTAGCCCGCATGATAGATTCATAAGGTAATTTAACTTTATTTCTTGGAAAGTTCTCCATGCCTTTCCTTAATGGAAATTGGAATCTAATATTCCCTTCCTTCATATCGATAATCGCGCCAATCGTTCTAAGGAAAGGTCTACCAAGAATAATAGGGCAAGAAAGATTGCAATCTATATCAAGAACGATAAAATCTACGGGCACCAAATTTCTATTTGCAACAATGAGAACATCATTGATCCTTCCCATTGGCTTTTTAATGGTGGAATCCGCAAGATGCAAATTTAAAGAGCAATCATCAAGATCGTGGAAACCTAGAATATCACATAAAGTTTTCGGAATTGTGGAAACACTAGCAACCAAATCACACAAAGCATAACACGCATGATCTTTAATTTTTATATTCATAGTAGGTTCCCACTCATCATTAAGTTTTCTAGGTATAGAAACTTCCAAATTAAGTTTTCATCAAAAGATTGCATCAAGGCATCAACAATATGTTTGGTAAAAAGCTTTATTTTGACTATAAGCATGAGGAGAATTCACAACGGATTGCAACAAGGAAATACAACCTTCTAAAGAACAATTATCATAATTAAATTCCTTGAAGTCCAAGATAGTGGGTTCAATGCTATTTAATGTCTTGACCTCTCCAATCCCACTTTTACCAAATTTAGCATCAAGATCTAAAAACTCCGAATCATTGGGACGCCTTTTAACTAAAGTTGACTCATCTCCAGTCCCATTATTATTAAGATTCATATTGCAAAACAAAGATCTAATAGGGGACACATCAATAACTTTAAGATCTTCATCATTATTTTCAGGGAAACTAGAAGAACACGCCTTTACAAAGCAATCTTTCTTAGCATGCAATCTAGTGGTTCTTTCCTTGCACTCATCAATGGAAATTCTCATAGCTTTGAGAGACTCATTGAGATCATGCTTAGGAGGAGTAGATCTAAGTTTCAGAGAATCAACATCAAGCGAAAGTCTATCAACGTTCCTAGCCAAATCATCAACTTTGAGCAATTTGTCTTCAAGCAAGGCATTAAAATTCTTTTGGGAGATCATAAATTCTTTCACACTAT
Organism: Triticum dicoccoides; assembly: GCF_002162155.2. Classification (NCBI taxonomy): domain Eukaryota; kingdom Viridiplantae; phylum Streptophyta; class Magnoliopsida; order Poales; family Poaceae; genus Triticum; species Triticum dicoccoides. The sequence continues at coordinate 298,520,321 of NC_041393.1, forward strand.
TCTCAAAATAAGAGGGCATCTTATTAAAATTACCATAAGAATTATTGTAGGAATTTCCATAATTATTAGAGGAATTACTAGGGAACGGTCTAGGATTAAAGTTTCCTCTATAAGCATTGTTTCCAAAACTATTCCTACCAACAAAATTCACATCCATAGATTCATTATTATTCTCAATCAAAGTAGATAAATTCATATCATTGGGATCAATACGAGCACTCTTAGTAGCAAATAAATTTATAAGTTCATCCATCTTTCCACTCAAAACATTAATTTCTTCTATAGCATGCACTTTTTTACTAGTAGATCTTTCGGTGTGCCATTGAGAATAATTAGCCATAATATTATCAAGGAGTTTTGTAGCATATCATAAAGTGATTTCCATAAATGTGCCTCCCATGGTCGAATCTAAAAGATTTCTAGAAGCAAAATTCAATCCGGCATAAAATTTTTGTATGAACATCCATAAATTCAAACCATGAGTAGGGCAATTGCGATCAATTTCATTCTTTCCCAGGATTGGGCAACATGCTCATGATCAAGTTTTTTAAAATTCATAATATTGTTCCTAAGAGTGATGATCTTAGCGGGAGGAAAATACTTAGATATAAAAGCATCTTTGCACTTGTTCCAAGAATCAATACTATTTTTAGGCAAAGACGAAAACCAAACTTTAGCATGATCCCTAAGGGAAAACAGAAATAACTTCAATTTAACAATATCATTATCCGTATATTTTCTCTTTTGCATATCACACAAATCAACAAAGTTGTTTCGATGGGTAGCGGTATCTTCACTAGGAAGGCCAGCGAATTGATCTTTCATAACAAGATTCAGCAAAGCAGTATTGATTTCACAAGACTCAACATCATTAAGAGGAGCAATCGGAGTACTAAGGAAATCATTATTATTGGCATTGGAGAAATCACACAATTTGGTATTATCTTGCGCCATGGCGACAAGTAATCCAACACACAAGCAAACAGAAAAAGGCAAGCGAAAGAGAGAGGAGAAGATTGGGAAAGAGAGGGCGAATAAAACGGCAAGGGTGAAGTGGGGGAGAGGAAAATGAGAGGCAAATGGAAAATAATGTAAATGCGAGGGAGATGAGTTTGTGATGGGTACTTGGTATGTCTTGACTTGAGCGAAGACCTCCCCGGCAACGGCGCTAGAAATCCTTCTTGCTACGTCTTGAGCTTGCGTTGGTTTTCCTTGAAGAGGAAAGGGTGATGCAGCAATAGTAGCGTAAGTATTTCCCTCAGTTTTTGAGAACCAAGGTATCAATCCAGTAGGAGGCTCCTCAAAAGTCCCACGCACCTACACAAACAAACAAAGAACTCGCAACCAACGCAATAAAGGGGTTGTCAATCCCTTCATGGCCACTTGCGAAAGTGAGATCTGATAGAGATAGTATGATAAGATAAATATATTTTTGGTATTTTATAATATAGATTAGAAAAGTAAAGATGCAAATAAAAGTAGATTGAAAGATTATATGATAAAAGATAGACCCGGGGGCCATAGGTTTCACTAGTTGCTTCTATCAAGATAGCATAAGTATTACGGTGGGTGAACAAATTACTGTCGAGCAATTGATAGAAAAGCGAATAATTATGAGATTATCTAGGCATGATCATGTATATAGGCATCACGTCCGCGACAAGTAGACTGACTCATGCCTGCATCTACTACTATTACTCCACACATCGACCGCTATCCAGCATGCATCTAGAGTATTAAGTTCATAAAGAATAGAGTAACGCATTAAGAAAGATGACATGATGTAGAGGGATAAACTCATACAATATGATATAAATCCTATCTTTTGTCCTCGATGGCAACAATACAATACGTGCCTTGCTGTCCCTGCTGTCACTGGGAAAGGACACCACAAGATTGAACCCAAAGCTAAGCACTTCTCCCATTGCAAGAAAGATAAATCTAGTAGGCCAAACCAAACTGATAATTGAAAGATACTTGCAAAGATAACTCAATCATACATAAAAGAATTCAGAGGAGATTCAAATATTTCTCATAGATAAACTTGATCATAAACCCACAATTCATCGGATCTCGACAAACACACCGCAAAAAGAGTTACGTCGAATAGATCTCCAAGAAGATCGAGGAGAACATGGTATTGAGATCCAAAAAGAGAGAAGAAGACATCTAGCTAATAACTATGGACCCGAAGGTCTGTGGTAAACTACTCACAACTCATCAGAGAGCCTATGGTGTTGATGTAGAAGCCCTCCATGGTCGATTCCCCCTTCGACGGAGCACTGGCGAAGGCTCCAAGATGGGATCTCGCGGATACAGAAGGTTGCGGCGGTGGAATTAGGTTTCGTTGGCTCCTTGTATGTTCTCGGGGTACGTGGGTATATATAGGAGGAAGAAGTAGGTCGGTGGCCGTCCGAGAGGCCCACGAGTTAGGGGGCGCGCCATGTAGGGGTGGGCGCGCCCTCCACCCTCGTGGCCGCCTCGGCTGCTTCTTGACTTGCACTCCAAGTCCTCTGGATCACGTTCGTTCCAAAAATCACGCTCCCGAAGGTTTCATTGCATTTGGACTCCGTTTGATATTCCTTTTCTTCGAAATACTAAAATAGAAAAAAAACAGCAATATGGGCTGGGCCTCCGGTTAGTAGGTTAGTCCCAAAAATGATATAAATGTGTAAAGTAAAGCCCATGAATATCCAAAACGGGTAATATAATAGCATGGAACAATAAAAAATTATAGATACGTTGGAGACGTATCAATGGTCACGTAGAAATATAGTCTTGAAGCAAGGAGATCTCTTTGCTTGGACCACCATATGGAATACTTAGTTGGTTTCCCTCGTGGTACATGCACCCGTGTCAGTGGAGAACCCTGCCATGTGCTTTGGTATTTCCTTTGATCCACATAAAACTTACCCACGTAGCTTGTTTTGTGAAGATGATGTAAAACAAGTAGCGGCCGTTCAAACCAGGAGCTGTAATGACAGGAGCGGTTTCAAGTGCAGAACCATATAGAAATTCAAGGGTCCAAGCAGTTGTATCCCTCACATGGTTATTTGTGTCCCTCACATCTAGTGACTGTGTTGCTTTACAGAAGATTCTCATGATATAATAACGCTCTGTGTCATTGTAGAAATTAACATGAGCAAAGCCCAATGCTTTATACAATGTTCATGCGGCTGCGAGCCTTACTTTAGAGTTCATTCATACCCTAAACAACAGCTGCAGAAAAGCAGCAACATCCAGCAAGCACACCTGCGTCGAGCCATCACCGCCGTCATTGCAAGCCCATTGCCACCGGCCGATCCAGAGTAAGAACCAAGCAAGAGACGGGCACCAGAGTGGGCAGTAGCGCCAGAAAGGCAGGCAAGCCACACTAGAGATGGAGGCAGAGGTGAGGTCGTGGCAACAACTAGAGCTGTGCGAGGCGGCGCGAAGCCGGCCACAACGGCGGCTCGGAATGAGGACGTGGAGGCAGAGGTGAGCCGACAGTGGAGTTATGTGGAGGCGGAGGCAAGGCAGGTCAAGGCAACAGTCAGCGACTCATCACGAGGCCGTAGCAGCGGTTGAAATAGGCGGCGACTCAGGAGCACTCCAACGACGGGCAGAACAAGGCCGGGCGGCTTCGGGGCCGGCCACAGCAGCGAAGGCAGTGACGCCGGGCGATTCGAGGTCAGTCGTGACAGAGGCGGGGCCGCGGCTTGAGGCCCAGCGAGGCAAGGCATGGTGCGGAAGCGATCCAGGACGGCGGCTCAGATACGATGTCGACAAAGGTGCACTGGTTAGAGGTACGAATCCATGGCGGAGGCGAGGTCGATGCCGGACGGCCCATGGCGGGTTGAAGTCATAGTTAAATGGCGATGCACACTGGTGGGTTGACATTGTAGGTGGGTGATGACGGCGGCTCAGAGGCCATAGCGAGCCCGATGGCGTGTGGAGTGATTTGGAGCAAGCCGGAAGCAAGGCCATAGGAAGGCGTGGCCGGCGACTCGTCAGGTCCAGCTCAGAACGACGGCTCAGGAAACGGAGATGGGGCCGGCTTCAGGGAGGCCCTCAGGTAGGGGCGGCTCTCCTGCTCCAGTTGACAGGGGCGGCGACTCTCCCACTACTGTGATTGAGACAACATGGGTTAGAGACAGCGACTTATGGCCGTGGGGACGAGGCCGCCTTTGCGCGGGCCGCCCTGCTCACAGGTGCATTTAGACGATGGTGACTTTGAAGTAGGTAAATGCAATGGAAAATACCCAGAAACGGGTCACTCAGCGACGGCGACTCGGATGACCGCAGTGGCGGAGGTGCCTGGGAAGCGGCCGGTCGGCAGAGGCGCGGTGACTTGGAGAAAAAGTGTGGCCGGTGGCTCGTAGTCAGGCCACCACAGAGGCCAGCCAGCGGAGACAGATCCAGGTCGTCCTCCAAATTGTGGTCGGTTTGATCAATCCATGTCTGTGTCTTTTGGGTCGTAGCCACTGGAAAAAGGTTCGAGCACTGGGGACTTGTACCGACTGCCATCCTCCATTTTTTCTATTGTACATGCGAGCGGTAGTACTAGTAGTACTAGTATTTGAGCCATTGTGCTATTGCTCGAGGAAAAGAAAGTTCTTGTTGTCTCGGGACTTGAAACATATGTGGACGGCACAGACACAGTGATTGGATGGCTGCCAAAAGCAATCAGATCCGACCATTGAATCTCCAGCGGACATCCGTGATGGCTTCATGTTGGAAACTATATTTTGACGGATCGCATAGACGGCGGCGATGGACAGACAACAACCCTAATTCCTTTTTACCTTTTGAACTCAAAACCTTGTACCGCCATCTCCAAAATTAATCAAGATTCTAATCAAAATGATGTATTCGCCGACTTTTCCCAAGGTTATCCCATGGCAGGTTATCGTGCGCGGTTGTTTCACGCCAGTTCTTCTTCATCCAATCAATTGCGAGCTTCTCGAAACCCTGAGGAAGATCCCTTCAGGAACTTAACACCACCATGCGCAGGCCCCACGGTGGGCGCCAACTGTTGTGGTTTTCTCGCGACAAATGTCCTCGTGTAAAGGACTTAGTCGTGAGTCCGATGCATCTATGTGTTATCTTGAGAGGGGTTGAGTGGGACGAGAGATGCAAGGTTTTACCCAGGTTCAGCCCCTCACGGTGGAGGTAAAAGCCTACATCCCGCTGCATTAATATTCATCATGATGCTCACGATTACAAGGTCGAGAGCTATTGACTTGTCTGTCTCAACCTGTCCCTCTTGGGGTGCCCTGCCCCTCCTTATATAAGTTGGAGGGGCGGGTTACATATGGAGTCCTAGTAGGATTAGGACTATTCTATTTCAAGTGGAATCCTAGTCTTGCTTCCCTTGTAAGGGAAATATTCCTTATGCCTTCCTTCTCAAGCCGGCCCATCATAATGTGAGTCAGCCTTCCATGAGCCACCTTATGGGCCGTTGGGTCTTATTGTTCATCTGACCCGCCTGCTGGGTCATTAATGAGTCGCAAAGCTTGGGCGGGTCACCCATGAATCGCCAGGCTCGGGCGGGTCACCTGTGAGTCGCCAAGTTCCGGTTGGGTCATATATTAAGCTGGCTCATACCACGGGGTATATCCCCGACAATATCCAAGGCAATGATCATGTATATAGGCATAACATCCAAGATTAGTAAACCAACTCCTGCCTGCATCTACTACTATTACTCCACACATCGACCGCTATCCAACATGCATCTAGCGCATTAAGTTCATGGAAAAATGGAGTAATGCAATAAGAAGGATGACACGATGTAGACAAGATCTATTCATGTAGGAATAGACATCTTCTTATCCTTAATAGCAATGATACATGCGAGTCATGTCTCTTTCTGTTACTGAGATTGAGCACCGGAAGATCGAACCCATCACAAAGCACCTCTTCTCATTGCAAGAAAAATCAATCTAGTTGGCCAAACCAATCAAAAGTTTTGGGGAAGAAATACGATGCTATAAAGATCATGCATAAAAGAGTTCAACAAAGACTCAAATAATATTCATCGATAGATGTAATCGTAAACTCACAATTCATCGGATCCCAACAAACACACCACAAAAGTCACTACATCAAATAGATTTCCAAGAACATCAAGGAGAACATTGTATTGAAGATCAAAAAGATAGAAGAAGCCATATAGCTACTACCTACGGATCCGTAGGTCTATGGTAAACTACTCACACATCATTAGAGGGGTAACAAGGATGATGAAGAACCCCTCCGTGATCATTGACCCCTCCTGAAGAGTGCTGGAAAAGGCCTCTAGATTGGTTCTCGTGGTTCTGGAACTTGCGGCGGCTGGATAAGTGTTTCATCGACTCCCCAAGGGTTTTGGGGATTTTAGAGTATTTTTAGAGCTGAAAGTCGATGGAGAAGCTTCCCATGGGCCCTACTACCCACCAGGGCGTGCCCTGGTGCCAAGTGGGCCCCACGGGCCTCCTCTGGTGCACTTCCTAGGCCTCTTGGGTGTCTCCTGGGAAGAAAAAAATTATCGAAAAATTTCATGTACTCCATTTGGTATTGATTTTCTATGAAGTAAAACAGCAACTGGTACTGGGCACTATATCAATAGGTTAGTCCCAAAAATGATATAAACTTGCTAGTAAATGAGTATAAAACATCCAAGATTGATACTTTAATAGCATGGAACAATAAAAAATTATAGATACATTGGAGACGTATTGGTATCCCCAAGCTTAATTCCTGCTCTCCCTTGAGTAGGTAAATGATAAAAACAGAAATTGATGTGGAATGCGGCCATCATATTCATCACATATTCTTTTCTTTTGTAGCATGGACATTTGGACTTCAGGCAATTCAAAGCAATAGTCTATAATTTGACATGAAGACCTCAATACTCAAGCATGTCAACAAGCAGGCATGTCTTTCAAGATATCAACACTAAAGAAAGCTATCCCTAGCCCTTTATGCTCAATCATTGATCCATTCATGAAATACAGTCAAATATTAGCTCTATGCAATGCACACCTATGATAATAGTGTTCCCTAGTTGGTGCTTTATAAGAGAAGATGGTGACTCAAATAAAAATAACATTGCATAAAGTAAATAGATAGGCCCTTCGCCGAGGGAAGCAGAGATTTGTAGAGGTGCCAGAGCTCAAAGCTTAAATTGAGAGGTAACATTGTTTTGAGAGGCATGCTTTTCCTGTCAACAAAAATGACTGAGAATTCCAATACTTTCCATGCTAGATAAATCATAGGCGGTTCCCAAACATAAAATAAAGTGTATTCCCTTTTCCACCATTCTTTCATAATCCATGGCTAGCCGTATCCACGGGTGCCTTCTATACCAACACTTTCCAAGGAATTTATTATTTGACAACGTAAAGTAAATTTCTTTTTCAATTCGGGACAGCCAGTGCTGCGCTCGTGGCGGTGCGGTAAGAACGCGTCAACGCCAAGGAAAAGCTCCCCGGGGCTTGGAGCCCTCCGAGCCCCCTGGGCCTTCCGGGCCTCATGAGCTTCCAGAGCCTCATGAGCCCTTCGCTCCTCAAGCCAGCGCTCCCGAGCCCCGCATGCCCCTTCGGGAGCAAGCCCTCGTTGATACCATGCGCCTTGTCGAGCACCCCGTGTACTTCGTGAGCACGATGTTGAGGGATGCGCGTGCGCTACCCTATGCAAGAGAAACTCCTCCTTGTGCTTCTGGTCGCCTCCAGGAAGCTATGCCATTACTTTCAGGGCCATCCCATCAAGGTCGTCTCTACATAACCCTTGGAAAAAGTGTTGCACGGTCCTAACACCGTGGGGCGGGTCACCGAGTGGAGCATCGAGCTGCAGGCATTCCGACTGGAGTTGTGCACCACCAGAGTCATCAAGGGAGCGACTCTCACCGATTTCATGGTGAAGTGGATGGACACCTACGAGGAGGAGCCCCGTAAGGACAAGTCCCTCCCGCCTGGAGATGAGGCGCCTGCTAGGTGGATCACGCACTTCGATGGTGCCTTCTCTAGGCGGGGTGCTGGGGCTGGGTCGTGCTCGTCTCCCCAGCGGAGGACAAACTTTAATATGTCATCCAGTTGTGCTTCTAGCATGGTGAGAAGGTCTCCAACAGCATCGCGGAGTATGAGGGCTTGATCGCCGACCTCAAGGCCGCCGCAGCCTTGGGAGTCAAGCACCTCACCATCAAGGGAGATTCTTAGCTCCTCGTCAACTTCTCCTACAAAAAGTACAAGCCAAAAGACGAGCCCATGGTGGCCTATGTAGAAGACGTACGTAAGCTCGTGATGCCTTTTCTAGGTTTAGAGTTGCAGCATATTCCGCACGGCGTCAACAAGGAAGCCGATGACATCTCCAAGCGATGGTCCCGCCGTGAACCGCAGAGCCCTGGCATCTTCGAAGAAAGGCTTGATACGTCCATTTTGCATCCTATTTTCCTACTGTTATTTATAATTTTTTTATGCATAATAATGGTTTTTGGAGTAATTCTAATGCCTTTTCTGTCATAATATGCAAGGTTCACACAAAGAGGGAGAATTCCGGCAGCTGGAAATCTGGACCTGAAAAAGCTACATCAGGCTACCTATTCTTTACAACTCCAAATGAGCTGAAACTTCACGAGGAATTTTTATGGAATAAATAAGAGTTATTGGAGCAAATAACTACCAGAGGGGCCCACTAGGTGGGCACAACCCACCTGGGCACACCAAGGAGCCAGGCATGACCTGGTGGGTTGTGCCCTCCTCGGCCCACCTCTGGTGCCCCTCTTCTTGTATATAAGTCATTTTGACCTAGAAAATAAATAAGGAGAAGACTTTTGGGACGAAGCGCCACCGTCTTGAGGCAGAACCTAGGCAAGAACACTTTTTCCCTCCGGTGGAGCGATTCTGCCAGGGGAACTCCCTCCCGGAGGGGGAAATCATTGTCATCATCATCACCAACAACTCTTCCATCTTTCAGAGGGCAATCTCCATCAACATCTTCAACAACACCATCTCCTCTCAAACCCTAGTTCATCTCTTGTATTCAATCTAGATTCGTGCTTGTGGGTGACTTGTAGTGTTGATTACATCTTGTAGTTGATTACTATATGGTTTATTTGGTGGAAAATTATATGTTCAGATCCATTATGCTATTTAATAACCCTCTGATCTTGAGCATCATTATCATTTGTGAGTAGTTACTTCTGTTCTTGAGGTCACGAGAGAAATCTTGTTGCAAGTAATCATGTGAACTTTATATGTGTTTGATATTTTGATAGTATGTATGTTGTGATTCCCTTAGTGGTGTCATGTGAACGTCGACTATATGAAACTTCACCATATTTGGGCCTAAGGGAATGCATTGTGGAGTAGTTATTAGATAATGGGTTGCGAGAGTGACATAAGCTTAAACCCTAGTTTATGCGCTATTCCGCAAGGGACTAATTTGGATCCAAAAGTTTAATGCTATGGTTAGATTTATTCTTAATACTTTTCACATAGTTGAGGATGCTTCCGAAGGGGTTCATCATAAGTAGGAGGTTTGTTCAAGTAAGAACAACACCTGAGCACCGGTCCACCCACATATCAAATTCTCAAAGTAGCAAACACAAATCAAACCAACATAGTGGAAGTGACTAGATGAAATTCCCGTGTACCCTGAAGAACGCTTTGCTTATCATAAGAGATCGTTTTGGCCTTTACTTTGCCTCAAAAGGATTGGGCTACCTTGCTGCACTTTTTTACCATTACTGTAACTTACTCGTTACAAATTATCTTTCTACCAAACTACTCGTTACTTATAATTTTAGTGCTTTGCAGACATTACCTTGCTGAAAACCGCTTGCCATTTCCTTCTGCTCCTCGTTGGGTTCGACACTCTTACTTATCAAAAGGAATACAATTGATCCCCTATACTTATGGGTCATCAAGGCTCTTTTCTGGCGCCGTTGCCGGGGAGTGAAACGCTCTGGGTAAGGAAAAATTATTACTACGTGCTGAAATTTATTATCAATTGTTACTATGGAAAACAATCCTTTGAGGCGTTTGTTCGGGGTATCTTCACCTCGACCGGAACCACAATTAGTTGCCCCTCAACCTACTACACCTACTGAAAATATTGGTTATGAAATTCCTTCAGGTATGATAGAACAACTGCTAGCTAATCCTTATGCAGGAGACGGAACTAAACATCCCGATATGCACTTGATATATGTGGATGAAATTTGTGGATTATTTAAACTTGCAGGTTTACCCGGAGATGATGCTAAGAAGAAGTCTTTCCCTTTATCTTTGAAGGGAAAAGCATTGGCATGGTATAGGCTATGCGATGATATTGGATCTTGGAATTGGAATCGATTGAAATTGGAATTTGACCAATTTTTTTATCCTATGCATCTAGTTCATTGTGATCAGAATTATATATATAATTTTTGGCCTCGAGAAGGAGACAGTATCGCTCTAGCTTGGGGGAGGCTTAAGTCAATGTTATATTCATGCCCCAATCATGAGCTCTCAAGAGAAAGAATTTATATGCTCGGCTTTCTCATGATGATCAATCCATGCTCGATACTTCTTGTACTGGTTCCTTTATGAAGAAGACTATTGACTTCCAGTGGGATCTTTTGGAAAGAATTAAACACAACTCTGAAGATTGGGAACTCAACAAAGTTAAAGAGTCAGGTATTAAGATCAAGTATGATTGTGTTAAATCTTTTATGAATACTGATGCTTTTCAAAAGTTTAGCACTAAATATGGACTTGACTCTGAGATAGTAGCCTCATTTTGTGAATCATTTGCTACTCATGTTAATCTATCTACGGAGAAGTGGTTTAAATATCACCCACCTATCAAATAAGAAACTAAAGAACCGGTAATAGCTAAAGACGAAACTATTATTTATAATGTTGATCTAGTTGTTCCTACTGCTTATATTGAAAAACCACCTTTCCCTGTTAGGATAAAGGAACATGCTAAAGTTTCAACTGTGGTAAAAAAAGTTATATTAGAACTTCCAAACGTGCTGAACAAATCAAAGTAGAACCTAGTGTTGCTATGGTCAAAGATCTCCTGGTTGAAAATATAGATGGGCATGTTATTTACTTCTGTGATGAAGCTATAGAATTGCCAAACCCGATGAAAAAGATAAACATAGACCCTTTTGTCAGCATGCCTGTTGTCTCAGTTAAAATAGGAGATCACTGTTATCATGGTTTATGCGACATAGGTGCTAGCATGAGTGCTATACCTTTTACCATATATCAAGAAATTATGAATGATATAGCACTCACTGAAATAGAATACATAGATGTTACTATTAAACTTGCTAATAGGGACACCATCACACCACTTGGGGTTGTTAGAGATGTTGAAGTCTTGTGTGGGAAAATAAAATACCCTACTAATTTTCTTGTTCTTGGTTCCCCACAAGATGACTTTTGTCCCATTATCTTTGGTAGACCTTTCTTGAACACCGTTAATGCTAAAATAGATTGCAAGAAGCAAACTCTCAGTGTTAGTTTTAATGATGAGTCTCATGAGTTTAATTTTTCCAAGTTTAGTAGAAAGAATTGTCTAGTAAGGATGAAATAATTGGTCTTGCTTCTATTGCTGTGCCTCCTACCGATCCACTAGAACAATATTTGCTAGACCATGAAAAATGATATGCATCTGCATGAAAGAAATGAAATAGATAAAATTTTCTTTGAACAACGTCCTCTGCTTAAACACAATTTGCCTATTGAAACTCTAGGAGGTCCTCCTCCATATAAAGGTGATCATGAGTTTAAATTAAAATGATTGCCAGACACTTTGAAATATGCTTATCTTGATGAGAAAAAGATATATCATGTTATTATTAGTGCTAACCTTTCAGAACATGAAGAAGAAAGATTATTGAAGGTTCTGAAGAATCCCTAAGCTGCTATTGGATATACTCTTGATGATTTAAAGGGCATTAGTCCCACTTTCTTTCAACATAAAATTAATATGGAGCCTAATGCTAAACCTGTTGTTGATCACCAACGGCGTTTAAAACCTAAAATGAAAGAAGTGGTAAGAACAAAAATACTAAAGCTTCTGGAAGCAGGTATAATCTATCCCATAGCTGATAGTAGATGGGCAAGTCACGTTCAGTGTGTCCCTAAAAAAGGAGGTATTATTGTTGTTCCTAATGATAAGAATGAACTTATTCCACAACGAATTGTCACTGGCTATAGAATGGTAATTGAATTTAGAAAATTAAATAAAGCTACTAGAAAAGATCATTACCCTCACCTTTTATTGATCAAATGCTAGGAAGGTTGTCAAAGCACACACATTTTTGCTTCCTTGATGGATATTCCAGTTTTTCTCAAATACCTATCTCACAACCCGATCAAGAGAAAACCACTTTTACTTGTCCTTTTGGAACTTATGCTTATGGACGTATGCCTTTTGGTTTATGCAATGCACCTGCTACCTTTCAAAGATGCATGACTGATATATTCTTCGACTTTTGTGAAAAGATCGTTGAGGTATTCATGGATGATTTTTCTGTTCACAGAACTTCTTTTGATGATTGCTTGAGCAACCTTGATCGAGTTTTGCAGAGATGCGAGCAGACTAATCTTGTCTTGAATTGGGGGAAGTGCCACTTTATGGTTAATGAAGGTATTGTCTTGGGGCATAAAAATTTCTGAACAAGGTACTGAGGTGGACAAAGCTAAAGTTGATGCAATTGAGAAAATGCCATGTCCTAAAGATGTCAAAGGTATTCGTAGTTTCCTCGGTCATGATGGTTTCTATAGGAGGTTTATTAAAGACTTCTCTAAAATTTCTAGGCCTGTTACAAATATTTTACAAAAGGATGTTCCATTTGTTTTTGATGATGATTATGTAGAAGCCTTTGAAACACTTAAGAAAGCCTTGATTTCTACACCTATTGTTCAACCTTCTGATTGGAACTTGCCTTTTGAAATTATGTGTGATGCTAGTGATTATGTTGTTGGTGCTGTTCTAGGACAAAGAGTTGATAAGAAATTAAATGTTATCCATTATGCTAGTAAAACTCTGGACAATGCTCAAAGAAACTATGCTACTACTGAAGAAGAATTCTTAGAGGTGGTGTTTGCTTGTGACAAATTTAGATCTTACATTGTTGATTCTAGAGTGAGTGTTCACATCGGTCATGCTGCTATAAAATATCTTATGGAAAAGAAAGATGTAAACCTAGACTAATTAGGTGGGTTCTTTTCCTACAAGAATTTGACTTACATATCACTGATAGAAAAGGGGCTGAGAACCCTGTGGCTAATAACTTGTCTAGGTTAGAAAATATTCTTGATGACCCATAACCTGTTAATAATAGTTTTCCTGATGAACAATTAGCTGCAATAAACGTTTCTCATAACACTCCTTGGTATGCTGACTATGCAACTTATGTTGTTGCTAAATAAATACCACCTAGATTCACGTACCAACAAAAGAAAAAAAATCTTCTATGATTTAAGACATTACTTTTGGGATGACCCACATCTTTATAAAGAAGGAGTAGATGGTATTATTAGACATTGTGTACCTGAGCATGAATAGGAATAAATCCTATGCAAATGTCACTCCGAAGCTTATGGAGGACATCATGCGGGAGATAGAACTGCTCACAAGGTATTGCAATCCAGTTTTTATTGGCCTACTCTCTTCAAAGGTGCCCATAAGTTTGTTTTATCTTGTCACGAATGTCAAAGAATTGGAGATATTGGTAGGTGTCAAGAAATGCCTATGAATTATTCTTTTGCTGTTGAACCATTTGATGTTTGGGGATTTGATTACATGGGACCTTTTCCTTCCTCTAATGGGTATGCACATATTTTGGTTGCTATTGATTATGTTACTAAGTGGGTAGAATCTATTCCAACCAGTAGTGCTGATCACAACGCCTCTATTAAAATGGTTAAGGAAGTCATTTTCCCAAAGTTTGGAGTCCCTAGAATTTTAATTTACTGATGGTGGTTCACACTTTATTCATGGTGCTTTCCATGAAATGCTTGCTAAATATAATGTCAACCATATAATTGCATCACACTATCATCCTTAGTCTAGTGGTCAAATTGAACTTAGCAATAGAGAAATAAAGTTAATATTACAAAAAACTGTCAACAGGTCTCGAAAGAGTTGGTCTAAGAAATTAGATGATGCACTTTGGGCTTATAGAACAACATATAAAAATCCTATGGGTATGCCTCCTTATAAAATGGTTTATGGAAAAGCTTGTCATTTGCCTCTTGAGTTAGAACATAAAGCGTATTGGGCAATTAAAGAACTCAACTATGATTTCAAACTTGCCGGTGAAAAGAGGTTATTTGATATTAGCTCACTAGATGAATGGAGAATCCAAGCTTATGAAAATGCCAAGTTATTTAAAGAAAAGGTTAAAATATGGCATGATAAAAGAATCCAAAAGCGTGAGTTCAAGGTTGGAGAATATGTTCTTTTGTAAAACTCTCATTTCAGATTCTTTGCAAGAAAACTCCTCTCCAAATGGGAAGGGCCCTATGTTATCGAGGAGGTTTATTGATCTGGAGCCATCAAAATAAATAATGCTAAAGTACTAACCCAAAGGTTGTTAATGGGCAATGAATAAAGCATTATATCTCAGGTATGCCCATTAATGTTGAAAACTTATCCAAACTATGACACAGGAAGAACACATAAAAGAAACCTTCTGGAATGCTCCAGAATCGTGAAAAAGAGGAGGTATGTGATACAATAAGTAAATAGACTCTGAAAAATCCACAAAAATATTTTCTATCCATTTTGGAATAAGGCAAAACTTAAGAAAATAAGAAACAACTAGGAAGGCACCCTTGGTGGGCACAAGACGCGCACAGGTGGGTTGTGCCCACCTTCCGGACTCCATTTCTTTCTTCCATTTGCTTGCTTCCCAAGATAAAAAAAATCTTTATATACCCCCAAACCTGTTGACCACCGTATCGTGGAGAAATCTTTTGTTTTCTTTTCCTTGTTGTTTTCTAACAGATCTAATCCACCATGGCCGCTGCAAGCTCCTCGAAGGACAAGTTCTTCGAGAATGTCATCAACCCATATTTGTGGGAGGTGATGCAACACCCTCAAGCTATCCAGATGCATGAGGGGGTGCTCCACATCCACGATGTGCAAGGCCCCAAGGGGATCCATGGAGGCTAGGATTAAAGCTATGGAGCAGGAAGTCTTCCGGTGCAAGGGGAGGGTGGAACGTGGACTCAATGCCAATCACCTCATGATCGCGGACTACACCCGTGATCTCAAGGTGGATGGAAAGTCCATGAAGGACATCGTCTTCACCTTCAACGAGCAAATCAACTTCCTTCAGAGCCATATCTACAACCTCCAAAGCCAAGTATTTGAATATGAGGCAAGGTTTAAAGGTACGAGTTTGGCTGCCAGTTGCAGGACCCGCGAGACTCACTCCTCCCCTTATGATGGTGAGACTCTGCCATGGAAACCCGAGGACAAGATCGCTACTACTTCATCACCACCACCTCTTCCTTCATCACCAAAGGAGACTTGAGTATTGGGTATAGGAACTCCCCTTGGCTTGTGCCAAGCTTGGGGGAGGTGCCCCGGTATCGTATCACCTCCACTATCTTTTCCCTTTACTTACCTTAGTTCGATCCATAGTTATCTTTTGCTTTAGATGAATAAAAGTTTAGTTCGATCCTTTCTTTTCGAGAGTTTTCTTAGTGATATATCTTTGTAATCGTGTGCGATATATATATATATATAATAATGTTCAGTTTGAGTTTTGTTTTCTTTACTTTCATGTTCAATAAAAAGGGAAGGGAAATAAATGAAAACGATCATATGCTAATCTTATGGTAAGTAATGACATCACATAAGGAAGAGTATAAGTAGAAAATTTTATTGGAGATTGACAAACATAGCATTGGTCAATGATGCAATTCTTGAAAGAATTAATAAGGGAAGATAATAGTCACATGCAAATATACTATCTTGGAAATCTTTAGTGATTGCGAGCCCCCATAAAAATATTATATGCCAAAATTGTTGACATTGGACAAGGAAGACAACGTAATGATTTATGTTTGTTCATATTCACATAGAAGTTATATTGTCATAGATCCTTCAAAATGTGGTGCTTGCCCCCCATCTTTGCTAGCCAAAATATTCCGCACCAAGTAGAGATACTACTTCTGCATCCAAAAACCCTTAAACCCAAATCTTATTTTGAAGAGTTCACCATAGCTACCTAAGGATTGAGTAAGATCCTTCAAGTAAGTTGTCATCGGTGCAATAAGGAAATAAAATTGCTTCTAAAAGTGTTAGATCATTTAGTGTAAGAGAAAATTGAGCATTGTACGAACTTGTGATGGCAAAGAATAAAAGCGACAGACTGCATAATAAAGTTTGCTATCATAAGGGGCAATATAACGTGGCGTTCTTTTGCACTAAGTGTCGTGGAATTGTCACGTCAGATGTCCTAATGAGAGGACTTAGTCATGGAATTGTCACGTCAGATGTCACAGCAGATCTCTTCGCCGGTTTAACAATAATATTGTAACCATTGCAGGTAGCTGTGTTGCCCATCTCGGTTCAGACATGCGCAAAAAACTGAAGGCTGCCTATACCTTGATAGAGCAGTTATATACCGGCGCTCAACGGGTCATCTGCACAACTTCGTACAATAAACCGCCCCCATCTTTAGTTAAGGATATATTGGCCAAGTTATCCATGATGCCTGCCTAGCTAGAGGAGGTGAAGAGATCTGCTGCAAGGGCCGGTGCACTGTCTGCACTAACTCGGCCTAAGGCTTGGATAGCTGATCTTGATCCGGAAGACATTGGGAATGGCTATCCCAGCCAAAAAGAAGATGGGTCAGAATTTGACAATGATGCCCTTAGAGCTTTGACAAAGGAGAAGCGCTCGCTTGCAAGTAAACTGGCCGAAGAGACTGATTTGTCTTTCCACCGGTCGATTTATGACGCAGACAACAAACGAATTGATGTGTCGGTTTATGAAGCGCAAAATCTTATCCCGCCAATCCGTAAGCATACTTTTGCCCCTGATGTTGAACCGTCAGATCTTATAAGCGATGAAGCTGTCTTCCGAGCTTTATCTAGGATTGACTGGGCAACCATTGACTTCCAGCCGCTGGGTGGGGAGGCGGAGGGTGAACCGGCACAAGATGATCTGCAACCTTCACATTCCTGAAGAAGAGTCATAATCCGGAGGCCGGTTTAACTTTTCGTGCCGAGATATCAGCGATAAACAATTATTCTTTTGGGTGCCTGTTGCCTTGTAATAGGCTAGTTTGAGACACTTGGTCTATTATGCCATCGTGCATAGCCACTTTGCCTGATACTCTTAATCTGCCATGACATGCATTGTTTGCTTATGATCCTTAGCAGTTTTATGCAATCCTGTTTCTGCATAGAATAAACTGAAAAATTGTCCCGGCGGTTTACCGCAGGACGGGTCATAATGCCCAATATAAAGCCAGGGTTTATAACCAAGGTTGTAAAACAATGAAATATGAAATACATCATACCTATGATATTGAATCACATCGTTGGTTTACCAACTTTCTTGTAGTAAGGGTGATAACCCGAATCTTGAGTGCTGATAACTCCCACCATGTTGTGCTGGTGTATAATAAGTCATGTCGGGTTATGATAAACAATAGATGATCATCCTGGCAACTTATAGTCAATGCCATGCCGGGTTAAAAAACATCGGTTTGTAATTGGTTGTGTACTGAACAACTTGTAGTTGAAAGCCACGCCGGGTTAACAAAACTCCGAGTTATATTGATGACTTATAGTCAGGCCGGGTCAATAGACGCCGGTTTACCTTAAAACCTTATCAAAGGAGAAAAAACTTTGAAAAATAAAAAGCAAATAAAAACTTGTAGTCGAGGCTTTTCAAGGGCCGCCAGGCCAAAATTCGAGGCTTTTCATGGGCTGCCAGGCCACGGAGTTAAACCATTTTACAAAGCCTTTTAAGATGGGCCTCACATTAACCAATCGTCGTTTTAACTTTGACAAGTTCAGGGTCTGTATAAGATTGACTTGTCAAATGTTTGGCAGGTCATACCAGGATTACCTGGACAGAGTGACTTACTTGATGAAGGCATGTTAACCCGAAGTTTTAGGTGAATACACCTGGCTTCTAAGCCTAGCTTGATAGCCTATTACAAGGGGCCTTTAAAACTCTTTGTTGCTGTGCACAAAGAGCCCCCAGGGAACATTTTGAGCGGTGCTTAGTGGGTGCCTATGTTTGAGCTGTGCTTGGCAACAGACTCTCGTTGGCCCCTTGGGTGTGAAGCCCCCAAGCTTTGTTGTGGCTTTATAAGCCGGTTTAAAGGATAATCAGAACTCCACTTTATAAGCAGAAGCCCCCATGTAACCAAGAAGATATATAAGGTGAAACGGCAGAGGCCCTGCTTTAGCAAGGATGTCGGTTTATTAATTGATCATAATATGTACATTGTCAAACATATATACATGATAGGAGCCTATGGCTCAGGTATAGTAAGGCCGAAGATGAGCAATATTCCACGGCCGGAGGGTCTCCTCCTCCGACTTGCGTGAGTCTTTGTGCTCTCGAACATCAATGAGGTAGTATGACCCGTTGTTCAGATTCTTGCCAACCACAAAGGGTCCCTCCCAAGGTGGGTATAACTTGTGCATGTCAGTCTGATCTTGGATAAGCCGGAGCACTAAGTTATCGTCTTCAAAAGCTCTGGTTTTAACCCCGCGGCTATGATAACACCGTAGGTCTTGCTGATAAATCGCCGAACAAGCTGCCGCAATATCCCGTTTTTCATCTAACAGGTCCAATGCATCTTGGCGTGCTCTTTCATTGTCTGCTTCAACATAAGCTACCACTCGGGGCGAGTCATGGTGAATATCACTTTGGAGAACTGCTTCCGCTCCATAAACCATGAAGAAGGGTGTGTAACCCGTAGATCTATTGGGGGTGGTGTTAATGCTCCATAAAACAGAAGGCTGCTCTTCCACCCAACAACCCGGCGTCCTCTGCAAAGGGACCATAAGCCGGGGCTAGATACCCTTCAGGATTTCTTGATTAGCTCTCTTTGCTTGACCATTGGATTGGGGGTGAGCCATTGATGACACATCAAGACGGATGTGCTCACGCTGACAGAACTCTTCCATAGCACCATTGAAGGGTTCGTGCCATTATCTATTATAATGCTATGTGGAAAGCCAAAGCGAAAAATCACTTTTTTCATGAATGGAACCGCCGTGGCTGCATCACACTTGCTGACTGGCTCTGCCTCCACCCACTTGGTGAATTTATCAACCGCCACTAAAAGGTGGGTCTTCTTATCCTTGGACCGCTTAAAAGGTCCAACCATATCCAACCCCCAAGTTGCAAACGGCCAGGTGATTGGAATCATCCTAAATTCCTGGGCCGGAACATGAGCTCGGCGTGAAAACTTCTGACAGCCATCGCACTTCCTGACCAGATCCTCTGCATCAGCATGAGCTGTCAACCAGTAAAAACCATGTCGGAAAGCCTTAGCCACCAAGGATTTTGAACCGACGTGATGACCACAATCTCCTTCATGGATTTCACGCAAGATCTCACAACCTTCCTCAGGAGAAACGCAACACTGAAACACCCCTGAGACACTTCAATGATGTAACTCGCCATTGACAATATTCATGGACTTGGACCGCCGGATTATCTGTCTGGCCAAAACTTCATCCTCGGGTAACTCGCCCAGGGTCATATACGCCAAGTACGACACTGTCCAATCAGGGATAGCATGAAGAACCGCCACCAATTGAGCCTCCGGGTCAGGAACAGCCAGATCCTGCTCCATTGGTATCTTGACCGACGGATTATGCAGAACGTCAAGAAAAACATTGGGCGGCACCGGTTTATGCTGGGATCCAAGCCGGCATAAAGCGTCCGCCACTTCATTCTTGCATCGATCAATGTGCTCGACTTGGTAACCCTTGAAGTGACCAGCGATGATATCCACCTCACGCCCGTAAGCCGCCATGAGTGGATCCTTAGAATCCCAAGTACCAGACACTTGCTGAGCCACTGAATCGAAGTCACCGAAGCAACGTACCCGGATTAAGTTCATATCCTTAGCCATCCGAAGAACGTGGAGCAAGGCCTCATACTCAGCTGCATTGTTAGTACAGGGAAACATTAAATGGAGAACATAACAAAATTTGTCACCTCGAGGGGAAGCAAGAACCACTCCAGCCCCCGAGCCCTCCAATTGTCTGGATCCATCGAAGTGAATAGTCCAGTACGTGTTATCCGGTTTATCCTTCGGTGCCTGCAATTCTGGCCAGTCATTGATGAAATCCATGAGCGCTTGGGACTTCATAGCAGTGCGAGGCATATATTTTAACCCATGAGGTCCAAGCTCAATAGCCCACTTAGCAACCCGGCCCATTGCCTCCCTGTTCTGAATGATATCTCCTAATGGAGCGGAGCTGACCACAGTAATGGGATGGCCCTGAAAGTATTGCTTAAGCTTCCAGCTTGCCATAAAACTCCATACACCAGCTTCTGCCAATGTGGGTATCTCTGCTTTGATTCGATAAGCACCTCACTAATGTAATAAACCGGCCGCTGAACTGGATACTCCTTACCTGCCTCCTTACGCTCCACCACAATGGCCACGCTGACAACCCGAGCATTAGCAGCCACGTATAACAGCAATGGTTCCTTATCAATAGGGGCAGCAAGAACGGGTGGTTTGGCTAACTACTTCTTCAGATCCTCAAACGCCGCATTAGCAACATCACTCCAGACAAAGTTTTCTGTCTTCTTCATCATCTGATACAGAGGGATGGCCTTCTCTCCCAACTGACTGATAAACCGGCTTAGCGACGCAATTCGACCCGCCAGTCGTTGAACATAGTTGATACACGCCGGTTTAGCCAGGGATGTAATAGCCTTGATCTTCTCTGGATTAGCTTCAATGCCCCTGTTAGACACCAGAAAACCCAAGAGCTTGCCTGCCGGTACACCAAAGACGCACTTGGCTAGATTAAGCATCATCTTATAAACCCAAAGGTTATCAAAGGTTTCCTTCAAATCAGATATTAGCGTCCCCGCCTTCCTGGATTTCACCACGATATCATCCACATAAGCATGAACATTGCGCCCAATCTGATTATGAAGACAATTCTGCACACACGCTGATAAATCGCCTGCGCACTCTTGAGCCCAAAAGGCATAGATACATAGCAGAAGGCTCCAAAGGGAGTTATAAAAGCTGTCTTCTCCTGGTCCTTAACTTCCATTTTGATCTGATGATAACCCGAATAAGCATCCAGAAAACTCAAACGCTCGCAACCCGCCGTAGCATCAATAATTTGATCAATACGAGGGAGAGCAAAGGGATCAGCTGGACAAGCGTTGTTCAAATCTGTGTAGTCCACACACATACGCCAAGTGCCGTTCTTCTTGAGTATCAGCACCGAGATAGCCAACCACTCAGGGAGAAAAACCTCCACAATAAACCCTGCAGCCAAGAGCCGGGCTACCTCCTCACCAATGGCCTTGCGTCTCTCTTCATTGAAGCGGCGAAGAAACTACTTGACCGGTTTAAACTTGGGATCAGTATTAAGAGTGTGCTCAGTGAGTTCCCTCGGTACACCTTGCATGTCAGAAGGTTTCCATGCAAAAATGTCCCGGTTCTCATGGATGAACTCGATGAGCGTGCCTTCCTATTTTGGATCCAAGTTAGCGCTGATGCTAAACTGTCTGGATGAATCGTCAGGAACAAAATCAACCAACTTAGTCTCATCAGCCGATTTAAGCTTCAAAGCCGAATCATGCTCTGTAGTGGGTTTCTTCAAAGAAGTCATATCCGCCGGATCAACATTGTCTTTATAGAATTTTAACTCCTCCGTTGCACAAACCGACTCAGCATAAGCAGCATCACCTTCCTCACACTCCAAAGCGACCTTTCGGCTTCCGTGCACTATGATGGTCCCTTTATGACCCGGCATCTTGAGTTGTAGATAAACATAACACAACCTTGCCATGAACTTAGCATAAGCCGGCCGTCCAAACAGGGCATGGTACAGACTCCTGATTTTCACCACTTCAAAAGTCAATGTCTCTGACCTTGAATCATGATCATCTCCAAAAGGAACCTCCAGAGCTTTCTTACCGACCGGGTAGGCCGATTTACCAGGCACCACACCGTGAAAAACGGTGTTCGACGGTTTAAGATTCTTATCCGTCAACCCCATACACCGGAAGGTTTCATAATACAAGATGTTGATACTGCTCTCTCCATCCATGAGCACCTTGGTGAACTTATAACCTCCAACCTGCGGTGCTACCACCAATGCCAGATGACCCAGATTATCAACCTGGGGTGGATGATCTTCTCGACTCCACACAATAGGCTATTCAGACCGATGCAAATAACAGGGCACCGCTGGTTCAATGGAGTTCACCGCCCTTTTATGAAGCTTCAGATCACGCTTGCACAGGCTAGTAGTGAAGACATGATATTGTCCGTCATTCAACTGCTTTGGGTGACTCTGATAACCCGACTATTGTTGTTGCTGATTCCCCTGTTGATTATAACCACCTTGGTTGCCCTGATTGCCTTGATTGCCCTGTCCACCTTGATTACCTTGAAACCCTGAACTAGAATTACCTCCACCATAACCCGGCCCGTGAAACCCAGGTCCTGAACCACTGGATGGTCCATTATTATATCAGAAGAGATCTGAGTTTTTTAACTCTCGCATAATAAAGCAATCCTTCCAAAGGTGCGTAGCTGGCTTCTCTTGCGTCCCGTGCTTTGGGCAAGGCTGATTTAACAGGCACTCCAGATTCATACCCGATCCTCCACTCCGCGGGGGCGGTTTACCCTTACGACGCTGACCATTACCCTATACACTGATGTTAGCCACAAAATCGGAATTACTATCCACTTTACGCTTACCGTTATTACTATGGCCCGCCTGGTTATGTTGCTGTCCTTTCACACCGCTGTTCTTCTTTCCCTTCTCCGGCTTCTCATCGTCAGACTCGAGAACCTTAGTACTATCAGAATCGACATACTTAACCAAAGTTGCCATAAGTGTTCCCATGTCATTGCAGTGACGCTTGAGTCATCCCAACTTCAACTTTAGTGTCTTAAACTGGCAATTGCCCTCTAATGTTATGATTGCTGCATCAGCATTGATGCGGTCCGATGAATGCAGGATTTCCGAAACCCGGTGAGGGAGTCCTGGATTAGGGGGCGTCCGGATGGCCGGACTATGACCTTTGGCCGGACTCCCGGACTATGAAGATACAAGATTGAAGACTTCGTCCCGTGTCCGAATAGGACTTTCCTTGGTGTGGAAGGCAAGCTTGGCGATTCGATATGAAGATCTCCTCCCATTGTAACTGACTCTGTGTAACCCTAGCCCTCTCCGATGTCTATATAAACCGGAGAGTTTTAGTCCGTAGGACGAACAACAATCATACCATAGGCTAGCTTCTAGGGTTTAGCCTCTCTGATCTTGTGGTAGATCAACTCTGGTACTACCCATATCATCAATATTAATCAAGAAGGAGTAGGGTTTTACCTCCATCGAGAGGGCCCGAACCTGGGTAAAAACATCGTGTCCCTTGTCTCCTGTTACCATCCGCCTAGACGCACAGTTCGGGACCCCTACCTGAGATCCACCGGTTTTGACACCGACATTGGTGCTTTCATTGAGAGTTCCTCTGTGTCGTCACCTTTTAGGCCCGATGGCTTCTTCGATCATCAACCACGACGCGGTCTAGGGTGAGACTTTTCTCCCCGGACAGATTTTCGTATTCGGTGGCTTCGCACTGCGGGCCAATTCGCTTGGCCATCTGGAGCAGATCGAAAGCTACGCCCCTGGCCATCAGGTCAGGTTTGGAAGCTTAAACTACGCGACCGACATCCACGGGGACTTGATCTTCGACGGATTCGAGCCATGGCCGAGCGCGCCGCACTGTCGCGATGGGCATGATCTAGCTCTGTCGTCGGACAGCGCCCCGAGCGCCGCTCAGGTGTCCGCTCCGACCATTAGCTCGGAGCCGACTGCGCCAGACGGGGACGGACGGTTGGACGCCGCCCCAGGAGCCGCAATCTCTACGGCGATAGAGCCGAATACCAGCCTAGTCCTTTGCGAGGCATGTGACTCCAAGTTGCCGGACTCCGCTCCAGACTCCGAATCTTCCGCACCCCTTCCGATCATGGAGTTCACCGCCGCGGACGTCTTTCAGCACTCGCCCTTTGGCGATATCCTGAATTCACTAAAGTCTCTCTCTTTGTCAGGAGAGCCCTGGCTGGACTATGGTCAGCAAGGTTGGGATGCGTACGACGAAGAAATTCGAAACCCACCCACCACCCACTTCGTAGCCACTGTCGACGACTTAACCGACATGCTCGACATCGACTCCGAAGACATCGACGGTATGGACACCGATGAAGGAGACGACCAAGAAACAACACCTATAGGGCACTGCAAAGCCACCTCGTCATATGACATATACATGGTGGACAGCCCCAAAGCAGGGGATGGCGATGAAAAAATGGAGGACGACCCCTCCAAGAAGCAACCCAAGCGCCGACGTCAGCGGCGCCGCTCTAAATCCCGCCAAAGCAAAAACGGCGAGTCCAGCACTAAAGAGAACCCCCTCCAGTAGGATTCAGCGCAGGAGGACGGAGGAGCCAGCCCTCATGAGAGAGCGGCAGACAGGGAGGTCGAGGACGACAATTATATGCCTCCCTCCGGAGACAAGGCAAGCCTCGACGACGACAAATTCGTCATGCCAGAGGATCCCGTCGAATAAGAGCGTTTTAAACGCAGGCTTATGGCCACGACAAGCAGCCTCAAGAAAAAACAGCAGCAACTTAGAGATGACCATGACTTGCTAGCCGACAGATGGACTAAATTCCTGGCGGCCGAAGAGTATAAACTCGAACGCCCTTCCAAGAGCTACCCAAAGCGCAGGCTGCTACCCCAACTAGAGGAGGAAGCAACTAAACCTACATCACCAGCGTACGATGTGCCCAATCGGCCACCCCGTGGCCACGACAGAGAGTCCTTTCGGCCCTCAACTGAGGCCGCACCCCGGCGCCGCTCCAAAAATATCAGAGCACGGGGAAATGCAGCAGACCTGCGAGACATATTGGAGGATAAGGCAAGGCAAACAAGATCGATCTACGGATCGCATGGGCGCCCCACGTCACGTGACGATAACCGTCACGCCGGATATGATAAATACGGCCAGGCCGAACACAACAGACAAAGCTCATCCAAGCTACATCGCGATATAGCCCAGTACAGGGGCGCCGCACACCCACTATGCTTCACAGACGAAGTAATGGATCATCAAATCCCCGAGGGTTTTAAACCCGTAAACATCGAATCATACGATGGCACAACAGATCCCGCAGTATGGATTGAGGATTATCTCCTTCATATCCACATGGCCCGTGGTGATGATCTACATGCCATCAAATACCACCCGCTCAAGCTTAAAGGACCAGCTCGGCATTGGCTTAACAGCTTGCCAGCAGAATCAATTAGTTGCTGGGAGGACCTGGAATCCGCATTCCTTGACAACTTCTAGGGCACTTATGTGCAACCACCAGACGCCAATGACCTAAGACACATAATCCAGCAGCGAGAGGAATCGGCCAGACAATTCTGGACACGGTTCCTAACCAAAAAAAAACAAATAGTCGACTATCCGGATGCAGAGGCCCTCGCAGCCTTCAGGCACAACATCCAAGATGAATGGCTTGCCCGGCACCTAGGACAGGAAAAGCCAAAATCTATGGCAGCCCTCACGACACTCATGACCCACTTTTGCGCGGGAGAAGACAGCTGGCTAGCTCATAGCAATAACATAACCAAGAGCCCTGGCAATTCAGATACCAAGGACAACAATGGCAGGTCACGCCGCAACAAGCACAAGCGCCGCATTAACAATGACAATACTGAGGATACGACAGTCAATGCCGGATTCAGAGGCTCTAAACCCGGTCAGCGGAAGAAGCCATTCAAAAGAAACCCTCCGGGCCCATCCAGTTTAGACCGGATACTCGATCGGTCGTGCCAGATACACGGCACCCCCGAACAACCAGCCAACCACACCAACAGGGATTGTTGGGTGTTCAAGCAGGCAGGCAAGTTAAGTGCCGAAACCAGAGACAAGGGGCTGCATAGCGATGACGAGGAGGAGCCCCGGCCGCCGAACAACAGAGGACAGAAGGGCTTCCCCCTGCAAGTGCGGACGGTGAACATGATATACGCAACCCATATCCCCAAAAGGGAGCGGAAGCATGCTCTCAAGGACGTCTATGCGTTGGAGCCAGTCGCCCCAAAGTTCAACCCATGGTCCTCCTGCCCGACCACTTTTGATCGAAGGGACCACCCCACTAGCATTCGTCATGGTGGATTTGCCGCATTGGTCCTAGGCCCAATCATTGACGGATTTCACCTCACTAGAGTCCTCATGGACGGCGGCAGCAGCCTGAACCTGCTTTATTAGGATACAGTGCAAAAAATGGGTATAGATCCCTCAAGGATTAAACCCACAAAGACAACCTTTAAAGGCGTCATACCAGGTGTAGAAGCCAGCTGTATAGGCTCGGTTACACTCGAAGTGGTCTTCGGATCCCCGGATAATTTCCGAAGCGAAGAGGTAATATTCGACATAGTCCCATTCCGCAGTGGCTATCACGCCCTGCTTGGACGAACCGCATTCGCAAAATTCAATGAAGTGCCGCACTACGCATATCTCAAGCTCAAGATGCCAGGCCCTCACGGAGTCATTACGGTCAATGGAAACACCGAACGCTCTCTCTGAACGGAGGAGCACACGGCGGCCCTGGCGGCGGAAGTACAAAGTAGCCTCTCAAGGCAATTCTCCAATCCGGGTGTTAAACGTCCGGACAACGTCAAGCGCGCCCGAAGTAACCTACAACAAAACCGGCTGGCAGGTTCCGAGCAAGCATAGCAGTGCGGCCCCAACCCCAGCCCTCGCCAGATGGCGATAGCGGTACCACGCGTACATAATTATGCTTTGGAAATACCACGGGCATAAGGGGAGGGGCACAACCACGGCACGCCCAGAATGCAGCTCAACCGCACTAGGGGCTCCCTATTCTGCCGTTTCCTTTTTTTATATATATTTTCAGGACCCAACTATTTGGAAGGCCTGTCCGGCAATACACTCGCCGAACACACGATGCAACAGCCAGGGAGACAAAGACACATCAAATGTCCAGGTAGTCTCTATAACGAGCTAAATACCTGTTTTACTTAAAGTCTCGCAGCTTGCACTTGGAGGGGGAGATGTCAAATAATCCCATCTCTTGCTTATTGCACTATTTGTATCGTTCTGCTTTCATAGCAGCCCTTTTTAATAAACAACACATAGCTCTTATCTATTATTGTATTCATCTATTTTTATACAAGTATGTTCAGTCATGACATTATGCAACCGTACACTTTGGTACGGCCAATACACCAGGGGCTTAAGCACCCCATAACACGGTGTGAGAAGACCGAACACTCTCATGAGTGCGGCACCCCGAACTTATAGCACTATATGCATCGGCTCCGAATCATGTCTTGGGTCAATAGTTGGGTTTGCCCGGCTCCCATGTTTTGGTACCTTGCATTCCGCAATGTTGGCTAAGGTAGCGCTGGGAGAACTACTGCGATTGTGCCCCAGTTGAGCTGGGTTAACACCTCAGTAGAGAAAGCTAAAACTGACCGTCATGATAGTGTGAGAGACCGGTCGCTGTTCGTGAGGGTTTTTGAGTCCCTAAAGACTTATGCCGCTTAGAGCGAGGAGCTGGATTCATCTTGCCTAGGCGTGGATAGCGCCCCGAACTCGGTCTTCCGAATACTAGGGGCTTCGCCGAAATTTAAAATTATAGAATTCTATGGCTAAGTGAGAGTGATAAAGCATTATAAGTCCGATGGCCTTGTTCGTTGTGCTGAGCGCCTCCCTAGATGGACCCAAGAATGGGAACAAGAGCGCTCAGGTTTATCCCGAACACCCCAGCACTTGTGGCATGGGGGTAGAAGCCGATGACTTGCATCTCTCAGATTTGATAAACGGCCGCACAGAAGGTAATATTTTAAATTAACAAGCGTTGCTTAGCGCATATGAACAAAGTTTTCAGCGTACAGGATAACAGATGCGAGTCTACTCAAAAATTACATCTTTGGAGCATTCACCCGCTATAAGGCGGGCACCCTTCAGGACGCCCTCATAATACATCTCGGGCTTGCGATACTCCTTGCCCGACGGTGGTGCATCCATCACAAGCTTCTCGGCGTCCATCTTGCCCCAGTGCACTTTAGCACGGGCAAGGGCCCGACGGGCACCTTCAATACAGACGGAGCGCTTGATGACTTCAATCCATGGACAGGCATCCACCAGCCGCCGCACCAGACCGAAGTAGCTCCCAGGCATGGCTTCTCTAGGCCACAGCCGAACTATGAGGCCCTTCATGGCCTGTTCGGGCACCTTGTGGAGCTCGACCAGCTGCTTCAGCTGGTCGCTCAGGGGCATCGGATGTCCGGCCTCAGCATATTGAGACCAGAACACCTTTTCCGTCGAGCTCCCCTCCTCGTCTCGATAGAACGCGGCAGCATCAGACACACTATGGGGCAGATCGGCGAACGCTCCTGGAGAGCTCCGGATTCGGGTAAGTAACAGATAATTCACTTTTATATGCTTGTTTTGCATAAAGAATGCCTTACCCACCGCTATCTTCTTTATTGCCTCGATCTCCTGTAGGGCCTTCTGGGCTTCGGCCTTAGCGGTTTTGGCACTCTCAAGAGCTAAGGCGAGCTCGGACTCTCGAGTCTTCGAGTCACACTCCAAACTCTCGTGTTTCTCCACGAGAGCCTGGAGCTCTTGCCGCAACTCCGCCACCCGCGCCTCCTGCTTCTCTCGCTCGGTGCGCTCCAAGGCCGCACTATTTTTGGCCTTGGACACCGCTTCCTTCAGGGTCGCCACTTGAGTTGTGGCCCCTGCAACATTCACGTTGGTCCTGTCATTATTTGCAACCAGGTATTTCTATATACATTTACATATGGTATTACATACCCTCCTTGTCCTCGAGCTGCTTCCTGGCACAGCCGAGCTCGTTCTCGGACCGCTCGAGGTTCTGCTTCAATGCGTCGACCTCCGCAGTCAGTGCGGCAGAGGTCAGCAGCGCAGCCTGCATTCCGACATATTTATGTTAGACTCCTGCGTATATCTTTTTTTTAGATCCTCAGTCCGGCTTTTCTTTCCGAACAGCACACTGAGCATCAGGGGCTACTGTCTATGCGGTAACATTTTTATATGTTTTGAATACATACCTCAAAGCCTGTTAACATGCTCGTACAGGCTTCTGCCAGCCCGCTCTTGGCGGACTGAACCTTCTGAATCACCGCACTCATAACAGTGTGGTGCTCCTCATTGATGGAGGCGCTGTTAAGCACCTCCAGCAAATTGTCCGGCGTCTCCGGTTGGACGGAGGCCGCCGGCGTCGTAGGCGTGCCCTTCTTGCAAAGGCGCCTCCTACCGAACTCTGGAACTGTTGGTGGTTCCGGAGCAGTGTCCGGCCCAGGGACGGACTTAGATCCATCTGGGGCTTTACCCCCTTTGGGCCTGGAGTCCGGGAGGTCGCCTTGTGGCGCCTCCAGGACCACCTCCTCCTGGTTTAGTCCCTTTTGGGACTCCACCTCGGCGTCGTCCGTAGGGAGAGGGGAGGAGGCCGTCGGAAGTGAAGCGCTATTCACATCAGACGAATCCAGGGAGCCGCTCGACGAATCGCCGAGCTAAGCCTTGGGCGGACTGCATGATTGAATTCGGCGTCAGAAGGTACCATGCAATACAGGAGCGCCATAAGTTATTCTGGTATCTGGATACTTACGATTTTGCCAGGGGCTTGACCCTGGATGGCCATTCCTCCCCGTCGTCTTCGGCATTGGAGGCGTAGTCCGACAGAAGGGTCCTCCCCTTCTTGTTCCCTCCGGCCTCCCTAGTTGGGGCGGCCTTCCTTTTCTTTCCTCCCCCCGTTGGAGGGGGAGAGGCTTCTTCTTCATCCTCCTCGTCTTTGGAGGCGGAGGGCGCTTCGGGGTCGTCGGGCGATGATTCCGACACCACCAGGCGTCGGGAACTCTTTCGAGTCCCCGTGGCCTTCTTCTTGGCCTTCTTCTCTGGCACCACGTGGGGTGCCGGAACCAGGAACTTTGTCAAATGGGCGTCCACTGGGTCTTCGGGCAAAGGAGCCGGACAGTTGATCTGTCCGGCCTTCTTCTGCCAGTATTGTTAAAGGGATGGGAGTTTAGATCCCGCATAGAGTCAAACTATGGAAAACAAATACCCCATGATGGGTAAATTGAGCTTACCGCGCTGGCTTGACGCTTCGCGCAGAATCCATGATCCTTGGTAATGGGAGGGTGAACCTCAGAGCTCTTGAAAAGCACCTTCCAGACATCTTCATGTGTTGTGTCGAAGAGCCTAGACAAAGTTTGGTGCTGGGCCGGGTCGAATTCCCACAGAATAAAAGCCCGCCGTTGACACGGGAGGATCCAGCGAAAGAGCATGACCTGGACTACGGTGACGAGTTTAGCCTTCCTGCCGATCAGGTCTTTGACGCAGGTTTGAAGTCCGATCACCTTTGCCGAATTACCCCACGACAGGCCTGTCTCTTTCCATGAGGTGAGCCGTGTGGGGATGCCAAATCGGAATTCGGGGGCCGCTGCCCATTCAGGGTCACGCGTCTCGGTGATGTAGAACCACCCCGATTGCCACCCTTTGATGGTTTCCACGAAGGCGCCCTCGAGCCATGTAACATTGGCTATCTTGCCCACCATGGCACCTCTGCACTCTGCTTTCCGGCCACCCACAACCTTCGGCTTGACATTGAAGGTCTTCAGCCATAAGCCGAAGTGGGGCTAGATACGGAGGAAGACCTCACACACGACGATGAACATCGAGATGTTGAGGATGAAGTTCGGGTTACTCCTCTGAAGGGAACCCATCGCTTCGGTATCAAGGGCAAATTGGCTCCTCGTTACATTGGACCCTTTCGCATTCTCGCAAAACGAGGAGAAGTTTCCTACCAATTGGAACTACCTCCGCATCTCTCCAGAGTCCACGACATCTTCCACGTTTCTCAACTCAGGCGTTGCTTCTCGGATCCTATCCGTGGAGTAGACCACGAAACGCTTGATCTCCAAGATAATCTCACGTATCGAGAGTACCCCGTTCGTATCCTCGATCAAGCTGAGTGTACCACTCGACGTCATAATATCAAGTTTCTCAAGGTTCAATGGTCGCACCATTCTGAGAATGAAGCAACTTGGGAAAGAGAGGATCGTCTTCGACTCGAGTATCCCGCCTTCTTCCCGGAGGAACCCAAATCTCGGGACGAGATTCTTTTGAGTGGGGGTGAGTTGTCACACCCTAGCTAGTTCATGCATTAGAGTGTTGCATCATGTCTATCCTTTCATCAGAAACCAGAAATGGGGATGTCAGAACCCCCAGCCCCCTCTGAAACCAACTAGGGTTTACTAAAAACTTTTTCAATGAACCTGAAATGCCCTTCTAAAATGTCCATCATTTTTGTCTTGGTTCAGAACCTCTGCCAAAAGTGTTGCACAATTTTCTAGGTCATCTTAGGGTCTTTGAATTAAATGATAAGTATTTGAATTTGGGCATTTAAAATTATATAAAATATTTCAAATGCTCAAATATTCCTAAACTGAAATGTTTCATGTTGGAAATATTCCAACTTTGGACCAGGAGCAGTTTGGTGATTTTAGGAGTTGCCTAGGTATTTTTAATAATTCAACAAAGTTGCAGAAAAATAGAAAAAGAAAAAAAAACAGAAAGGAAAAACTTACCTGGCGCCGCAACCCGGCCCACCTGCCGTCCCAGCCCAGCGCCGCGCCAGCGAGCTGCTTGCCGGCCAGGCAGGCAGGCAGGTGCTCGACAGTGAGCACCGCATGGGTGCCACGCACCTGCTCGCCGCCTCGCCGCTCCACTCGCCCGGCTAACGACGTGGATCGCTCTCCCGAACCCCCAGACACCTCCTCTCCTCTCCAGCTCCTCCCCCTCGCGCTCCCCAGCCATGGCCGACGCCACCGCCGCCGCTCCATCGTCGTAGCCGCGCTCCCCGCCGCCCGTGCTCCATCTCGTGGTGTCCAGGAGCTCCGCCGCCGTCCACTTCGTCAAGCTAACCGAGCCCCGCGTGCTCGTGAGGCCCGAGTCCACCGCACCGACCTCGCCCGAGTTCGCCGTCGCCGGAGATCCCTTTCAACACCGTCGCCGCATCAGCTCGTCCCCGACCCCGCCGGTGGCCTCTACAGGTGCTCTGTGAGCCTAGCTACCCCTCCTACCCTTCCTCTCTCGCCCCCGAGCCGTGTAGCCACCGCACGAACATCACCCGCACGCACCACCGTGGATCTCGTCGCCGACGTACTCCCGGCCATCCTCCGGCCAACTCACGGTGTCCAACGCACTCACCACGTTGCGTTGAGTCCAACCATGCACTTCCCGCACCTCACCGCACACCCTAGCCCCGAGTTCGCCTTCACCCAAACTCCGGTGACCACCTAGGTCGTCGCCGGCGCCAACTCCGGCCACCCCGACCCCAACTGACTCCACCAAGAGCCGCGGCTCATCCTCAGCTCCACTCCGATGCCCTCCGCGACCCATTTGGTGGCCGGAACGGCCAAAACCACTTCTGCCGCCGCGTCGGGCTCGCCGGCGGCTAAACGCCGGTGCAGCCGTTTTGACTTTGACCACGGGTGGGCCCTGGTTGACTCTGTTGAGTCAATGACAGGTGGGGCCCCCTTTTGTTAATTATCCAGATTAGTTTAAACTAAATTAAATTAGTTAATTACCCACTGACACCCTGGACCCACTGGTCAGTTTGACCTCGACCGGGTCTGTTGACTTGCTGAGGTCAGCATGGCCTCATGCTGACGCAGTAAACCTTTTCTGAAATTAAAATAAATCTAAAATGATTTATAAATTCCAGAAATTGTTGCAAACTTCAAAAATTCATATAAATTCAACTGTAGCTCCAAATCAAATAAATTATATATGAAAAATGATCAGAAAAATCCAATCTATCCATCTGTACTAGTTTCATGCATGTTTAAACAAGCTAACTTGAGGTTTAGTGCAGAACAAGATAAAACACTTTAAAGGGCCATTTATGAGTTTGAAATTTGAATCTTTGGTTCAAATTGATTCGAACCCATCTGGTTTTAGTTACATTAGCCCAACACACTCATATTGCCATGTTTCATGCATGCATCATATTGTCGCACATTGTTTGGTGATGGTTGTGTATCGGTGTTCTTTGCGGCAGGGTCTGCCTCCGAGGAGTACCGTGATTACCCTAGCGAAGAACCGTATCCGTGCATCGATCCATCAGGAAAGCAACCAACCATTTGATCATATCGATACAATCCCATGTTCTCGCTCTTGCTCTCTTTTACTGCATTAAGACAACGCGTTTTAAACTGCTGTGTGCTACGATAGTTGAACCCATTTCCTCTGCATGACCTGTCATTGCCACAGTAATTAGATGAAACCCACTAGCATGTGTAGGAATTGATTGAGCCATATGTATGTGTTGTTCCTACCTTGCTATGCCTGCTATGCTTAGAGTCGTGTCAGGTCTGGTTCATCTGGGTGATGGGCTAGAGTGAAATGATCATGTCGGTAATGAGAGTGATGTGGTGAACACGATTTGGTAAAGGTATCGATGAGAGGCCATGTAGGAGTACATGGTGGGTTGTTTCATTGAAGCCGACCTTAAGAACTGAGATCTGTATGCGTGATTTAAGATTCAGCTACTACCATGCATTGGGCCCTGAAATATGACCCCGCTCGACTTCTTATTCACCCTAGTCCTCTGTCCAGGAGTTGCAAGTAGTTTCTGGTGTTTTTAGCTTACTGGAGGCCGTGGACAGCGCTGACCCGCGAGGTGGGCTGTGAAGTGGTAGGTACGTGGCACGGTGTACCGAATACCCGTTAGGTATCTCGGGAACCCTGTACACATCGTTCGGGGCCGTATGGGAAACCTCGGCCGGACTCCCTGCGGATGGAACCTGGATAGGCGATAAACCTGGACTAGAGACTTAGGTGTTTAGGTAGGTCGTGGTCTACACCCACGTCGACTTTCGCTTGAAGTCTGCCGAGCACATGTCGTGTGCAGACGCTAAGTGGTGGAAACATGTATGAAGAAGTACACCCCTGCAGGGTTAACATGATCTATTCGAATAGCCGCATCCGCGGTAAAGGACTACTTGGTTGCTTATACAGTTCATAGACAAGTGAATGGATACTACTAAAAATCTCAAGATAAGCGTGAGTGCCGAGGATGGCTCTTTCGAAGGATGACGGAGGTGGATCCTCGGTGGTGTATTGAAGTGGTGAGTAGTGGACTCGTGTGCGCAAAACCATTTCAAGTTGGAGTCTCGTAGGATAGTTTAGCCAAGAGTCAAAGCTGGCTTGCTGCAACAACTCCACCAACCCTTCTTGATAATGTGCATGTATGTAGGATCTGACGTAAGTCTTGCTGGGTACCTTTGTACTCATGTTGCTATAATTTACATTTTACAGAAGGCGCCGCAACCCCTTCTAATGGGTTCTTCGTAGACATTGACATCGACGAGTAGACTAAGACCCAGGTGGTAATCCTGAGCTTGTGAAGGTCCACATAGTATAGCTAGGCTTTCCAAGCCTCTTTTATTTTACTAGTTGTCTGTACTCAGACAAGTTACTTCCGTTGCTGGTTTGTATGACTGTATGACTTGAATGTGGGTCGTGTGACCCGTACTTGTATGTATGTTATGTATGGCTCTCTGAGCCTTTAAATAAAGTACTTGTGTCGTAGAGTCATGTTGTGATGCCTTGTTGTATTTGCACATATCGAGCATATTGTGTGTATGATTGAAATGCTTGGTATGTGTGGGATCTGACTATCTAGTTGTTTATCTTTAGTAGCCTCTCTTACCGGGAAATGTCTCCTAGTGTTTCCATTGAGCCATGGTAGCTTGCTACTGCTTCGGAACACTTAGGCTGGCCGGCATGTGTCCTTCTTCGTTCCTGTGTCTGTCTCTTCGGGGAAATGTCACGCATTGAGTACCGGAGCCCTGTTAGCCCGCTACAGCCCGGTTTACCGGAGTCCTGCTAGCCCAGTGCTACAGCCCGGACCCACTTGCTGATGACCGACACGTTCGATGCTGGGTCATGGATGCCTGTCCCTGTAAGTCTGTGCCACTTTGGGTTTACGACTAGTCATGTCAGCCCGGGCTCCTTATCATATGGATGCTAGCGACATCATCATATACGTGAGCCAAAAGGCACAAACGGTCCCGGGCAAAGGTAAGGCGACACCCGTGGGAATACCGTGCGTGAGGCCGCAAAGTGTTATGAGGTGTTACAGGCTAGATCGATGTGACATTGAGTCGGGGTCCTGACAGCGTTGGTATCAGAGCCGGACTACCTGTAGGTTCTCCAAGACAAACTGGTCGATGTTGAGTCTAGAAATGCTTTAGTTATATGTAGGGGAATTGATTGTGGGATGGTATGTAAGGCTCTTTTTACTTATTTACCTCATGGCATTCTGATCTGAGTCAGTCCATTCTTCTACCGGGGATTAAGGATTAGGATCTTCTCTCTCTATCAGGTTCACGTGTTACTAATCAGTAGTACCTTATAGGTTTGATGACTACAAGCCTAGTTCTGTTCTACTACCTTGTTATGCTGATAAGTTGGATCCAGAACCTTGATATGATATTGTTGAGTGTCTATGCAATTTTTTTGATAAATGTCTCAAACCCTTCTTGAGCATTTACAGCCGTTATGCTGTCAAAATTTTGCTAGAAATTCTAATGCCTTTGCATTATGGTTGTGCTTTCAGATGGCCACCCACGACCAAAATCAAGTGGTTCGCCTGACCCGATGCATTGGTGTGACCGGTCATACGGCCATGTTAGTCCGAGTGATGATCGAGACGGGTTACCGTTGGTATCCCGAATACACGGTCGAAGAGCAGTTTCGAGATTTTAACCAAAGCCAGTATCTTTGCACCGTCCGGATATTTCCCTCTTATCCTTGTTCTACCGAGGCTCTTCACTGTTCCTATGGGCTCGGTGTTACTATTGAGATGGCTGTGCAAGATGCGGCTTATTCTATGATGACCATCATGCGAGTCAGGACTGGCCTGCTTCGCAACACCGACTTTCGGTATATGCCAGCTTCACTTCCTGGAGCGCACGGTTATCTCCGGGCTATCTATGCTGACCCCAGTCAGGAGGACTCACTAACTCGCACCACTGCTGAGTTGCTCGAGGATAAGGACCGAGAGAATCGGGCCTTGAGAATGGAGCTTTTCAACACCCGCGCCGATCATTGGGCCACCTTGACTCGGTTTGCACCGGCTGTGCAAGCTGGATGCATGGATATGAGAGATCTGTATCCTGTTAGGTCTGCTCTGCCAGACATGATGGATTGGCGTGATGTGGGAGGCATCACCCCACCTCGTGGTCCTCGCAGGCCACCGTTTGTTGGTCCAAGACCTCACTCTAGCCCTTTTGGTCCACAGGCTCCTCAGGACCGTTTGTTTCCGGATGCTCACGTTGAACTTCCAGGCTATGGAGGAGACTTCTATGAGAACTACTACGGAGATGACTGAGATAGTAGTAGATCCACTAGGTATTGTAATAGTTGTATTTCCACCGTCCCGCGTGACTTGTGGAATATGACTTAGCGTGTAGTAATTCCGGGGGTGTAGGAAAAGTAATGTATAGGAGCTTGGGATGCCTCCGATGATATGTAATGCTCCTCTCACCGTAGTAGTACTTGTTGGTCTTGTACTAAACCTCGTATGGTGTGTATGACGATGGAATAAAAGAAGTAGTTTCTGTATCTACCATGTCATACGGATGATCATCTTGCATTCTGAGTTGTCCATTACATTCTACATTCTATGTCGGAATCTTGTCATGTTGGACTAAACAATTGTCTTGTTTTTCCTAGGATGGTCAACACCCGAAACAACCCTGCTCCCACAGAGCAGGCCGAAGGCAGCAGAGTTGGGGATACAAATCTGCCTCACCCTCCCTCTCTGGCGGAAGTTATGCTAGAGGCTGAGAGAAACAAGCGGGAGACCAACCGTTTGTTGGAGCGTATTGAACAGAACACAGCACACCATCAGAGGACTAACTTGGTGTCACTCAGTGATTTCATCAAGTTACATCCACCTACGTTCCACCACTCCGTCGAGCCTCTCGACACTGATGACTGGCTTCGCAGTATTTCTCACAAACTGCGATCTGCGCTAGTAGCTGAGGTTGACAAGGCCACCTTTGCTGCATATCATCTTGAAGGCCCCGCCAGTCTATGGTGGGAGAATTATGAAGCTATGCGCCCAGCGGGCCACGTCACTACTTGGGCTGAATTCAGCGAGGCTTTCCATGAACATCACATTCCGGAGGGTCTCATGGACCGTAAACGTGAGGAGTTCTGTAGTTTCACTCAAGGTCGACTCTCTGTTGACGCTTACAGCAGGGAGTTTGGTAACCTTGCCCGTTATGCAACGGAGGAAGTTTCTACTGATGCCAAGAAGCAGGCAAGGTTCCGTAAGGGGCTTAGTCCTGAGCTTCGCCGCAACCTCCGTCTGCATGAGTGCACATCTTTTCAGAAGCTTGTTAACAAAGCCATCAGTGCTGAGACTGGTCAGACTGATTATGAAGCAACACGCAAGCATGGCCGTGACTTGGGTTCCTCATCCGGTGCTGGTCCTCAGAAGCGCCGCGTGTGGGTGCCTAACACTGCCCTGCCACCCAAGTTCACACTGAGGCCATCCTTCCAGGCGCCTCGCCCAGCTCAGCCATATGCACCAGCCAAGCCCTATGGTGGTCCAACCAACAATGCTCCCCCACGTACCAGTTCCGTGACTTGTTTCAAGTGTGGGGAATCAGGCCACTATATGCGCGAGTGTCCCCAAACCAACCCCAACCAGACAGCAAAAACTGTTGGCTGCGGCAAGCTGACAGGGAAAGTGTTCTACGCCAAGCCGGCCACCACTGCTTGTGGCCATGTTAATTGTGTTTCTGCGGAAGAGGCTCAAGAAGATCCCAACGTCGTTCTCGGTACGCTCCTTGTTAATTGCCACCCGACATTTGTTCTTTTCGATACAGGAGCATCTCATTCATTTATATCCAAGAGCTATGCTCGTTTGCATAACACCACATTCTGTGAGATGCCCACCTCTATGGTAATTCAAACTCCGGGATCCAAATGGCAAACTTCTAGAGTAAGCCATGGAAATGAAATTCAAGTCAACAAACTTGTTTTTCTCGCATCTTTGATAGCCCTCAAATCTTTGGATATTAATATCATCTTGGGTATGGACTGTAACGCCCGGATAATCTTGCTACAGTAATCCCATGCTAATCATGGCACGTCATCCCGATTACTGTTGCTATCCTCGCAATAATTCGAAACTGTTCAAATTCAAAATTCAAATTGATGAAAACAATAAAAGTTTTAAAAATTTAAAATAAAATTGTTAGGTGGTTGGCGAATATTACAAAGGTAATTATGGTGCAACCGGCATAATTTCATAAAATGGCTAAATGGATTAAAGGATTTAAACAAAAAAAAAACAAAAGGGAGGGGAAAACCCCCTGGCCCAGCCAGTTCCCCCACCCCACCTGGCCCCTGGCCTGGCCCAACTCCCCCCCCCTTGGGCCGGCCCATCGGCC
>NC_041393.1:298560330-298569077 GCF_002162155.2 Triticum dicoccoides
CGCTTGCCCGTTTGCCCCTCGGGGCCAATGACATGGGGCCCCACGCCCAGAACGCTTGAAAAAAAAAATAAAAAAAATAAAAATAAAATAAAATAATAATAATAATAAATAAATAAAAAATAAATAAATAAATAAAACAATAAATATAAATAATTAAATTAAAATGATTTAATAAAATTATTAATTAATTAATTAATTAATTAAGTTAATTAATCTGGTTTAATTAAATTAATTAGCTAGTTAAGTTTAATTAAATTATAATTAAATTAACCTAAACCCTAATTAACCTAAATAGAGAATGACAGGTGGGTCCCACTGGACCCACATGTCAGGGTTGGCTCAGTCAACCCCTGTTGACTGCTGACGTCAGCATGACATCATGCTGACGTCATAAATACATTTTTCGAATTAATTAAATAAATAATTAAATTCCAAAATTGTTAAAACCTTTTAAAAATCATATCTTTTAATCCGTAACTCGGATTAAAATATTTTCAACATGAAAGTTGCTCAGAACGACGTGACGATTCCGGATACGCAGTCCGTTCGTCCACCACACCCCCCTAACCTATCGAACCCGCAACTTTCCCCCTCCGGCTCCTCTGCCCGAAAACACGAAACACCGGGAATACTTTCCCGGATGATTCCCCCTTGACCAGTACCACCTTATACCACGTTAGGGCACGCCTAGCTTCGCTTCTTGGCATGTCATGCACCGATATGCATCTGTTTACTTGGTATTTATTGTTTCTTCCCCCTCTTCTCTCCTGTAGACTACGAGACCGACGCTGCTGCTGCCCAATTCGACTACGGAGTTGACGACCCCTCTCTCTTGCCAGAGCAACCAGGCAAGCCCCCCCCTTGATCACCAGATATCGCCTATTCTTCTCTATACTGCTTGCATTAGAGTAGTGTAGCATGTTACTGCTTTCTGTTGATCCTATTCTGATGCATAGCCTGACATTTGTTGCTACACCTGTTGATACCTTACCTGCAATCCTAAATGCTTAGTATAGGATGCTAGTTTATCATCATTGGCCCTACATTCTGGTCAGTCTGCCTTGCTATACTATTGGGCCGTGATCACTCGGGAGGTGATCACGGGTATATACTATACATACATACATACTATACAGATGGTGACTAAAGTCGGGTCAGCTCGAAGAGTACCCGCGAGTGATTCACGGATTGGGGGCTGAAAGGACCTTTGTCCCGACGGCCCTCTGTGTGGATCTTTGTGGAGGAGCGACAGGGCAGGTTGAGACCGCCTAGGAGAGAGGTGGGCCTGGCCCTGTTCGGCGTTCACGGACACTTAACACGCTTAACGAGATCTTGGTATTTGATCTGAGTCTGGCTACGAGCCTATACGCACTAACCATCTACGTGGGAGTAGTTATGGGTATCCCGACGTCGTGGTATCAGCCGAAGCACTTCAGACGTCAGCGACGGAGCGGCGCGCGCCGGATTGGACTGGAACGCCTACTAGGCTAGGTCTGCTTCCGGCCGCCCTCGCAACGTGCAGGTGTGCTCAGGGCGA
Source organism: Triticum dicoccoides (assembly GCF_002162155.2). Lineage (NCBI taxonomy): Eukaryota > Viridiplantae > Streptophyta > Magnoliopsida > Poales > Poaceae > Triticum > Triticum dicoccoides. The sequence continues at coordinate 298,561,868 of NC_041393.1, forward strand.
TGGGCCCAGACCCCTGTGCGCTTAGGTTTAGACCGGCGTGCTGGCCTCTCTGTTTTGCCTAGGTGGGGCTGCGACGTGTTGATCTTCCGAGGCCGGGCATGACCCAGGAAAGTGTGTCCGGCCAAATGGGATCAAGCGTGTTGGGTTATGTGGTGCACCCCTGCAGGGAAGTTTAATCTATTCGAATAGCCGTGATCTTCGGTAACAGGACGACTTGGAGTTGTACCTTGACCTTATGACAACTAGAACCGGATACTTAATAAAACACACCCTTCCAAGTGCCAGATACAACCGGTGGTCGCTCTACCTCAGGGATATGAGGAGGGGATCGCCGGGTAGGATTACGCTATGAGATGCTATTTGGAGATGTTACTCAGAGATGCTACTTGGAGGAATTCGACCTACCCTCTTCTACCTGTTGCAAGACGAAGGTGACCAGAAGCGTAGTCTTCGATAAGACTAGCTATCCCCTTCTTATTCTGGCATTCTGCAGTTCAGTCCACTGATATGGCCCCCTTACACATATACCCATGCATATGTAGTGTAGATCCTTGCTTGCGAGTACTTTGGATGAGTACTCACGGTTGCTTTCTCCCCCCCTTTTTCCCCCTTTTCTTTCTTTCTGGTTGTCGCAACCAGATGCTGGAGTTCAGGAGCCAGACGCTACCGTCGACGACGACCCCTACTACACCGGAGGTGCCTACTACTACGTGCTGCCCGCTGACGACGACCTGGAGTAGTTTAGGAGGATCCCAAGCAGGAGGCCTGCGCCTCTTTCGATCTGTATCCCAGTTTGTGCTAGCCTTCTTAAGGCAAACTTGTTTAACTTATGTCTGTACTCAGATATTGTTGCTTCCGCTGACTCGTCTATGATCGAGCACTTGTATTCGAGCCCTCGAGGCCCCTGGCTTGTATTATGATGCTTGTATGGCTTATTTATGTTTTAGAGTTGTGTTGTGATATCTTCCCGTGAGTCCCTGATCTTGATCGTACACATTTGCGTGCATGATTAGTGTACGATTGAATCGGGGGCGTCACAAGTTGGTATCAGAGCCGACTGCCTGTAGGAATCCCCCTTCCACACTCCTTGGCCGAAGTCGAGTCTAGTCACTACAAAACTTTTACTAACATGGTTGTGAGCCTTACGGGCCCACGTCGCCATTGGGTGGTACTAGGATCTTTTACTCCTCAACCTTTACTCTGGGACTCTGAACTCTTTTCTACTCGGGTTAAACGAAATTACTAACTCTGACTTTAGGATCCCGTTACCACGTTCACCCCAAAGTTGGATAAGCCATAGTTATTTTGCAGGATAGCATTTTGAATAGTGCCCGTGTTGTCATTTGACTCCATTGAAACATCTTTGTTTTCAGATGGAACCCGCGAGGCAGGTCGTGCGCCACACTGCGGCCATTGGTGCCTCAGGATCACCTGCTGTGCTAGCTGATATGATGACCTATCTGGGTTATCGCTGGCACCCTGAGTACACCGTCTACGAGGAGTACCAGGACTTTAACCAGGAGCAGTACCGTGCCATCGTCCACCTCTACTCTCGGGAGTATGAGTCCACTACCGTGCTGCACACCGCTCATGGTGTTGGAGTGACCATCGAGATGGCAGTCCACGATGCGGCTCATGCTGCTCTGACACGTCTTCGTGGAGAGTATCAGGCATTGGACACTTCCCCTTTCAGGCACATTCCTGTCGCATCTGACGTTGGTGCGGAGGGATACTACACTGCCGCCTACTCCACCGTCACCCGAGAGCCTTTCCACCATCAGCGCCTGGTTCTGCATGCTGATGGGCTGGACCGAGCTAACAGAGCTCTTCGCCACGAGTTGTACACCACTCGTCAGCACCTATACAGGGCTCTGACGCGGTTGCACCCCTTTGTCCGGTCTGGACAGCTGCCGCATTCTGCGATCTACCCAGCCAGGACCGTGATGCCCCACGGTGTCGGATGGCCAGAGGTGGGAGGCTACTCTCCCGCACTTGGTCCTCTTCTGCCACCTGAGCGTCGGGTTCTACACCAGAGTATCCGCGGCCCCCAGGCCACTGACGTGGAGGACTATCCGTTGCCTCACTACCAGCTGTCAGGTTACAGCTACCTTCACAGTACCTCCTGGGACTGATGTAGTCTTGCTCATTAGTTTTAGATGCACTCGCGAGCCTGCGTGCCGCCTATGATGACTTAGTCTATGTACGGAACTCTGTGTACTGAACTCTATGTCCGACCCCTTTTGTAAGTTATGCCGACTATCTATGTGGTATCTGTCGTACTCCTTTCATTGTGCATGTTTCATCATGAATGACTCTTGTCTATGCAAATTCTCAATACTGAACTACCCCTGTTATATATTAGCAGGATGGTTAGACCAGCTGGTCGTGGTCGTGGTGGCAACTTCCCACCACCGCCTGAGTACATGGCTGGTATGATCCAACAGCTCGAGATGAATCGCCAGTTCATGGAAAACATGATGGCTCAGTTTCCTCGCCCCAATATGAACCAGCATCCAAACACAACAACTCTGCAGGATTTCATACGCCTCAACCCAAGTGTGTACCGCAGCTCAACCCAGCCGCTGGATGCTGATGACTGGCTCCGTGACATCACCTATGAGATGGAGTCTGCTGATGTAGCCCCTGCCAGCTATGTCACTTTTGCTTCCTTCTTCCTGAAGGGACCCGCAGCGCAATGGTGGGACAGCCACAGGCGTACTCTGCCAGTTGGAACAATCATCACCTGGCCAGACTTCCAGGCTGCCTTCCGTGCCCGCTTCATTCCTCAGGGAATCATGGACAGGAAGAAGCGTGAGTTTCGCAACCTCACCCAAGGCAACAAGACTGTTGAAGCTTATCAGCGGGAGTTTCTGGACTTATCCCGCTATGCTGAAGAAGACGTTGCAACTGATGCTCGCAGACAGGAGAAGTTCCGTGAAGGCCTTCAAGCTGACATCAAGCTCACACTTCTAGTGCATGACTTTGCCGATTTCGCCACCTTGGTGAACAAGGCCATCAATGTAGAGACTGGTCTGCAAGAACACCAGAGCTCTCAAAGGCGCAACCGTGACACGGGCTCATCTTCGGGCCCGCCCTCGCAGAAGCGTAAGATATGGATCCCGAACAGCATGTACCGTCCAACTGCACCTGCCTCAAGGCAGTCTTATGCTGCACCTCGTCTGCCGGCTGCTCCAACCAGGCAGCCGAGGCTTCCAGCTCCACCACCCCAAGCTCCTGTTCCTACCCCCGAGAATGGGTTGTGTTTCAGGTGCGGACAACCAGGGCACCATGCTAGGGAATGCAACCAGAAACAGAATCAACTGGCCCTTCCAGCAACTGGCCGTGGGAACAACCAGGCCCGCAACAACAATGCCAAGTCTTATGGCCGTGTTCATGCCAACCACATTGATCTGAATAAAGCTCGAGACCAGCCTGCTACTGTGATGGGTACACTCCTCGTAAATTCAGTACCAGCATCTGTTTTATTTGATACAGGAGCATCGCATTCATTCATGTCAGAAGATTTTGCATTCATGCATGGCATTAAAAGTGAAGACATGAACGCTTCTCTATTAGTGCACACCCCTGCGGGCCAATGTCGAACCTCCATGATTTGCAACGACGTCCCTGTAGAAATTGAAGGACTGGAATTCCTTGTCTCTCCCATCGTACTGAAGTCCTGTAGCATTGATCTCATTCTGGGAATGGATTGGTTAAAGGCGCATACTGCTTCTATCGTTTGCGCCACCAAGACCGTCCATCTGCTACACCCTTCTGATGAAATAATTAGCTACGATGCTCATCTGGTTCGGAATGCCGAGGCCAGACTTTATGCCTTAAACGCATTGAACGCTGCACCACTTGAGGGCATTGAAAACATTCCCGTCGTGCGTGAATTCTTAGACGTCTTTCCTGAAGAACTCCCAGGGATTCCCCCTGCACGAGCTATCGAATTCGTCATCGACTTGAAACCAGGCACCACTCCTATAGCCAAGCGACCCTACAAGATGCCGCCGCATGAACTCCTTGAGCTTAAGGAGGAAATCGATAAATCTCTTCGAAGTGGTTTCATTCGCCCAAGTTGCTCTCCTTGGGGAGCACCTTCTCTCTTTGTCAAGAAGAAAGATGGGACAAACCGATTGGTCCAAGACTACCGTCCTATAAATCAAGCTACCATTCAGAATAAGTATCCTCTTCCTCGGATCAATGATCTGTATGATCAATTAGCTGGATCATCAGTGTTCTCTAAACTCGACTTGAGGTTGGGTTACCACCAGATCCGTGTTCGTGAGGAAGATATCCCCAAGACCGCATTCGTGACTCGTTATGGTTCATACGAGTACACCGTCATGTCTTTCGGCTTAACCAATGCTCCAGCCACCTTCTCTCGCCTGATGAACTATATATTCATGGATTACCTCGACAAGTTCGTCGTGGTTTATCTGGATGATATTCTGGTATTTTCCAAGAACGAAGAGGAACATGCTGAACATCTTCGCCTCGTGCTGGAAAAGCTACGAGAGCATCAACTTTATGCCAAGTTCTCCAAATGTGAATTCTGGCTTCCCGAAGTAACCTATCTCGGGCATGTCATCTCTAAGGATGGTATTGCCGTCAACCCTGAACGAGTTCAGGCTATTCTCGATTGGACTCCTCCGAAGAACGTTAAGCAAATCAGAAGTTTTCTCGGTCTCGCCAGCTACTGCCGTCGATTCGTCGAGAACTTCTCCAAGATTGCCAGGCCTCTGACTAACCTATTGCATAAGGGCGTCAAGTTCCAGTGGACAGACAAATGTCAGGAAAGCTTCCAGGCACTCAAAGACAAGTTGACTTCTGCCCCAGTACTAGCTCCACCTGATACTAAGAAGGACTTCGTCATTTACTGCGACGCTTCCCGTCAAGGACTAGGCTGTGTCCTAATGCAAGAGCGCAAAGTGGTTGCTTATGCCTCTCGGCAATTGCGCCCTCACGAAGAGAACTACCCAGTTCACGACCTCGAGCTTGCTGCTGTTATCCATTCACTGAAACACTGGCGACATTACCTACTCGGTAATCGTTGCGAGATCTTCACTGACCACCAAAGTCTGAAGTATCTGTTTACTCAGCCAGACCTGAACCTTCGTCAGCAGAGATGGATGGAGACTGTTGCAGATTTTGATTTGGGTATATCCTATACCCCAGGCAAGGCTAATGTAATGGCTGATGCCTTGAGCTGCAAGTCTTACTGCAACCACCTCCAGGTTCACAAAGTTCAGCCCTCACTTGTTGAAGAATTCAGAAAGCTAAACCTCCATATTGTTCCTCCGGGTGCACTCGCTCCCCCTCCCCCGGAGTTCCGCAAGATGAATCTCCGTGTTGTTTCCCAGGGTTCCCTCTATACCCTGGCTGTTGAACCCGATCTCGTGGGCACCATAAAGACAATGCAGGGATTTGACTCTGAAGTCTACAAGATTAAGCAAGACCTCAAAGAAGGAAGTTCCTCATCCTTCACTATTGCTGATGACGGCGCCTTGTACTTCAAAGGCCGCCTAGTGGTGCCGTGTAAGAAGGAAAACCTGAATATGACCCAGGAGGTTATGAAAGAAGCTCGTGATACGCCTCTTTGTATCCATCCTGGTAGTACGAAGATGTATCAAGACATCCGCCAGAGATTCTGGTGGTCTAACATGAAGCAAGACATTGCTCGTTATGTTGCTGAATGTGACGTTTGCCGTCGTATCAAAGCAGAACACCAAAGGCATGCTGGAACTCTGCAACCTATATCTATTCCGGAATGGAAATGGGACCATGTCGAGATGGACTTCGTTACTGGATTCCCCAAATCGCAGAAAGGCAATGATGCTATTCTTGTCGTCATTGACCGACTTTCTAAAGTTGCACATTTTCTGGCTGTCAAGGAAACGATCACCGCTAGTCAGCTGGCAAACCTCTACATGACCAGAATTGTCTCGCTTCACGGTATTCCATTGGTTATCAGTTCAGACCGTGGCAGTTTATTCACTTCAAGATTCTGGGCGAGTTTCCAAGAAGCTATGGGCACCCATCTGTCTTTCAGCACTGCTTTTCATCCTCAGTCACAAGGGCAAGTTGAACGTGTCAACCAAGTTCTCGAAGACATGCTTCGAGCTTGTGTTATTTCCTTCGGCAAGAAATGGGAGGAATCTCTTCCGTATGCTGAGTTCTCTTATAATAATAGCTATCAAGCTAGTCTAAAGATGGCCCCCTTCGAAGTGTTATATGGACGAAAGTGCCGAACCCCTCTGAACTGGTCAGAAACTGGGGAACGTCCACTCTTTGGTCCGGATATTATCCAACATGCCGAAGAACAAGTCCGCATTATTCGCGAGAATCTCAAGACTGCTCAGTCACGCCAGAAGAGTCAGTATGACCGTCATCATAAAGACATGGTCTACCAACCTGGCGAAAAGGCCTATCTTCGCGTTACACCAATGAAGGGTGCTCACCGCTTCGGGATCAAGGGCAAGCTAGCTCCTCGCTATATTGGCCCATTCACTATTCTGGAAAGGCGTGGAAAAGTGGCATATCAACTGGAGCTTCCGTCGAACCTTTCTCAGGTTCACGATGTGTTCCATGTGTCACAACTCCGCCGTTGCTTCAAGGACCCAATCCGAGCTGTGGATCATGAAGTGCTCGAATTGCAACAGGACCTCTCCTATAAAGAGCATCCGGTCCGCATTCTCGACCAAGCTGAACGCCGCACACGCCAGAAGGCGATCAAGTTCCTCAAGGTCCAGTGGTCGAATCACTCTGAAGACGAAGCCACCTGGGAACGCGAGGATCGCCTGCGTGATGAATACCCCGCACTGTTTCCTTCTACCTCCTAAAATCTCGGGACGAGATTTCTTGTAGTGGAGGAGATTTGTAACGCCCGGATAATCTTGCTACAGTAATCCCATGCTAATCATGGCACGTCATCCCGATTACTGTTGCTATCCTCGCAATAATTCGAAACTGTTCCAATTCAAAATTCAAATTGATGAAAACAATAAAAGTTTTAAAAATTTAAAATAAAATTGTTAGGTGGTTGGCGAATATTACAAAGGTAATTATGGTGCAACCGGCATAATTTCATAAAATGGCTAAATGGATTAAAGGATTTAAACAAAAAAAAACAAAAGGGAGGGGAAAACCCCCTGGCCCAGCCAGTTCCCCCACCCCACCTGGCCCCTGGCCTGGCCCAACTCCCCCC
>NC_041393.1:298570933-298578755 GCF_002162155.2 Triticum dicoccoides
AGCCGCCCCGGCCCCCGTTGGCCTCGGGCGCGGGCGCGGGCGCCGTGTCCTCCTGGGGTGCGCCCGAACGGGCATCGCCCCGCGCGCCCGCTTGCCCGTTTGCCCCTCGGGGCCAATGACATGGGGCCCCACGCCCAGAACGCTTGAAAAAAATAAATAAAAATAAAATAAAATAATAATAATAATAAATAAATAAATAAAAATAAATAAATAAAACAATAAATATAAATAATTAAATTAAAATGATTTAATAAAATTATTAATTAATTAATTAATTAATTAAGTTAATTAATCTGGTTTAATTAAATTAATTAGCTAGTTAAGTTTAATTAAATTATAATTAAATTAACCTAAACCCTAATTAACCTAAATAGAGAATGACAGGTGGGTCCCACTGGACCCACATGTCAGGGTTGGCTCAGTCAACCCCTGTTGACTGCTGACGTCAGCATGACATCATGCTGACGTCATAAATACATTTTTCGAATTAATTAAATAAATAATTAAATTCCAAAATTGTTAAAACCTTTTAAAAATCATATCTTTTAATCCGTAACTCGGATTAAAATATTTTCAACATGAAAGTTGCTCAGAACGACGTAATGATTCCGGATACGCAGTCCGTTCGTCCACCACACCTCCCTAACCTATCGAACCCACAACTTTCCCCCTCCGGCTCCTCTGCCCGAAAACACGAAACACCGGGAATACTTTCCCGGATGATTCCCCCTTGACCAGTACCACCTTATACCACGTTAGGGCACGCCTAGCTTCGCTTCTTGGCATGTCATGCACCGATATGCATCTGTTTACTTGGTATTTATTGTTTCTTCCCCCTCTTCTCTCCGGTAGACTACGAGACCGACGCTGCTGCTGCCCAATTCGACTACGGAGTTGACGACCCCTCTCTCTTGCCAGAGCAACCAGGCAAGCCCCCCCCTTGATCACCAGATATCGCCTATTCTTCTCTATACTGCTTGCATTAGAGTAGTGTAGCATGTTACTGCTTTCTGTTGATCCTATTCTGATGCATAGCCTGACATTTGTTGCTACACCTGTTGATACCTTACCTGCAATCCTAAATGCTTAGTATAGGATGCTAGTTTATCATCATTGGCCCTACATTCTGGTCAGTCTGCCTTGCTATACTATTGGGCCGTGATCACTCGGGAGGTGATCACGGGTATATACTATACATACATACATACTATACAGATGGTGACTAAAGTCGGGTCAGCTCGAAGAGTACCCGCGAGTGATTCACGGATTGGGGGCTGAAAGGACCTTTGTCCCGACGGCCCTCTGTGTGGATCTTTGTGGCGGAGCGACAGGGCAGGTTGAGACCGCCTAGGAGAGAGGTGGGCCTGGCCCTGTTCGGCGTTCGCGGACACTTAACATGCTTAACGAGATCTTGGTATTTGATCTGAGTCTGGCTACGAGCCTATACGCACTAACCATCTACGTGGGAGTAGTTATGGGTATCCCGACGTCGTGGTATCAGCCGAAGCACTTCAGACGTCAGCGACGGAGCGGCGCGCGCCGGATTGGACTGGAACGCCTACTAGGCTAGGTCTGCTTCTGGCCGCCCTCGCAACGTGCAGGTGTGCTCAGGGCGATGGGCCCAGACCCCTGTGCGCTTAGGTTTAGACCGGCGTGCTGGCCTCTCTGTTTTGCCTAGGTGGGGCTGCGACGTGTTGATCTTCCGAGGCCGGGCATGACCCAGGAAAGTGTGTCCGGCCAAACGGGATCAAGCGTGTTGGGTTATGTGGTGCACCCCTGCAGGGAAGTTTAATCTATTCGAATAGCCGTGATCTTCGGTAACAGGACGACTTGGAGTTGTACCTTGACCTTATGACAACTAGAACCGGATACTTAATAAAACACACCCTTCCAAGTGCCAGATACAACCGGTGGTCGCTCTACCTCAGGGATATGAGGAGGGGATCGCCGGGTAGGATTACGCTATGAGATGCTATTTGGAGATGTTACTCGGAGATGCTACTTGGAGGAATTCGACCTACCCTCTTCTACCTGTTGCAAGACGAAGGTGACCAGAAGCGTAGTCTTCGATAAGACTAGCTATCCCCTTCTTATTCCGGCATTCTGCAGTTCAGTCCACTGATATGGCCCCCTTACACATATACCCATGCATATGTAGTGTAGATCCTTGCTTGCGAGTACTTTGGATGAGTACTCACGGTTGCTTTCTCCCCCCCTTTTTCCCCCTTTTCTTTCTTTCTGGTTGTCGCAACCAGATGCTGGAGTTCAGGAGCCAGACGCTACCGTCGACGACGACCCCTACTACACCGGAGGTGCCTACTACTACGTGCTGCCCGCTGACGACGACCTGGAGTAGTTTAGGAGGATCCCAGGCAGGAGGCCTGCGCCTCTTTCGATCTGTATCCCAGTTTGTGCTAGCCTTCTTAAGGCAAACTTGTTTAACTTATGTCTGTACTCAGATATTGTTGCTTCCGCTGACTCGTCTATGATCGAGCACTTGTATTCGAGCCCTCGAGGCCCCTGGCTTGTATTATGATGCTTGTATGACTTATTTATGTTTTAGAGTTGTGTTGTGATATCTTCCCGTGAGTCCCTGATCTTGATCGTACACATTTGCGTGCATGATTAGTGTACGATTGAATCGGGGGCGTCACATGGACTGGATGTCAGCCCATCATGCCAAAATTGATTGCTTCTCTAGGACTGTTCAACTCACCCATCCTTCGGGGAAGATAGTCAATGTCTTGACCCAAATAGCCAAGCGATAGTTATATTCTCTTAACGCCAGCCCTTTGCCAGACCTTGAGGACGTTTCGGTAGTCCGTGACTTTCCGGATGTCTTCCCAGAGGAATTGCCAGGTGTTCCACCTGACAGAGATGTCGAATTCGTGATAGATCTCATTCCAGGAACTGTCCTGATTTCCAGAAGACCCTACAAGATGGCACCTTTTGAACTAGCCGAGCTTAAGAAACAACTCGATGAGTCCTTGAAAAAGGGTTTCATCCGACCTAGTTCATCTCCTTGGGCTTGCCCCGTCCTCTTCGTCAAGAAGAAGGATGGTACGGACCGGATGGTTGTAGATTATCGACCTGTCAACTTGGTCACAATTAAGAACAAGTATCCGCTCCCCAGGATCAACGACCTGTATGATCAGATCGCTGGATCCTCAGTCTTCTCTAAAATGGATTTGAGGTTGGGCTACCATCAAATCAAAATCAGAAAGGGGGACATTCCAAAAATGGCCTTTGTTACTCGTTATGGCCAATATGAGTACACCGTCATGTCCTTTGGTTTAACCAACGCTCCAGCCACCTTCTCTCGGTTGATGAACTCAATCTTCATGAAGTATTTGGATAAATTCGTCGTGGTTTACCTCGATGATATACTCATCTACTCCAAGAACGAGGAAGAACATGCCGAACACCTAAGGCCAGTGTTGAAGAAACATCGAGAGCATCGCCTTTATGCCAAATTTTCTAAATGTGAATTCTGGTTGTCAGAAGTGACCTGTCTTGAACATGTAATTTCTGGTAAAGGCATTGCTGTTAACCCTGAGCGAGTTCAAGCCGTCCTTAATTGGACTCCACCTGAATCGGTCAAGCAAGTTCGGAGTTTCCTTGGCCTAGCGAGCTATTGCCGTCGCTTTGTCAAGAATTTCTCCAAAGTTGCCAAACCTCTAACTGAACTCCTCAAGAAAGATAAAAAGTTCGAGTGGACCCCACAATGTGAGCACAGTTTCCAGGAACTGAAGAGACGTTTAACCTCTTCTCCCGTACTGGTACCACCGGATTTTTCCAAGGATTTTGTTATCTATTGCGACGCCTCGCGACAAGGACTAGGCTGTATTCTCATGCAAGATCGACACGTAATTGCTTATGCTTCACGGCAATTACACCCACATGAGGAAAACTACCCCACTCATGATCTAGAGCTTGCAGCTATAGTCCATGCACTCAAAACATGGCGACATTACCTTCTCGGTAATCGTTGCGAAATCTACACTGATCACCAAAGTCTGAAGTATATATTCACCCAACCGGATTTAAATCTTAGGCAAAGACGTTGGGTCGAGTTGATCACAGATTTCGACTTAGGAATAACTTACACCCCAGGGAAAGCCAACGTCATGGCTGATGCGCTAAGTCGTAAATCTTATTGTAACAACCTGATGTTACAACAAAGTCAACCGCTTCTCCATGAGGAATTTCGGAAGCTTAACCTTCACATTGTTCCTCAAGGATTTCTTTCTACCTTGGTGGCGAAACCTACCCTTACAGATCAAATCATCGCTGCCCAAAAGCGAGATAAGGGAATATCTAAGATCAAGGAGAACATTGCTAGCGGAGGTGCTAGATGTTTCTCCACAAATGATCATGGTGTTGTGTACTTTGAGAACCGTTTAGTGGTTCCCAAGAACCAGCATCTACGGCAGTTGATCCTTAAGGAGGCTCATGAATCTCCTCTCACCATTCATCCCGATAGTACCAAGATGTATCAGGACCTACGCCAGAGGTTCTGGTGGACTAGGATGAAGAGAGAAATTGCTCAGTATATTGCTAATTGCGACGTCTGCGTCGTGTAAAAGAAGAGCATCAACGGCCTGCTGGCACCCTTCAACCCCTAGCTATTCCTGAATGGAAATGGGATAAAATTGGTATGGACTTCATTACCGGTTTTCCCAGGACCAAGAGAGGGAATAACGCTATCTTCGTCGTTATCGACCGTCTTTCCAAAGTGGCCCATTTCTTACCTGTTCGTGAGAGTATAACTGCTAGTCAGTTAGCAGACTTGTACATCTCCCGAATAGTGTCTCTCCATGGTGTTCCTTTGGAAATTAACTCGGATCGAGGAAGTCTTTTCACCTCTCGATTTTGGGAAAGTTTCCAAAATGCTATGGGAACCCGCCTTTCTTTTAGTACCGCTTTCCACCCTCAATCAAGTGGTCAAGTGGAACGCGTCAACCAGATTCTAGAAGACATGCTTCGAGCTTCTGTTATCTCATTTGGAATGGAGTGGGAGAAATGCCTTCCATTTGCCGAATTTGCTTATAACAACAGCTATCAATCCAGCTTGGGCAAAGCCCCTTTTGAAGTTCTCTATGGACGAAGGTGTCGAACGCCTCTTAACTGGTCAGAAACCGGGGAAAGACAATTCTTTGGCCCGGATATGATTCAGGAAGCAGAAGAGCAAGCTCGCATCGTTCGTGAAAAGTTGAATACAGCCCAATCTCATCAAAAGAGTCAATATGACCGAAAACATAAGGCTATGACTTTTGAGGCTGACGAGAAGGCTTACCTTCGGGTTACTCCTCTGAAGGGAACCCATCGCTTCGGTATCAAGGGCAAATTGGCTCCTCGTTACATTGGACCCTTTCGCATTCTCGCAAAACGAGGAGAAGTTTCCTACCAATTGGAACTACCTCCGCATCTCTCCAGAGTCCACGACATCTTCCACGTTTCTCAACTCAGGCGTTGCTTCTCGGATCCTATCCGTGGAGTAGACCACGAAACGCTTGATCTCCAAGATAATCTCACGTATCGAGAGTACCCCGTTCGTATCCTCGATCAAGCTGAGTGTACCACTCGACGTCATAATATCAAGTTTCTCAAGGTTCAATGGTCGCACCATTCTGAGAATGAAGCAACTTGGGAAAGAGAGGATCGTCTTCGACTCGAGTATCCCGCCTTCTTCCCGGAGGAACCCAAATCTCGGGACGAGATTCTTTTGAGTGGGGGTGAGTTGTCACACCCTAGCTAGTTCATGCATTAGAGTGTTGCATCATGTCTATCCTTTCATCAGAAACCAGAAATGGGGATGTCAGAACCCCCAGCCCCCTCTGAAACCAACTAGGGTTTACTAAAAACTTTTTCAATGAACCTGAAATGCCCTTCTAAAATGTCCATCATTTTTGTCTTGGTTCAGAACCTCTGCCAAAAGTGTTGCACAATTTTCTAGGTCATCTTAGGGTCTTTGAATTAAATGATAAGTATTTGAATTTGGGCATTTAAAATTATATAAAATATTTCAAATGCTCAAATATTCCTAAACTGAAATGTTTCATGTTGGAAATATTCCAACTTTGGACCAGGAGCAGTTTGGTGATTTTAGGAGTTGCCTAGGTATTTTTAATAATTCAACAAAGTTGCAGAAAAATAGAAAAAGAAAAAAAACAGAAAGGAAAAACTTACCTGGCGCCGCAACCCGGCCCACCTGCCGGCCCAGCCCAGCGCCGCGCCAGCGAGCTGCTTGCCGGCCAGGCAGGCAGGCAGGTGCTCGACGGCGAGCACCGCATGGGTGCCACGCACCTGCTCGCCGCCTCGCCACTCCACTCGCCCGGCTAACGACGTGGATCGCTCCCCCTCGCTCTCCCGAACCCCCCAGACACCTCCTCTCCTCTCCAGCTCCTCCCCCTCGCGCTCCCTAGCCATGGCCGACGCCACTGCCGCCGCTCCATCGTCGTAGCCGCGCTCCCTGCCGCCCGTGCTCCGTCTCGTGGTGTCCAGGAGCTCCGCCGCCGTCCACTTCGTCAAGCTAACCGAGCCCCGTGTGCTCGTGAGGCCAGAGTCCACCGCACCGACCTCGCCCGAGTTCGCCATCGCCGGAGATCCCTTTTAACGCCGTCGCCGCATCAGCTCGTCCCCGACCCCGCCGGTGGCCTCTACGGGTGCTTGTGAGCCTAGCTACCCCTCCTACCCTTCCTCTCTCGCCCCGAGCCGTGTAGCCACCGCACGAAGATCACCCGCACGCACCGCCGCGGATCTCGTCGCCGACGTGCTCCCGGCCATCCTCCGGCCAACTCACGGTGTCCAATGCACTCACCACGTTGCGTTGAGTCCAACCGTGCACTTCCCGCACCTCACCGCACACCCTAGCCCCGAGTTCGCCTTCACCCGAACTCCGGTGACCGCCTAGGTCGTCGCCGGCGCCAACTCCGGCCACCCCGACCCCAACTGACTCCACCAAGAGCCGCGGCTCGTCCTCAGCTCCACTCCGATGCCCTCCACGACCCATTTGGTGGCCGGAACGGCCAAAACCACTTCTGCCGCCGCGTCGGGCTCGCCGGCGGCTAAACGCCGGTGCAGCCGTTTTGACTTTGACCATGGGTGGGCCCTGGTTGACTCTGTTGAGTCAATGACAGGTGGGGCCCCCTTCTGTTAATTATCCAGATTAGTTTAAACTAAATTAAATTAGTTAATTACCCACTGACACCCTGGACCCACTGGTCAGTTTGACCTGGACGGGTCTGTTGACTTGCTGAGTTCAGCGTGACCTCATGCCGACGCAGTAAACCTTTTCTGAAATTAAAATAAATCTAAAATGATTTATAAATTCCAGAAATGTTTGCAAACTTCAAAAATTCATATAAATTCAACCGTAGCTCCAAATCAAACAAATTATATATGAAAAATGATCAGAAAAATCCAATCTATCCATCTGTACTAGTTTCATGCATGTTTAAACAAGCTAACTTGAGGTTTAGTGCAGAACAAGATAAAACACTTTAAAGGGCCATTTATGAGTTTGAAATTTGAATCTTTGGTTCAAATTGATTCAAACCCATCTGGTTTTAGTTGCATTAGCCCAACACACTCATATTGCCATGTTTCATGCATGCATCATATTGTCGCACATTGTTTGGTGATGGTTGTGTATCGGTGTTCTTTGCGGCAGGGTCTGCCTCCGAGGAGTACCGTGATTACCCTAGCGAAGAACCGTATCCGTGCATCGATCCATCAGGCAAGCAACCAACCATTTGATCATATCGATACAATCCCATGTTCTCGCTCTTGCTCTCTTTTACTGCATTAAGACAACGCGTTT
>NC_041393.1:298578867-298671986 GCF_002162155.2 Triticum dicoccoides
AAACTGCTGTGTGCTACGGTAGTTGAACCCATTTCCTCTGCATGACCTGTCATTGCCACAGTAATTAGATGAAACCCACTAGCATGTGTAGGAATTGATTGAGCCATATGTATGTGTTGTTCCTACCTTGCTATGCCTGCTATGCTTAGAGTCGTGTCAGGTCTGGTTCATCTGGGTGATGGGCTAGAGTGAAATGATCATGTCGGTAATGAGAGTGATGTGGTGAACACGATTTGGTAAAGGTATCGATGAGAGGCCATGTAGGAGTACATGGTGGGTTGTTTCATTGAAGCCGACCTTAAGAACTGAGATCTGTATGCGTGATTTAAGATTCAGCTACTACCATGCATTGGGCCCTGAAATATGACCCCGCTCAACTTCTTATTCACCCTAGTCCTCTGTCCAGGAGTTGCAAGTAGTTTCTGGTGTTTGTAGCTTACTGGAGGCCGTGGACAGCGCTGACCCGCGGGGTGGGCTGTGATGCGGTAGGTATGTGGCATGGTGTACCGAATACCCATTAGGTATCTCGGGAACCCTGTACACACCGTTCGGGGCCGTATGGGAAACCTCGGCCGGACTCCCTGCGGATGGAACCTGGATAGGCGATAAACCTGGACTAGAGACTTAGGTGTTTAGGTAGGTCGTGGTCTACACCCACATCGGCTTTCGCTTGAAGTCTGCCGAGCACATGTCGTGTGCAGACGCTAAGTGGTGGAAACATGTATGAAGAAGTACACCCATGCAGGGTTAACATGATCTATTCGAATAGCCGCGTCCGCGGTAAAGGACTACTTGGTTGCTTATACAGTTCATAGACAAGTGAATGGATACTACTAAAAATCTCAAGATAAGCGTGAGTGCCGAGGATGGCTCTTCCGAAGGATGACGGAGGTGGATCCTTGGTGGTGTATTGAAGTGGTGAGTAGTGGACTCGTGTGGCAAAACCATTTCAAGTTGGAGTCTCGTAGGATAGTTTAGCCAAGAGTCAAAGCTGGCTTGCTGCAACAACTCCACCAACCCTTCTTGATAATGTGCATGTATGTAGGATCTGACGTAAGTCTTGCTGGGTACCTTTGTACTCATGTTGCTATAATTTACATTTTATAGAAGGCGCTGCAACCCCTTCTGATGGGTTATTCGTAGACGTTGACATTGATGAGTAGACTAAGACCCAGGTGGTAATCCTGAGCTTGTGAAGGTCCACGTAGTATAGCTAGGCTTTCCAAGCCTCTTTTATTTTACTAGTTGTCTGTACTCAGACAAGTTACTTCCGCTGCTGGTTTGTATGACTGTATGCCTTGAATGTGGGTCGTGTGACCCGTACTTGTATGTATGTTATGTATGGCTCTCTGAGCCTTTAAATAAAGTACTTGTGTCGTAGAGTCATGTTGTGATGCCTTGTTGTATTTGCACATATCGAGCATATTGTGTGTATGATTGAAATGCTTGGTATGTGTGGGATCTGACTATCTAGTTGTTTATCTTTAGTAGCCTCTCTTACCGGGAAATGTCTCCTAGTGTTTCCATTGAGCCATGGTAGCTTGCTACTGCTCCGGAACACTTAGGCTGGCCGGCATGTGTTCTTCTTCGTTCCTGTGTCTGTCCCTTCGGGGAAATGTCACGCATTGAGTACCGGAGCCCTGTTAGCCCGCTACAGCCCGGTTTACCAGAGTCCTGCTAGCCCAGTGCTACAGCCCGGACCCACTTGCTGATGACCGACACGTTCGATGCTGGGTCATGGATGCCTGTCCCGGTAAGTCTGTGCCACTTTGGGTTTACGACTAGCCATGTCAGCCCGGGCTCCTTATCATATGGATGCTAGCGACATCATCATATACGTGAGCCAAAAGGCGCAAACGGTCCCGGGCAAAGGTAAGGCAACACCTGTGGGAATACCGTGCGTGAGGCCGCAAAGTGTTATGAGGTGTTACAGGCTAGATCGATGTGACATTGAGTCGGGGTCCTGACAGCGTTGGTATCAGAATAGGACTGCCTGTAGGTTCTCCAAGCCAAACTGGTCGATGTTGAGTCTAGAAATGCTTTAGTTATATGTAGGGGAATTGATTGTGGGTTGGTACGTAAGGCTCTTTTTACTTCTTTACCTCATGGCATTCTGATCTGAGTCAGTCCATTCTTCTACCGGGGATTAAGGATTAGGATCTTCTCTCTCTATCAGGTTCACGTGTTACTAATCAGTAGTACCTTATAGGTTTGATGACTACAAGCCTAGTTCAGTTCTACTACCTTGTTATGCTGATAAGTTGGATCCAGAACCTTGATATGATATTGTTGAGTGTCTATGCAATTTTTTTGATAAATGTCTCAAACCCTTCTTGAGCATTTATAGCCGTTATGTTGTCAAAATTTTGCTAGAAATTCTAATGCCTTTGCATTATGGTTGTGCTTTCAGATGGCCACCCGCGACCAAAATCAAGTGGTTCGCCTGACCCGATGCATTGGTGTGACGGGTCATACGGCCGAAACTATGAGCCCCCACCAGCCTAATAAAACTCGCTTATCTTCCAAGCATCGCGGTTAAATGGCGCGGTTGGGTTACCCACGCTCGTATTGATGAGAATCCCGGAATAAGGGGACACAATCTCTGCTTCGACAAGACGTGCCATGGAAACCACCCCGCTAAACACGCTGAGGTGGAACAGTAAAACGATTCGTGAAGGCTTGGCCGTGGCATGATGTCACGCTGCGGAATACGTCAGCAGATTAGATTTGTGCAGATATTATTCTCTCTACGGTGGTACGTGGAACTTATTTTGCAGAGCCGGACACTATCCTTGTGTTCAACATCTTCTATGAAATATTCGGAGGAGGAACCCGCCTTGCAATGCCAAAGACAATTTGCGCGCCGGACTCATCTTCATTGAAGCCTGTCTCAGGGGCTACTGAGGGAGTCCTGGATTAGGGGGTGTCCGGATGGACGGACTATGAGCTTTGGCCGGACTCCCGGACTATGAAGATACAAGATTGAAGACTTCGTCCCGTGTCCGGATAGGACTTTCCTTGGCGTGGAAGGCAAGCTTGGCGATTCGATATGAAGATCTCCTCCCATTGTAACCGACTCTGTGTAACCCTAGCCCTCTCCTTGTCTATATAAACCAGAGAGTTTTAGTCCGTAGGATGAACAACAATCATACCATAGGCTAGCTTCTAGGGTTTAGCCTCTCTGATCTCGTGGTAGATCAACTCTTGTACTACCCATATCATCAATATTAATCAAGCAGGAGTAGGATTTTACCTCCATCGAGAGGGCCCGAACCTGGGTAAAAGCATCGTGTCCCTTGTCTCCTGTTACAATCCGCCTAGACGCACAGTTCGGGACCCCCTACCCGAGATCCGCCGGTTTTGACACCGACACCTGGCGCACCAAATGAGTTGTTGATTCGCCTTCTCCTTGGACACAAGCAGCCAGATCTACAATTGACATGGGTTGCTTGCACGTGTCCTTGAAGTTCGCTATAAACCAGGCCTTCAACTCGTCCCATGAACCGACGGAATTAATGGGCAGACTCTTCAACCAAGTGCGAGCCGTTCCATCCAACATCATGGTGAAGTACTTCGCACACGCCACTTCATCCACATCCAATATCTCCATTTTCATCTCATAACTCTCAACCCATGACTCGGGGGGGTAAATCAGCGGTGTAATTGGGTACTTTATGCGGACCCTTAAAATCCTTGGGTAACCGCACATTGCATAGAGCCGGGGTGAGACACGGCACCCCCAAGAGCTGAAAGCAAGTCCTCGTTCCACTGACATCGTCGGTCGAACCGGAGTAGGCTGATGATTCGCATACTGCACCGCTAACTCGGCCTCCCGACACGCTCTACCATTATCCACCACATCCCGAGCATTCACGCGCGCTGGATTAGGCCCTTGAGGGGCATTACGGTTCCGCGCACTGCTTGATACAGCCGGTTCGTCAATGTGCCTGCTATAACTCTTGCTCGGGCAAGGGGTTGAATGGATTCTGTCTCGGCTATATGAATAGGCCTGCTGTTGTACCATAGCAGTTTGAAGGAGATCGCTGGCCTGCTGCATCTCAACCGCCGCTGGAGACTCGCCCTCCATTGGAATGGCTGCCAATCGAGACGCCGCAGCAATCATGTTATCCAAAGGGGTGGAGAAGTGACCCGGAGGTTTTGGCACATATTGCGGAGGGTCATGTGTCCGTCGAGGCGGGTCCGTCACTCGTGGCTGATCCGGTGCTCCTGTCCCAGGTGCTTCAGTCTGGTTTACTGCTGCCGGATTACTGGGGCCTACTCCTAGCGTGTTGAAGAGATTCATTGCTTCATAAACCGGTGGCAGACAAGACCGGTGCCTCCTCCTCAACACGTCATTCGAAGCATTCTGATCCAGCATGAGCCGGTAATTCTCTGCCTGAATCCGCTGTGACTGGGCATCTAAAGTGGCCCGCTCATCAGCCATCCTGGTTTTCTCAGCCGCCAAGTCCTCCTTGGCCCAAGTTATCTGATCCCACAGCTTTGTGACTTCCGCATTATGCCGATATTGAGTCTCCGGGGTAACTGCTGTGGTCAACAATGTCGTCCAGGCGTCCAATAAACCGGACAGAACTTGAGCCAGCCGACGCGTGGGGCCATCTGCACCAGCTGCCGATCCGGAAGTCATCACTGCTGCAGTTGAAGACTGCAATGTGGCCTGCGTACCGGCCATGAAGATAGCAACCCAGTTTGGCGGTTCAAGGGGAACGGAAATACTATCGCCGTCAGAACAACCCCCCGAACTGGCCATCTTGTAGTTGCTACACCGACTCGGTCTTGCTGGTGGATGATTCGCCATCAGAATAAACGACCGTCTCACCATCAGACACCGGTTCAGATTCCGCACCATGGATGAATCCCACGAACGCACGCTTCATGGCGGGCTGAACCCGGGCAGGGCTTGCAGGCTGAGCCGTTTCGACGAGGTCGGTGCTGATGTCCGTCTCAGGGCCCGGTTCGCCGTTCTTGCCAATGAAGACGTGAATTCCTCCAAAGGGGACCCGGTACCCGTACTTGATTGAGCTAGCCTCGGGGCCCCAGCCTGCGTCGTCGATGTAAAGCTTGCCGCGATGACTCTTGGTCATCCGGCCAACCGCGTATCCCTTGAGTCCTTCAAAGTTGCGCTTCAAGAACTCGAAACCATCGTGTGATAGCCCCACGGTGGGCGCCAACTGTCGTGGAATTGTCACGTCAGATGTCCTAATGAGAGGACTTAGTCATGGAGCCATCGCAATGAGATTAGCTTAAAGGGGTTAAACCAGACAAAGGACACTAGGAGTTTATACTGGTTCGGCCCCTTGCAGTGAAGGTAAAAGCCTATGACCCAGTTGTGGTGGAATTGGTGGGGTCTCGATGAGCAGGGAGCGAATCCGCTTTACCTATCTCTCGAGTTGTTGTTTCTTGTCCCTGAACTACCGCCGGGTCGTCCCTTTATATACACAGGTTGACGCCCGACGATTTACAGAATATCGAGGCCGGCTCATACACGTGTCCGGCTCGATTTCTACCTTTCCCTATCTTACAACACAAGTTACATATCTCATGGCGGTTTATGTCTATGGGCCCTAATCCGCCCTTGGGCTCTGGGCCTCTAAGTCTCTATAGTAAAGCGTCATATTCCTTGTCTTCATGGGCTTCAATACGGATGATTCCCTGTGAGCATAACCCGGCCCCTCCTGGGCGGTTTATACTCAGTAGTTATATCCCCAACACTAAGGGATTGAGCATACAAACAAAAAGCGCATGTCAACCTCTGCTTCCCTCTGCGAAGGGCCTACCTTTTAATTTTTTGTATTTAATTTTATGCAAGAGTCAAAGTTCTTCTCTCTATTCCTTTTTATTTTCTCTTTGGCAAGCATCATGCGGTGAGGAAAGATCTAGGCACATATATCCAGTTGGATATGGGTAGCATGAGTTATTAGTGTTGACATCACCCTCCAGGTGAGTATGTTGGGAGGCGAAACTATAAGCCCCTATCTTTCTATGTGTCTGGTTGAAACGTTTTGCTCATGTGTATGCGGTGAGTGTTAGCAATCCTAGAAGACTATATGATGATTGAGTATGTGGACTTGCCAAAAAGGCTCCGATATGTGACCCTTCTTGAAATGATGATGAATTGTAGTTGCAAAGTTGACTGAGAACATAGTTTGTTGGTTTTCAATAGAGTTTATGCTTTATACTTCGATGTTGTGATGAATTGTTACATGTTCACGAGAAGTCTATGATAAAAGTTCTATGATAAATTTTTATATTAAAGCTTGTTGCTGTTATAATAATATACATGATGCTTCTATGTCTGTATTTTGTTTTTATCGACACCTCTCTCTCTCTCTAAGCATGTGGACATGTTTTTCGATTACGGTTTTGGCTTGAGGACAAGCGAGGTCTAAGCTTGGGGGAGTTGATACGTCCATTTTGCATCATATTTTCCTACTGCTATTTATAATGTTTTTATGCATAATAATGCTTTCTGGAGTAACTCTAATGCATTTTCTCTCATAATATGCAAGGTTCACACAAAGAGGGAGAATTCCGGCAGCTAGAAATCTGGACCTGAGAAAGCTACGTCACGCTACCTATTCTTCACAACTCCAAATGAGCTGAAACTTCACGAGGAATTTTTATGGAATAAATAAGAATTATTGGAGCAAATAACTACTAGAGGGCGCCCACCAGGTGGGCACAACCCACCTGGGCGTGCCAGGGAGCCCAGGCGCACCTTGGTGGGTTGTGCCCTCCTCGGCCCATTCTGGTGCCCCTCTTCTAGTATATAAGTCTTTTTGACCTAGAAAAATAATAAGAAGAAGAGGACTTTCGGGATGAAGTGCCGCCATCTCATGGCGGAACTTGGGCAGGAGCACTTTTGCTCTCTAGCGGAGCGATTCAACTAGGGGACTTCCCCCCGAAGGGGGAAATCATCGTCATCATCATCACCAACAACTCTCCCATCTTGGGGAGGGCAATCTCCATCAAAAACTTCAACATCACTATCTCCTCTCAACCCCTAGTTCATCTCTTGTGTTCAATCATTGTACCGGAACTATAGTTTGGTGCTTGTGGGTGACTAGTAGTGTTGATTACATGTTGTAGTTGATTACTCTATGGTTTATTTGGTGGAAGATTATATATTCAGATCCATTATGCTATTTAATACCCCTCTGATCTTGAGCATGATTATCATTTTTGTGTAGTTACTTTTGTTCTTGAGGTCAGTTGAAAAATCTTGTTGCAAGTAATCATGTGAACTTGATATGTGTTCGCTATTTTGCTAGTATGTATGTTGTGATTCCCTTAGTGGTGTCATGTGAACGTTGACTGCATGACACTTCACCATTGGGCCTAAGGGAATGCATTGTGGTGTAGTTATTAGATGATGGGCTGCGAGAGTGACAGAAGCTTAAACCCTAGTTTATGCGCTATTCCATAAGGGACTGATTTGGATCCAAAAGTTTAATGCTATGGTTGGATTTATTCTTAATACTTTTCTTGTAGTTGCGGATGCTTGCGAGGGGGTTAATCATAGTAGGAAGTTTGTTCAAGTAAGAACAATACCTAAGCACCGGTCTACCCACATATCAAATTATCAAAGTAGCGAACACAAATCAAACCAACATGACGAAAGTGACTAGATGAAATTCCCGTGTACCCTCAAGATCATTTTTCTTATCATAAGAGATCGTTTTGGCCTATCCTTTGCCTCAAAAGGATTGGGCTACCTTGCTGCACTTTTGTTACCATTATCGTTACTTGCTCGTTGCAAATTATCTTGCTATCAAACTACTCGTTACTTATAATTTCAATGCTTGCAGACATTACCTTGCTGAAAACCACTTGTCATTTCCTTCTGCTCCTCGTTGGGTTCGACACTCTTACTTATCAAAAGGACTACGATTGATCACCTATACTTCTAGGTCATCAAGGCTCGTCAGGCCATCAACCATACCCCCCGCTGCTAGCACAATGCCGCTCCTCGAGGAACTCCCACCACACCATCCACGGGCGCTCCTGACTGCGGCCTGACATCTGGGACCCGCTTGTTGTTGGCGCCGGAGCCTCGAGAGGATAGATGGGTCGCGGAGTTCAAGACCTACTTGCTCCATGGACCCTTCCGAAAGAAGATGCAGAAGTGATACGTCTCCAACGTATCTATAATTTTTTATTGGTCCATGCTATTATATTATCTGTTTTGGATGTTTTATAAGCATTAATATGCTATTTTATATTATTTTTGGGAGTAACTATTAACCTAGAGCCCAGTGCCAGTTTCTGTTTTTTCCTTGTTTATGAGTTTCACAGAAAAGGAATATCAAACGGAATAAAACTTTACGATGATTTTTCTCGGACCAGAAGACATTCATGGAGCTTGGAAAGGGGGTTAGAAGAGTCCGAGGGGCCCACAAGCCCTTAGGGCGCGCCCTAGGCAGGGCGACCCTGGCTTGTGGACACCTCGGTAGTCCCCCAACACTAATTATTGCTCTATAAATTCCCAAACCAACGAAAGCGTCCACCAAAATACTTTTCCACGGCCGCAAGCCTCTGTTCCCTCGAGATCCCATCTTGGGGCCTTTTCCGGCACCCTACCGGAAGGGGATTTGATCACAGAGGGCATTTTAATCAACCTTGCTGCCCTTCCGATGAAGCGTGAGTAGTTTACCACAGACCTACGGGTCCATAGCTAGTAGCTAGATGGATTCTTCTCTCTCTTTGATCTTTAATACAATGTTCTCCTTGATGCACTCGAGGTGACCCGTATGTCAGGTCTGTGGGGAGAACTGCCTCCACCCCGTATACCAGGGCAAAGGGTGTCTGGCCGGTGGCTCGATTTGGCATCATTCTAATCGACCAAAGAACCGCCGACAACTCATCAATCCAGCGCCTTCCGCTCTTGTGCAGCCTGTCAAAAGTCTTTGTCCTCAGGCCTTCTAGTACTTCAGCATTTGCCCTCTCCGCTTGGCCGTTGCTCCATGGGTGTGCCACAGAAGTGAAACAGACCTTACTGCCGAGGTCTTCGATGTATTGCATGAAGGTGTGGCTTGTGAACTACGTGTCATTGTCGGTGATGACCCTGTTTGGCACACCGAAACGACAGACTAGCCCCTTGAAGAATTTGACGGCTGACTGCGCTGTCACCTTCCTCACTGCTTCCACCTCTAGCCACTTTGTGAACTTGTCGATTGCAACATACAAGTACTCAAAGCCCCCGACAACACGAGGGAAAGGGCCCAGTATGTCGAGCCCTCAGACCGAAAATGGCCAGGAGAGAGGGATTGTTTGAAGGGCTTGAGCTGGCTGATGAAGTTTCTTTGAATGGAGCGGACACGCTTCCCACTTGGTTACTAGTGTCGTTGCATCCTGGAGAGCAGTGGGCCAGAAGAAACCTTGCCGGAAAGGGCCCTTGACCCTGTGTGGGAGCCACATATGCCTCCATGTATCTCTGCCAACAGCGCCAGTCCTTCCTCCCGGGGAATGCACTTCAATTTCACACTGTTTGGTCTTTTTCTGTACAGAACATTGTCAACGAACTGGTACAAGGTAGACCGACGGGCTACTTTCTCCGCTTCTTCCTGCTCCTTAGGAAGCTCCCCTGTTTGGAGGAATCGAACGGTATGCCGTGCCGATGCCGAAGCCTGGGGATCAACGACAAGGACTAAAGGCATCTCCTCTGCCATGGGAGTGACTGTCTCTATGGCCAGGGCTTGACGCCCCGTCAGAGTCAGTAGCTCCACGGCAGGCTCAGTGTCCACGGCAGCATCTTTGCCAGCGGCTCCTGGGAGCTCAGTTGGAAATTACTTGCTGGGGCCTGACTTCCTTCGCTTGTTCTGCTCTCTCGACAGTTCAACGGATGGTTGAGTTTACCGAAGCACAAAAGTACCTGGTTCCACAAGTAGTTTGAGGGCAGCGCGCTTCGACAAGTAGTCGGTGATGTCGTTCTCCACTCGGGGGACATGCTCCGCCTGTATACCGTCAAAGCACTCCTCCAGCTTCCTCACCTCATCCACATAGGCTTCCATCAACGAGCTTTGATAATCCTTGTTGACCTGCCTGACGACAAGCTGTGAATCACCCCCGACGATGAGCCTCTTGACCCCGAGGTCTGCCGCGATCCTGAGATCGGCAAGCAATCCCTCGTATTCAGCAGTGTTGTTCGTCGACATCTCCCTGGGAAAGTGCATCTGGATTACATACTTGAGATGCTCTCCAGTGGGTGCGACGAGCAGCACACCGGCACCGGTACCTTGTAGTGTGAAAGCCCCATTAAAGTATATAATCCAGTTGCGGCTTGTTTCCTTTCCGGGGAGAGCAGTCTCCTGGATCTCTTCGTCAGGCATCGAGGTCCACTCTGCAATGAACTCTGCTAAGACCCGGGTCTGGATCGTTGAAGTACTTTCAAACTTCAAACCAAAGCTCGACAGCTCCAAGGCCCACTCCACAATCCTCCCGGTTGCGTATGGATTATGCAGTATCCGTTGCAACGGGAGGCGGGTGATGACGGTGATCTCGTGCGCTTGGAAGTAATGACGCAGCTTTCTTGAGGCCATAAGGAGGCCGAAGAGCAGTTTCTGCACACCGGAGTACCTCGACCTAGCCCCCTGCAAGAGGGAGCTGACAAAGTAGACCGGGTGCTGCATCATCTTCTTCTTCTGCACCACTTCACTTGGTTGCATAGGCCCTGTCCCATCCGTGTCAGGCCCTGTCGGGGGCTTCACCTTGCCGGGACCAGGTCCTGTCGGGGGGGGGGGCCCTGGCTCACCATCCGCCAGTCCTGTCATTGCCACTGCCTCTTCGCCAACCTCCCTCTGCGCCACCAGCATGGTGCTGACCACTTGGTTCGTTGCCGCTAGATACAGCAACATCAGCTCTTGTGGTTTAGGTGCAACTATTATTGGCATGGAGGAGAGGTATTTCTTCAAGTCCTGTAGTGTTGCTTCGGCCTCTGGGGTCCACTCCATTGGGCCTGCCTTTTTCAAGATTTTGAAAAAGGGAAGGGCACGCTCAGCAGACTTGGAGATGAACCTGCTCATGGCGGCAACGCAACCAGTGAGCCGACACACATCCTTAATCCGCCTAGGTGCCTCAATCTGCTCCATGGCCTTTATCTTGTCTGGGTTTGCTTCGGTCCCACGTTGTGACACAAAGAACCCGAGAAGCTTGCCGGACAGGATGCCGAAGACACACTTCTCAGGGTTCAGCTTAAGGTTGATCTTGCACAAATTTGCAAATGTCTCTTCCAAATCTTGCACAAGTGTTGCCTTGTCCTTGGTTTTGACCACTATGTCATCCATATAAGCTTCCATATTTCTATGTAGCTGGGGCCTGAAACCAATTTGGACTGCTCTTGCAAAGGTCGAGCCAGCCCTCTTCAACCCGAAAGGCATCCGTAAAAAGCAATACATACCACATGGGGTGATGAATGCTGTCTTCTCTTCATCTTCTATCGTCATGAAAATCTGATGGTATCCTGAGTAGGTGTCGAGGAATGATAACAGGTCACACCTGGCCATGGAGTCAACAATCTGGTCGATGCGCGGAAATGGGAAATGGTCTTTTGGACAGGCCTTATTGATATCTGTGTAATCAATACACAGCCTCCACTTCCCGTTTGCCTTGCGCACCACCACCAGATTGGCCAACCACGTCGGATGGAGTACTCCTCTCACCAAGCCTGCCGCTTCTAGCTTTCTGATCTCTTCTGTGATGAACTCTTGTATTTCCAAAGCTTGCTTCCTGACCTTCTGCTTGACGGGCCACGCATGAGGACAGACAGCTAGATGGTGCTCAATCACCTCCCTGGGAACACCGGGGATGTCGGATGCTTGCCATGCAAACACATCGACATTCGCCCGCAGGAAAGTGACAAGCTCGCCTTCCTATTTGCTATCGAGGGTGGAGCTTATGGTGAAAGCTCCTCCCGTGGTCTCCTCCTTTACGGACACCTTCTTGGTCTCTGGTGGTGCAGCTCTGGATCTCTTGCTCTTGCCAGTGGATCTCTCTAGCACGTCCTCGACGGGGGCACAACACTCCGAAGAGGTGTGCTTGCCATAGTGGGTGCGAGAGGTCTCGCCAGTCTTCTTCCCTCCCGGGGCTTCAGCGGCAGGAGCAAGTGCCTTGGCAGCAGTCGCTGCAACTGCTTCCCGGTAGAGTTGGTCAGCGCAGATCAGCACATCCTTCTTGTCGGAGGGGACGGTGATGATGTTCATTGGCCTAGGCATCTTCAGCGTGTTGTAGGTGTAATGTGACGCCACCATGAACTTGGCTAGTGCCAGGCGGCCGAGAATCCTGTTGTAAGGCAAGGGGATCTCGGCTACATCAAAGACAATCCTCTCCATCCTATAGTTCAACTCACCTCCAAACGTCACGGGCAGCGTGACCTTGCCCTTCAGCTGGCTTCTTCCCGGGTTGACCCCTTGCAACGTGCCCATCTCTTCGAGGTCTCCATCAGGAATCTGCAGCCTTTTGATCACAACAGGTGAGATCAAGTTCAGGCTGGCCCTGCCGTCAACTAGCATCTTCGTCACCTTGAGGTTGCGGACCGTTGGTGAAGCCAATAACGGCAAACAATAGACCGCAGTTGTGCGATCAGGGTGGTCCTTGGTGTCAAAGATGATAGGCGTGCTGGACCACTTCAGTGGCTTTCGTGCGTCGAGTGATGGCTCCACCACTGTGATCTCACGCACCCACTACATGAGCTGGCGGTGAGAGGTGTGCAGCAAGGCGCCACCATCGACGCACATGGCCTTTGTAGCTTTCTGGAACTCATGGTCACCGGACTCGTCGTCCTCGCCATGATCATTGTCTTCCTGCTTCTTGTGGCGGCCTCGGGCGGGCCTCTCTTGCTGGTTATCCTAGCCGTGGCGGCCTCCCTGGCCGCCACGCTTCTTGCCGGATCCTTCGACACCATCTTGACCCTTCTCCTTGTCCCGCCTCTCACACTCAGCTTTCTGCTTCTCAGCAAGCAGCTCAACTGGTCGGAAGTTCTAGAGGTCGTGGCCCTTGGTGCGGTGGATCTTGCAATACTGCTTGTCGGTAGCCGTCAAGGCCCGGCAAGTGGCACACCCGGCAACCTCCTTGCCGGGGTCGCTTGCCTTGGCCTTCTTGGCAGCGTCGGTGTCGTCGGATCCCTCAACGGCAAGCACAACCTTGCCTTTGCAATTTCTATTACGGCGCCGACCCTTCTTCGTCGCGGCGGGGGGTATCATTGTTTGTGGAGTCGGTTTCCAGCCGGCGTCTTCGCCGGGGTACTTCCTCCCTTCTTCAGCTTGAGCGCACCTATTGGCTAGAATGTAAAGTTCGACCACATCCTTGACCTTGTTCATCGCCAGCTCTTCACGCATCTTGCAGTTGCGCACCTTCTGATGGAATGCGCTGATCACGGCAGCGGGGTGAACGTCTGGGATGTTGTACTGCACCCGACTAAACCTCTGGATGTACTTGCACAAGTTTTCCCCTTCCTTCTGGGGTTGATATGCAGATCGCTCTCCTGGCCATGAGCTTGATGGCCTCCATTGAAGGCACCAACAAACTCATGACACAGGTCCGACCAGGAAGAAATGGAATTCGCTGGCAAGTGCATCAACCATGACATGACATTGGGCTTAAGTGCCAACGGGAAGTAATTGGCAAGCACCTTGTCGTCACGGGCTCCACCAGCTTGCATCGCGATGGTGTAGATGCTGAGGAACTCTGACGGGTGAGTCTTGCCGTTGTACTTATCACCAACGTCGGGCTTGAATGTGCGATGGGAGGGCCACTAGAACTGCAGCAGCTCACGGATGAAGGCTGGGCAACCTAGCTCGTAGGGTAGGCCACTGTAGCCTCCCAGTGCCAGGTGGTCCATAGTGGGCCTGCCCTCCTATCTGACTGGTGGCGCGCATCACGCCGGCGCTAGATGGTGGTTCGAGCGTCTTCAAGGGCTCACTCCCGAAGAACTTGATGCTGACTGTGGTGGGTCCACGGATCAGATGACACTATGGAGATGTTATCACAAGCGTCATCACGACGGATCAACACCCGTGGTAACTGGTGTGGGGGAGGAGAGTGCACCATGGCCGCATCACCTCCGCCCCTTCCTCCACTGGCATGCAGTGGCTCGACAGAGCGTCGGCCTACGGGCCCTGCTGGTCACGGCTTATCCTTGTTGGCGATGCTAATGAGGCTCCGGACGGTGGCTCTCCACTTGTCGATCTTCTCCGCAGCAGGTGGGAAGTCGAGGAGCAGCTGCGCGCATGCCAAAGCTTTTGCTGGATTGGGCGGCGGTGAAAGCTATGTGGAGTGTGACGCGCTCTGACTTCTAACCACGTTAGAAGGAGCTCTATCACGGCCCTGTGGCTGTCCGCCATTTTCGCCAGCACCTCAGAGTGCATGCTGGCCTCCTTCGTCCCGCAAAAGATGCGCAGGACTCTTCCCGCGGCAGCTCCCAGGGTCACCAACATGGTGACGCTGCTCATTGCGCACAACTTGGGAAGAGCGTGCCGTGGGCACCGACGTAGGTGTCTTGGAGGCCTCCGTGCCGCCGGTAGGTGGCATGGTGACGCCCTGGGAGGGCCCCGCACCACCTGCAGGGGTCCCAGCTCCGTCTTTGGAATTCGCGGCGCGGCCCGTTGTCTTGCGCATGAATGACGCCGCTCACCAGGGATGGACTAGCAGAGCGATGTGGGTGTTCTCTGGTCATGCCTTGGGTTCTATCCACGACCGCCCCGCTACTCGCCTGCATCGGTACGAGCAGTCCGACTATGGATGAACCGGTCACTGTCATCATCTTCCTCTTGGGAGCCATGGCGACGAAGAACTGCTAGACTAGCTGCTAGACCGGATTTTCACAACTGCGCCCCTACCTGGCGCGCCAAAGATGTTGGTGAGAGCGACACCTATAGCATCACTGGAATCCCTACTATGGTCGGCGGGTGTCGGTGTCAAAATCGGCGGATCTCAGGTAGGGGGTCCTGAACTATGCGTCTAAGGTTAATGTTAATAGGAGGCAGGGGACACGATGTTTTACCCAGGTTCGGGCCCTCTCGATGGAGGTAATACCCTACTTCCTGCTTGATTGATCTTGATGATATGAGTATTACAAGAGTTGATGTACCACGAGATCATAGAGGCTAAACCCTAGAAGCTAGCCTATGATTTTTATTGTTGTTGTCCTATGGACTAAACCCTCCGGTTTATATAGACACCAGAGGGGGCTAGGGTTACACAGAGTCGGTTACAGAGAAGGAAATCTACATGTCCGAATATCCAAGCTTGCCTTCCACGCAAAGGAGAGTCCCATCCGGACACGGGACGAAGTCTTCAATCTTGTATCTTCATAGTCCAACAGTCCGGCCAAAGTATATAGTCCGGCTGTCCGAGGACCCCTTAATCCAGGACTCCCTCAATAGCCCCTGAACCAGGTTTCAATGACGATGAGTCCGGCGCGCAGATTGTCTTCGGCATTGCAAGGCGGGTTCCTTCTCCGAATACTCCATAGAATATTTAAAACACAAGGATTGTGTCCGGTCTGCAAAACAAATTCCACATTCCACCATAGAGAGTATAATATTCCACGAATCTAATCTGCCCACAACTTTTTATAGCATGACGTCACGCCACGGCCCAGTCATTACCCGAACCGTTTTCATAATCAGCCACTACGAGCTGCGAGGCGATTTTATTGGCACATCCTGTCGAAGCAGAGATCGTGTCCCCCTTATCATGGGATTCTCATCAATACAGGTGTGGGTAACCCAACCGTGTTTGTTTAATATGACTCCTCGATTTTAGGCAAGTCCCAAACGGTCACGTGGGGGACGCTTGATATTCATCCTCTTTATAAAGGGGGGCCAAGGCCTGTCCTTTTCTTTCCACGCTCGATCCTTCCCCTCCAGCACCTCGAGTTCCAACACCCAAGGCTCAAGCTAAAGAACTTTGGTCCTTCGACCATGTCCGGAAACAATCTTCAAGGCTGGTGGATGGCCTCCTCCATCATAGAGGAGGACATCCGGAAGCTTAGGGAGGCCAGGTATCTCACCGCCGAGATTCCGCAGAGGATACCTGCTCAAGGGCTAGTCGTCCCCACTCCTGAACCCAACGAGATCGTTGTTTTTATCTCCCACTTTCTCCGAGGGCTAGGTTTTAGCGTTGATCCCTTCGTCAGAGGGCTCATGTTCTACTACGGACTAGATTTCCACGATCTAGCTCCGGATTCCGTCCTTCACATCTCGTCGTTTATCGTCGTGTGCGAAGCCTTCCTCCGCATCACCCCCACTTCGGCCTATGGCTCAAGACCTTCAATGTGAGGCCGAAGGTGATCGACGGGCGTCATGCGGAGTGCGGCAGACGCATATGTGGACCTGGCAAAGAGTGCTGCTGATGCGACCGAGTTTTACAAAGATCGGAAAGACCATAAATCTGAGAGGTTATTTTGTCGCAGTTCAGTGCCCCGACGCGTCCGCTGCCATTGAATGAAAAGATGGCCGCATGGGCCGAACTCCACAGGTTGTCCGGGCTTGCTATGAGGTCTGTCGTGGATCATCTTTGGCCACAAGGGCCAAGGCCAGACAACTATTTTGGATTGGTGCAAAAATTCCTTGGTGCTGTGTCACATATCGATGCTGTGAAGAGGTCGGCGTGCATAGAGGGTGCGCGGATGTCTCTTGCCCGTGTTAAAACATACTGGGCTAGGATGGAAGCCACCACTATTGCAACTCGGAGTGCGGCGGACGGCCAGGACCCGGCCGAGCACTATTTCAAAGAAGTTTTAGAAGGCGCCCGTTTAATAGAGTCTCAGTGCTCGAAGAGTGCCATGTTCGAATGACATGTATCGTGATTGTAAAGATAATGCTATTTTGATTATAAAGGATGTTTTTATACTTTTTCCCGAAAGTATTATAATGCCTCCTGTGTGGCCGTTTATGTATGTATATAACCTGAAAGTTTGCAGTCATCGGCTTCAGCCCCCACACATATAATGCGGGGGTGTTCGAGAAAACGCATAGTCACACTTGATCCAACGTCTTGGTCCGTTAAAGAGGTGATAGCACGGTGAAGCAGGCAATCTGACTATATAGCTTTAACCCTTTCACTTAGCCATAGGAGTTTGACGGTGGGGCTACTATATAGCCCCTTGTACTTTCGCGTTCAACCGGATATGGTGCGCGTATGTACGTGACCGGGAAACCGGTCCTTCGTTAATGCGGAGGAATTGCGAAGATTCAGCTGGGTTATCGAGTGGTTGACCAGTCTCGCGCTGTATCATGACAGTAAGTTTTTGGCTTTCTCTACTGAGGTGCTCGTCCAGATGAACTGGGGCACAATTGCAGTAGTTCTCCAGATGCTGCCTTAGCCGATAGAAAGGAATGTAAGGTAGAAAAACACGGGAGCCTGGCAAACCCAACATTTGACAAAAGACATGATTCGGAGCTGATGCATATAAGGCCAAACTCGCGACGCCGAACACTCCCTAAGGTATTCAGACTTTATAATGTGTACTGGGATGAATTACGCCCTTGACAATAAGCCCTGAGTTTCCAGGTATGAGCAGTAATCTGGTGTGACAAAAATGCCGAAAACGCTAGTATCCCTCCCGGTTGTATAAAGTTTCCGGAGGGGAAGAAGCAACAAGAGACATTAAAAAGGTTTATGTAGGGTCTTAATCTAAAAGAAACCTTTGAGCGGGGCCCTGCTGCACGTCTGCGCCTTTATCTCCATTGTGCCATATCCTGGAAGGGTGTAGCACGATGATCATCTATAAAGGAAAAGAAAAAACCCAGGTGAAAGACTTCGTGTGAGGTGTTAATCTGAATGAACCATGAAAATGCAATATGCTATTGTATTGATAGGGTCGAGCCGAACTATAGGCTATTTTTGCGAGCAACCCCTAGCATATTTTATGGGCAAATCCTAACTGGGCTATTACATTGGGTGGAGCGCCGAACTCGTCTTGCCGTGTCCGTGGTCTTGACGACCGGCCATTAGTCCTGGTTGGAGGGACCGCTCAGTGTTCGACTGCTAGAGCCGCCACATAGTCTTCCGCACGTAAGGAACGCTCTGTATTTCTGCTAACTGTGATGACGCCGCGTGGACCGGGCATCTTAAGTTTGAGGTAGGCGTAATGTGGTACTGCATTTAAACGAGCGAAGGACGTTCTTCCGAGTAATGCCTGATAGCCACTTCGGAATGGAGCGATGTCGAAGGTTAATTCCTCGCGTCTAAAGTTGTCGGGAGAACCGAATACAACCTCTCGCCCGTACAGTGGGCCTCGGCATCTGGTATTACTCCTTTAAAGGTAGTGTTACTTAGGCTGATCCTTGAAGGGTCTATCCCCATTTTGCGGACAGTGTCCTGATATATCAGGTTTAGACTACTGCCGTCGTCCATAAGGACTCGTGTGAGATGGTATCCGTCAATTATTTGGTCGAGCACCAAGGCCGCCGATCCTCCATGCCGGATACTAGTCGGATGGTCCTTGCGGTCAAAGGTTATCGTGCAGGCCGACCAGGGATTAAATTTGGGGGCGACGGGCTCAACAGCGTATACGTCTCGGAGTGCGCGCTTGCGCGTTCTCTTTGGAATGTGAGTTACGTAAATCATATTCATTGTTTTGACTTCTGGTGGGAATTTTTTCTGTCCTCCAGTGTTCGGCTGATGAGGCTCGTCCTCATCTTCACTTGGCGTCTCCCTCCCCTTTTGTTCGCCATTCAGCTTGCCGGCCTGTTTGGAAAGCCAACACTCTCTGTGGGTGTGGTTTGCAGGTTTTTCGGGGGTGCCGTGAATCTGACATAATTTGTCTAGAATTTTGTTTAGGCTGGACGGTCCATCTCTGTTGCCTTTAAAAAGCTTCTTCCATTGACTGGGTCGAGAGCCCCAGAATCCGGCATTGACTGTCGTGTTCTCTGGGCTGTCATTATTGTTTTGATGATTGTTTTTGTTGCGTCGCGGCTTCTTGTTGCCATCCCTGACTTCGGATGTGCTTGGGTCGCTGGTGCCGCTACGGGCCAGCCAGTTGTCCTCGCCCGCGCAAAAGCGGGTCATAAGGCATGTTAAGGCTGCCATCGTCCTCGGCTTTTCTTGGCCGAGGTGTCTGGCAAGCCATTCGTCCCGGATATTGTGTTTGAAAGCCGCTAAGGCTTCGGCGTCCGGGCAATCGACTATTTGATTCTTCTTAGTAAGAAATCTGTTCCAGAGCTTTCGGGCTGACTCTCCGGGCTGTTGAATTATGTGACTTAGGTCGTCTGCGTCCGGAGGTCGGACATAGGTCCCTTGAAAATTGGCCCTGAAAGCATCGTCGAGCTCTTCCCAACTTCCAATTGAGTTTTCAGGAAGGCTTTTCAACCAGTGCCGAGCTGGTCCCTTTAATTTGAGGGGTAGGTATTTAATGGCGTGGAGATCGTCTCCGCGAGCCATGTGGATATGAAGGATAAAGTCCTCGATCCAGACCCCAGGGTCTGTAGTTCCTTCGTATGCTTCTATATTCACGGGTTAAATCCTTCCAGAAATTCATGATCCAGTACCTCATCGGTGAAGCACAGGGGGTGTGCGGCACCCCTGTATTTGGTCATGTCGTGGCATGCTGTCGATGGTTGTTTTGTTCGGTTATGATTCCTAGCTGGTGTTTGATCAATGTGATCGTTTCGGTAGCTCTGATCCTGTGCCGGAGCGCGCTTCCTAGATCCGTAGATGGATCTAGCCATACCAGACTTTTTGTCCAGGAGCTCACGTAAATCATGTGATGACTTGTGTCCGGCATCATTAGCCGTCTTGTCACGGCCACGGAACTGTCGGTCCAGCTGATCGGTCGTTTTCGACTGAATGGGCTCTACGGCCTCGTCGTCGATTTCGGGCAGCAGCTTGTGCTTTGGATAGCTCTTTGTGTGACGATCGTCGCTATATTTTTCTTCTGTGTCGAGTACTTTGTTCCACCTACGGTTGAGCGTATCCTACGCGGCCTTAACCCTTTGCTTCTGCTTCTTTAGGCTCCTCGTGGTGGCAATAAGCCTTCTATGGAGGTTCTCTTGTTCCAAGAGTTTTTCTGGGAGGATGAGTGCATCATCGTCCGGGCTGTTCTCTTCTCTGGAGACAGGTTGGTGAATTTTACCCTCGGGATCAGCGTCATTTGACGTTGGTTCCGGACTATGCTTGTCGTCCCCTGGCTCATCCTGCTCCATCACTGGGTCCATGGGGTCGTTGTTTCCTTTGGAGTCAACCGGGGTATTATTATTTCTTGTGCTGTTGTCGCTGTTTTCACTGTGGCGGGATTTAGAGCCGCGTCTACGACGCCACTTTGGTGGCTTATCGAGGGGATTATGCTTCGTTGTATCGTCACCATCGCCTTCTTTTGGTGTGTCCACCATGTATATATCGTATGATGAGGTGGCAGTCCAGCGCCCGGTGGGCGGTGGTTCCTGTTCTTCTCCTGCGTCGTCGTAAATACCATCGACGTCTTCAGAGTCGAAATCGAGCGTGTCGGTTAAGTCATCGACAATGGCTATGAAGTGGGTGGTGGGTGGGGAACGAATTTCTTTGTCGTCCGCTTCCCACTCGAGCCGAACATAGTTTGACCAAGAATCTCTTGACAGGGAAAGAGACCTTAATGAGTTCAGCACATCACCTAAGGGCGAGTGCTAAAAAATATCCGCGGCAGTGAACTCCATGACTAGTGCCCCATCAGATTTGACAAGCACGGACGCACGCGGTTTGGATCCTGTAGCCGGAGACGTGTCCGAGGGTCCGATGACACCACTCTCAAAGGAGGTGGGATCAGTGTTCGGCTCCGACGCCGATGAGTGTGCGGCCCCCGTGGCGGGGTCCATCCACCCGCCCTTGTAAGGCACGATCTTCTCCGGATTGATTCCCGGCGCCGCCGTAGGCGCGATCTCCCGAATACTATTCGACGGCAGATCAAGTCTCCGCAGATGTCGGCAGTATAGTTTAAGCTTCGAAACCTGACCTGATGGCCAGGGGCGTAGCTGTCGATCTGCTCCAGATGGCCAAGCGAGTTGGCCCATATTACGAAGCCGCCGAATATGAAGATCTGTCCAGGAAGGAAAACCTCCCCCTGGACCGCATCGTTGAAGATGATCGAGGGAGCCATCAAGCCTTATCACGACGACACAGTGGAACTCTCAATGAAAGCACCAATGTCAGTGTCAAAACCGGCGGATCTCGGGTAGGGGGTCCCTAACAGTGTGTCTAAGGCTAATGGTAACAGTTGGCAGGGGACACGATGTTTTACCCAGGTTCGAGCCCTCTCGATGGAGGTAATGGCCTACTTCCTGCTTGATTGATCTTGATGATATGAGTATTACAAGAGTTGATCTACCACGAGATCGTAGAGGCTAAACCCTAGAAGCTATCCTATGATTCTGATTGTTGTTGTCCTACAGACTAAACTCTCCGGTTTATATAGACACCGGAGGGGGCTAGGGTTACATAGAGTCGGTTACAGAGAAGGAAATCTACATATCCAAATATGCAAGCTTGCCTTCCACGCAAAGGATAGTCCCATCCAGACACGGGACGAAGTCTTCAATCTTGTATCTTCATAGTCCAATAGTCCGTCCAAAGTATATAGTCCGGTTGTCCGAGGACCCCTTAATCCAGGACTCCCTCAGCGGGCGCAAGGTTTTGGAAAGAGCAGGTCTAGGAGCCAGCACAAGGATCGTTTACCCAGGTTCGGGCCACGAGGATCACGTAATACCCTAGTCCTGCTTTGGTGTATATCTGAATGTTCTTGTGTTCTTGAACTATCTATGGTGCGTGCGTAGTCCAAAAAGCCGAATCCCTCTCCAATGTTCCTTGGGCCTCCTTTTATAGAAAAAGGGGATGCCACAGTGGCACACAGGAGGTGGAAAGTGCATGCGGTGGCTGAGTCTATCCTCTGGCACCGGCGGACAAACGCATTTAGAGCGCTGCCGATGTGCCCTCCTTGATATCGCTGCTTCACCTTGCTGCGACACTTGTCCCAGCAAGTGCGGCATGCAGTGCCATGTAGGTTGGCAGGCTGCTAAGATGGTGCGGTGGCAGGGTCTTCACAAAGATCTGCATGCCACCACGCAGGTGCTTGCTGAGTTGGTCTCGGGGCCGCAGCCGCCACGCAGGTGCTTGCCTGGCTGGTTGGGCTGGTAGCTGCATGGGAACAGCGGTGGAGCCTTGGCGGGCGTGGGCCTGGCTGTGGCCCTGCTGATGTCCTCGACAAGGGTCTTGCCGGGGCCAGGGCAAGGTTCTTGCCGTGGCACCGCGGTCGTCCCGGCAAGGATGTTGCCGAAGGTCTTGTCTTCTGGTCTTCATCTGATTTTGTATGTTTGCGATCTTCACAAAGATCTGCATTCCACCATGGAGGTGCCTCCCGAGCCTTGGTTCCAATGTGGTTGATGATGTTGGAAACCTCAGGCTCAAGGGTGGCGCGCTCCGCTTGTGTTGGGCAAGTTTCCCAGGCAAGACTCTTGACGGGGCTGCGGAGGCCCCCGCGGCAAGGGTCTTGCCGGGGGAGTCCATGTCGCCCTCTTGCTCTTTGTGTTTCTGTCTTGGCGTTGTTTTGATTGTTTTATGTCTGGCTCTGCCCTGCTAAGTGTGGCCGCGGGCGTGGCTCTGACTGCCCGTGCACAAGTAAAGGGGTACAAAGTAGAGCCCCTACTTCTGTGCACTGACAGGTCTATTTTCAATCATATATTTTTAGATCTATAAACCAAAAAAACAAAAAATTCCTTGCTTCAATTTATTTAGATTTACTTTATTATTTTCTTTTATTTATCTTTTATACCTTTCTCTATCAGATCTACTCTTGTTCATGACCGTGAAGGGATTGTCAACCCCTTTTTCGCGTTGTATGCAAGTGTTTGTTGTTTGTGCAGGTGCATAGATTGGAGACTTTCTTGTACCTCCTACTGGATTTATACCTTGGTTCTTAACTGAGGGAAATACTTATCTCTAGTTTTCTGCATCACCCTTTCCTCTTCAAGGGAAAAATCAACGCAAGCTTAAGAAGTAGCAGGAAGAATTTCTTGCGCCGATGCTGGGTACGTTCTACATCAAGCCTACCAAGTACCCATCATAAACTCTCATCTCTTACATTACATTATTTGCCATTTTCCTCTCATTTTCCTCTCCCCCACTTTTAAAACATTTTCAGAAAACACAAAAATATTTGCCTTTTTATTCGCCCTGCTTTCATTCATCTTTTCGTTTGCTTTTTTGTTTGGTCGTGTGCTAGATTGCTTGCCTTGTCACGATGTCTCAAGAAAATACCAAGCCTTGTGACTTTTCCAATACTAATAATTATTATTTTATTAGTACTCCAATTTCTCCTGCCACTAGTGCCGAATCTTATGAAATTAATGCCGTATTGTTGAATCTTGTTATGAAAGAGCAATTTTCTG
This sequence comes from Triticum dicoccoides, assembly GCF_002162155.2. NCBI lineage: Eukaryota > Viridiplantae > Streptophyta > Magnoliopsida > Poales > Poaceae > Triticum > Triticum dicoccoides. Next base: position 298,602,237 of record NC_041393.1, read on the forward strand.
GCCTTCCTAGTGAAGATGACACATCCCATCTAAATACCTTCGTTGAGTTGTGTGATATGCAAAAGAAAAAAGATGTGGATAATAATATTGTTAAATTGATGCCATTTCCATTCTCTCTACGAGATCGTGCTAAAACTTGTTTTTCATCTTTTCCTAAATATAGTATTAATTCATGGAATAAGTGTAAAAATGCTTTTATTTCCAAGTATTTTCCTACCGCTAAGATCATCTCCCTAGGAAATTTATAATGAATTTTAAGCAAATTGATCATGACCATGTTGTAAAATCTTGGGAGAGGATGAAATTGATGATAAGAAATTGCCCTACTCATAGTTTAAGTTTATGGATGATCATACAAATGTTTTGTGCCGGATTGAATTTTGCTTCTACAAATCTTTTAGATTCCACCGCGGGAGGTACTTTTATGGAAATTACATTAGGATAAGCTACTAAACTCCTAGATAATATTATGGCTAATTACTCTCAATGGCATACCGAAAGATCTTCCACTAGTAAAAGAGTGCATGCGATTGAAGAAATTAATACTTTGTGTGGAAAGATGGATGAACTTGTGAAATTGATTGCTAGTCAGAGTGCTCCTATTGATCGTAATGATATGCCTTTGTCTACTTTGATTGAGAACAATAATGAATCTATGGATGTAAAATTTGTTGGAAGGAACAATTTTGGTAATAACGCTTATAGAGGTAATTTCAACCCTAGGTCATTTCCTAGTAATTCCTCTAATAATTATGGTAATTCCTACAACAATTCTTATGGAAATTATAATAAAATACCCTCTGATCTTGAGAACAATATTAAAGATTTCATTAATTCCCAAAAAGTTTTTGATGCTATGGTTGAAGAAAAATCGCTCAAGATTGATGATTTGGCTAGGAACATTGATAGAATTTATCTTGAGATCGATTCCTTGAAAATTAGATTTATGCCACCCAAGCATGATATTAATGAATCTCTGAAAGCTATTAAAATTTCTGTTGATGAGTGTAAATAAAGAACCACTAGGATGTGTGCTAAGTGAGATTGGTTTGTAAAAGTGTGTTCTCCATGTTTTTTTCAAGGATGCGTCAAAGTTGACGTCTCGAGATCATAGATAAAAGGCGCCAAGATGGCAAAACAACCAATTACAAAGAGTCCACGGCTACATGGGCCAACACACACCTCATGCTAATTACTCGCTACTCTCCACCCTCTCTACCCTAACCGGGAGTGATCCCTGCTACCGTAGCAGCGATGCAGCCCTCCAGCTCTCCCCTTCCGCGTTGATCCGCTCGAGCACCACGTCGATGGAAGGTAGACCGCCATTGAACACGACGTCATTTCTGTGTTTCCAAATAGTCCATGCCAGCAACATAATCACCGTCCAAGCTTCCTTCCTCATCCTCATCTCGATGTCCAAAGAAGTCCACCATTGAACTAGCTTAGCTCCATGGGTTGGGGTCCATTGGGGTTTTCCCCAATTGCTAGTGATGGCAGACTAGATCTATCTCGCAAACATGCATCCAAGTAGCAAGTGGTCAATCGTCTCTGGGTCTTGGTCGCATAGTGGACAGGCCGGGGGGTGCGGCATCAAGCGCCTCTACAGCCTGTCAGCCGTCCAACATCTCCTCCTACCAGCAAGCCACGAGAAGATCTTGCATGTGTTCGGAGCCCGCGAATTCCAAATGTGTACAACACCAGCACCTTCTATCCATCCGACGAAGTGTGCGCGATAAGCAGAGCGTGCCGATAATAGCCGATTAGATCCCCATATCCAGGTGATGCTGTCTTGTATCCCCACCTCCACCTGGACAAGTTGCATGCGGTCCACCAGAGTGAGAATCTCCTATATCGCTTCCGCGCCCAAATTCGGCGACACGTCCTGCCACTAACCTCCCGCGACCGCCTGTCCCACGGTTCTCACCTTGATCGCACTTCTCTTTGCATCCTTGAACAGGTGTGGCATGATATCCTGTATGCGTTCCTCATGTAGCCACTAGTCTATACAGAATAGCATGGATTCCCCGTCCCCAATGGTGCATTTGGTGGCTGCCTTGTATATAGCCATTGAGTCCGACGAGACCTGAATGTTGAATTCTGTCCATGGCCTATCCGTATCCGTCCTAGCCAACCATGGCCATCGTGCACGAAGAGAGTTGTTGAGCAGTCGTAAGTTGGGCACCCCAAGACCACCATACTCCTTGGGCGCACAAACCTGATCCCAAGCCACTAAGCAGTGTCCACCGTGAACATCTCGTCGCCCCTTCCATAGGAAACCTCTACAAATCTTATTGGTTGCATCAATTGTTTTAACTGGAAGATCTATTGCCATCATAGCATGGATTGGCATTAGTGTGAGGGTGGTTTTGAGAAGTTCCAGCCTCCCAGCTCTGAACATCATCATTGCTTGCCACGCGGGGAGCCTGTCGGCCATCTTGTCAATGATATACTGCAACTAGCCCACCGTGATCTTCTTTACACTTAAGGGGAGTCCCAAGTATCGACAAGGCCAACTGTCGGTGTACTAGAGTAGGGGTACCCTAGTATCCCGAACTTGTGCACGGGCAGTTGCAGCACCCCGCGGCAAGGCTTGCCGGGTGATCGCCAAGGTCCTCCGTGGTTCCTTTGGAACCATTCAAGAACAAAGTATTCAAGCCAAGGAGACAAGGCCCCGGCAAGAGGAGCTTGCCGGGAAGGCCAACCAAGGCATCGCAAGGAACTTGCCGCAACACGCCACGCGTCCCGGCAAGGCTCGGTGAGCGACAAGCTTCCCGGCGCGACAAGACAATATCCGCGGCAAGGCGCTTGCCGCGACAAGCTACCACTCAGTACCCGCGCTCCAGCACATCCACCAACGTGTCGCCCTGAGGCCTTTCCAGGCGCGCGTGGCAAGAGGCTGTGCAGCCAGCGGTGCGTGGTGGCAAGCGACGCTGACAAGACTGCCATCGTGGCGAGCGGTGGCGTCCCTGATGGTCCTTTTTGCACTATTTGGGCGACGCAGACGGGCATTTAATGCCTTTGTCCCCTGCCGTCAGGGTTAGGTAGGATACACTGTACAAGTAGTTGTACCAACTGCAACACCTTTTCCATTTTTACCCTTGTCTGCGTTGCCACCTGTCGGTGACCCCTTGAGCATATAAAAGGAGGCCCATGCGCAACGTAGAAGGGGGTTCGGTTCGAAGCCAGAGAAACACTCACGCTCGATCTCTTTAGCAGCTAGTGCGTACTGTATCACTCAGCGCTCCTGAGCAAGAACTCAATACAATCAGACAAGCAGCAGTAGGAGTGTCATCTCTCCGAAGAGCTCCGAAGCTGGGTAAACTGCTCGTGTGCTTCGCCTTGATCCGCTCTTCGTGCGACCTCCGCCCCCCGCCGAACCGAAAGGGGCTCGGTCCGCCGGTCCCATAGGTGTTCGTGGATCAGCTTCCCCGACATCTTTGGCGCGCCAGGTAGGGGGCGTCGAGGTTGTGTGAACCTGATCCGGCATTCACACGAGCTAGATCTTCATCTTCTTCATCGACATGCCACCGAAGAAGAAGACTTCGGCGGCAGCAGTTCCGTCCACGTCGATCCCTCCACCACCAGAGCAATCAGGTGGTGGAGTAGACGCCGGCGGAAGAACGGACATCGACGAGGGAGCTCATGGTGCTGCCAGGTCCAAGGACAAGGCCGCGCAGACCTCGGCGTCCGTACATGTACCGCGCCCATCTCAGGAGGCGCAGGACCGACAGCGTCAGGGTACTCGCAGTGCCATACGTTTGTTAGGCCAAGATCGAGCTGGTGAATCTCGGGGTGCTCAGGACCAGCATGCACGCCAACGTGCTGGCACGAGCGAGACACGGTCGCCTGGAAGGGATACTGGTCCTTCTAACATAGTTAGAAGTCCGAGCATATCCCGCTCCTCGCACCGTTCGCCACTGCCACCCACCACTCCAGCAGAAGCTTTGGCGCAAGCTCAACTACTCCTGGATTACCCTCCAACGGAAGACAAGATCGATCAATGGAGGGCCACCATTCAGAGTCTCATCGGCTTCGCCAACGGCGACACTCCGCGGCAGCCGAGTGCGTCGCTGCCGCGGCAGGACTACCAGGCACGAGCCGGTGGCGACGAAACTGGTGGGGGTGCAACCACCATGAACTCTCCACCCCGAAGGCCAAGATCGCGGACTCACCGGATCCACCTCGACAGCGACTCCACCGCATCATCAGATCCACGACCTCGTCGCGATCAGCGCCAAGTTTTTCACGAACGACAGCAAGAAGACGCTCGTTCTCGAATCGAGCGCCGAAGAGAAGCGTGGCGTCAATCAGACCAGCGCGCTGGGCCCTCTGTCGACATGCATGCGCCAGGGGAACCAGGCGACTTGCCGTACGCGGTAGGATGCCCTGCGTTCACTCGTGAGCTGCGGCAAGTCCAGTGGCCCAGTACGAAGAATTTCAAGCCAGACGTGCCGGAGAAGTACGGCGGCAAGTCGCATCCGTCGGAGTTCCTCAGCATCTACACCATCGCGGTGCAAGCTGCCGGGGGACGGGACGACAAGATCCTTGCCAACTACTTCCCGCTAGTGCTCAAACCCAATGTCAGATCCTGGCTCATGCACTTTCCGGACAACTCCATATCCTCCTGGGCAGACCTATGCCATCAGTTTGTTGGCGCCTTTACAGCCGGCCACAAGCCTCATGGCCAAGAGAGTGACCTTCATCTGCTCGCCCAGAAGGAAGGAGAGCCCCTGCGCAAGTACATTCAGAGATTCAGCCGCGTACAGCACAACATCCCAGATGTCCACCCTGCCGCGGTAATCAGCGCGTTCCACCAGAACATGCGAAACCGCAGGATGCGGGAGGAGATGGCTATGTGCAAGATCAGAGACGTCAGTGAGCTATATGCCCTGGCCGACAAGTGTGCGCGTGCTGAGGAAGGGAGGAAACTCCCCGGAGAGAATATAGGAGCAGGAGGATCTGATAGTGAGGAGACTGCCCCGAGAAAGAAAAACCGGCAACGGAACAACAGGAAGAAGAAAGGCAAAGATGTGCTAGTCATTGAGCAGTCCGGCAACGGAGGTGGCGCCAAGAAAGCCAAAGCTGGTAGCTCCGGCAAGGAGATTGCCGCAGGCACCAACTACCAGGCTGTGGCGGTCGCCGACAAGCAGGACGGCACCAACAAGCATTACTCCAAGATCCACCGCACCAAGGGCCATGACCTCCAGAGTTGCAAGAAGGTCGAGCAGCTTGTCGAGCAGCAAAAGGCTGAATACGAGCGACGCGACAAGGAGAAAGCCCAAGAAGGTGCTGGAGGAGCTGGCAAGAAACGTCCCGGCTGAGGAGGACGCCGCGGCAAGGCCAAGCAGCCGCAAGGAGACAGACCTCCCCGCGGCCGCGACAAGGATGAAGATGACGATGATGATGAAGATATGGATGATGACGAGACCGATGAGCAGGAGTTCCAGAAAGCCACAGAGGTCCTATGCATTGACGGAGGTGCTTCTCTGCATACTTCACACCGCCAGCTCAAGCAGTGGGTGCGGGAAGTCAATGCGGCAGAACCACCCGTCGAGTCACGCAGGCCTCTGAAATGGTCCAGCACGCCTATCATCTTTGATATTGAGGACCACCCTGATCGCATAACTGTGGTCGGGTGCTTGCTGATGTTGGTTTCACCAACTATCCGCAACCTCAAGGTCACTAAGATGCTAGTTGATGGCGGGGCCGGCTTGAACCTGATCTCCTCCGCGGTACTCCAGAAACTCCAGATCCCTGATGGCGAGCTCGAAGAGACCGACACATTCCAAGGAATCAATTCGGGAAGGAGCAAGCCGAAGGGAAAGATTACGTTGCCGGTGACGTTTGGCAGCGAGTTGAACTTCAGGACTGAGAGGGTCACTTTTGACGTTGCTGACTTTCCATTGCCTTATAATGGGATACTCGGCTGTCCAGCACTCGCCAAATTCATGGCAGCCTCTCACTATGCATACAACATACTGAAGATGCCAGGCCCGATAAGTGTCATCTCTGTCCCTGGCGACAAGAAGGATGCTCTTATCTGCGCCGACAAGATCTACCGGGAAGCAGCAGCCGCAACAGATCGCAAGTCACTTGCCGTTGAAGCTCCCGGGGCAAAGAAGAAGACCAAGTCCGACAAGAGTTCTGATGCCCACTCCGGCAAGCGCACCTCTTCGGAGTGCTGCGCTACCGTCGAGGACGCACCATCGAGCTCCACCGGCAAGTGTAAGAAAACAATGGTAGCTCCACCAGAGACCAAGAAGGTGTCCGCCAAGGAGGATGGCACTGGTGGTACCTTCACCATCAGTGCTACTCTCGACCCTAAATAGGAAAGCGCGCTCGTTGCTTTCCTGCGGGCGAATGTCAACGTATTTGCATGGCAACCGTCTGACATCCCCGGTGTTCCCAGGAAAGTAATCGAGCACCATCTTGCCGTCTGTCCTCATGCGCGGCCCGTCAAGCAGAAAGTCAGGAAACAGGCAGTGGAGCGCCAAGAATTCATTGCAGAATAAATCAAGAAATTGGAAGCAGCAGGCCTTGTTAGAGGAGTGCTCCATCCTACGTGGTTGGCCAACCCTGTAGTCGTGCGCAAGGCAAACGGGAAATGGAGGCTTTGTATCGACTTTACCGATGTCAATAAAGCTTGTCCCAAAGACCCATTTCCCTTGCCACGCATCGACCAGATTGTTGACTCCACGGTCGGATGTGACTTGCTTTCATTTCTTGATGCATACTCAGGATACCATCAGATCTTCATGGCAGAAGAGGATGAGGAGAAGACCGCATTCATCACCCCATGTGGCACATACTGTTTCGTACGGATGCCTTTCGGTTTAAAGAATGCTGGTTCATCATTTGCAAGGGTTGTCCACGCCGCTTTTGAGCCGCAAATACACAGAAATGTGGAAGCCTACATGGATGACATAGTGGTCTAGAGCAAGGACAAGGCGACTCTGATTCAAGATTTAGACGAAACCTTTGCAAATCAGCGCAAAATCAACCTCAAGCTTAACCCCGAGAACTGCGTGTTTGGAGTCCCCTCCTGCAAGCTTATCGGGTTCTTCGTGTCTCAGCGGGGAATTGAAGCCAATCCCGACAAGATCAAGGCCATTGAGCAGATTGAAGCTCCAAAGCACGTCAAGGATGTACGAAGACTTGCCGGTTGCGTAGCTGCTCTCAGCAGGTTTATCTCTAGGTCTGCTGAGCGCGCCCTGCCATTTTTCAAAATATTGAAAAAGGCGGGTCCAATGAAATGGACTCCGGAAGCAGAGGCTGCGCTGCAGGACTTAAAGAGATACCTGTCCTCCACTCCAACACTTGTCGCACCTAAGCCACAAGAGAAGTTGCTTCTATATATAGCGGCGACCAATCAAGTGGTTAGTGCTGCGTTAGTAGCAGAGAGGGAGGCGGATGATGAGCCAGCAACCACGGCAGATGCATCCAGCGACAAGCAGGAGACTTCACCGACAAGCTCTGGTCCCGACAAAGATGGATCTGCGCAGGCGCATGAGAAGATGCAGAAAAGAATGGTGCAGCGCCCAGTTTACTTTGTCAGTTCCCTTCTGCAGGGAGCTAGGTCAAGGTATTCTGGTGTGCAGAAATTGCTTTTCGGCCTTCTCATGGCCTCGAGAAAGCTGCGCCATTACTTCCAAGCACATGAGATCACAGTCGTCACTCGTTTTCCGGTGAAGAGGATACTGCAAAATCCAGAAGCAACAGGCAGGATTGTCGAGTGGGCACTGGAACTGTCAAGCTTTGGCCTCAAGTTTGAGAGCACTTCAACTATCCAAAGCAGAGCATTGGCAGAGTTCATAGCAGAGTGGACGCCAACACAAGATGAAGAAGTTCCAGAAATGAGCATCCCCGTCAAGGAAGCAAGCAAAGAGTGCCTGATATACTTTGATGGTGCCTTCTCGCTGCAAGGCGCCGGTGCGGGCGTGCTACTTGTTGCACCCACCGGAGAGCACCTCAAGTATGTAGTCCAGATGCACTTTCCCAGGGAGCAAGCAACGAACAATACTGCAGAGTATGAAGGATTTCTTGCCGGTCTCATGATCGCAGCAGACCTTGGGATCAAGAAGCTCATTGTCAGGGGTGACTCACAGCTTGTCATCCGCCAAGTGAACAAGAATTATCAGAGTCCGTTGATGGAAGCCTACGTTGATGAAGTGAGAAAGCTAGAAGAGCACTTTGACGGCCTACAGATGGAACATGTTCCAACAGCTCAGAACGACATTGCCGATGGCCTGTCAAAGTGCGCCGCACTTAAGTTACCTGTGGAACCAGGGATCTTTGTGCTCAAGCTGACTCAACCGTCCGTAACACCATCAACTGGACAGAGCAAGAAGAGGAAGTTGATTTTTGGTGACCATTTTCCGGCAGAGCTCCCCGAAGCCGCCGCCAAGAAGGTCCTCAAGATCAACACCAAGAGTGCTGAGGAGCAGTCTGCTCCGGCAAGCACTAGGACTTGTTCCGTTGAAGCAGACGCTCCCGACAAGTTTTGCTCCGGCAAGCTTGCCGGGGAACGTCAAGCTCCGGCTGAGCTGCAGGTTCTCGCCGTAGAAGCGGATGTTCTCGCAGCAGCAGATGTGCCTTTAGTCTTTGTTGTCGAGCCGCGAGCTCCAGCATGGGCACAGCAGATTGTCCGTTTCCTTCAGACAGGAGAACTTCCCGAAGAGCAAGAAGAAGCGGAAAGAGTCACCCGGCAGTCAAGTATGTACCAGTTTGTCGACAACACACTGTACAGAAGAAGACTCAACGGTGTGAAATTGAAGTGTATTCATCGGGAAGACGGACAAAAGCTGTTGGCAGAGATACATGGAGGCATATGTGGTCACCACATTGGCGCAAGAGCACTTGCCGGCAAAGCGTTCCGGGAAGGTTTCTTTTGGCCGACAGCCCTCCAGGATGCAACTGCACAAGTAACCAAGTGTGAAGCATGCCAGTTCCATTCCAAGCAGATACACCAGCCAGCTCAAGCTCTCCAGACAATCCCTTTATCCTGGCCATTTTCAGTCTGGGGGCTCGATATCCTTGGCCCTTTTCCCCGAGCTGTCGGGGGCTTTGAGTACTTGTACGTTGCAATCGACAAGTTCACAAAGTGGCCGGAAGTGGAACCAGTGAGGAAGGTGACAGCACAGTCAGCAGTCAAGTTCTTCAGATCGATTGTTTGCCGTTTCGGGATCCCTAACAGGATCATCACCGACAACGGCACACAATTCACGAGCCGCACCTTCATGCACTACGTCCAAGATCTTGGCACCAAGGTCTGCTTCACTTCTGTTGCTCATCCGAGAAGCAACGGTCAAGCGGAGAGGGCAAACGCTGAAGTGCTGCGCGGGCTCAAGACCAGGACTTTCGACAGGCTGCACAGGTGCGGAAAGAACTGGATTGAGGAGCTGCTGGTGGTTCTTTGGTCGATCAGGACGACGCCAAATCGAGCCATTGGCCAGACACCTTTCGCTCTAGTCTATGGAGCAGAGGCAGTTCTCCCCACGGAACTCGTATACGGATCACCTCGAGTGCTCGCTTATGACGAGCTTGAGCAAGAGCAGCTGCGACAAGATGACGCGCTGCTCCTTGAGGAGGACCGTCTTCAGGCTGCTATACGAGCTGCTCGATACCAGCAAGCTTTGCGTCGCTACCATAGTCGCAAAGTTAATGCCAGAAGTTTCGAGGAAGGCGACCTTGTTCTTCGGCGCGTTCAGTCCGCCAAGAATTCCAACAAGTTGACGCCGAAGTGGGAAGGCCCTTACCGGGTGAAACGAGTCACTAGGCCTGGCGCTGTCCGCCTTGAGACCGAAGATGGCATTCCGGTGAGCAACTCCTGGAACATTGAGCATCTTCGTAAGTTTTACCCGTAGGGCGCGATTGCCGGAATCTTTTCCGGCAACCACCTTTTGTACAAATCTTGCCGATGTTGCATGTAATCCTTTGTACAAAGCCGGGCGCAGACCCCGTGCATAAGTAAAGCCCATGTGCTCCACACATCTTGTCAATATCATGCTATCTACTTTATTTTTGCATGCGATATCTGACACTTTGTGCAGCGCCTACCCCCGGTAAGCAATAACGAGCCGTAAGGCTCCATATCTTTATTTTCTCTTCTTTCTTTTTCTCAAAAAGGAAAGGAAGGTTCCCTCGCACACAAGTTTGCCTGGGGGAAAGGAGAAGATAAAGGAGAAGATAATGGTGTGGACTAGGCATCATTCAAGGAAGTTTCGCCTTACCGGAAAGCAAACGACAAAAAAAGCTAAGTTGCCAAAGTTTGAGCAATCAGTTTTAAATTTTTAAGTTATCTTCCTCGAACGACCGTACTTTGTATGGAAAACCTGTGCGCGGAGGAACCAACTCGTAGCTAGTTGCGCCCTTACTTTGTTTCGAGTCCGCTCAACAACTTAAGTGAGCTGCGACTAGTTGCGACAAGGTTTCTTGTCGGTAGTGGCACCGCCAGCAGGCTGCTGATGTCCCGCACTCAGCGCTCGCGGCTAAGGTGCCTGCGCCAACAAGTTCCCTAAAAGCGTAGGGCAAAAACATACATAGGAAGGAATCAAGTAAAGGAGATAACACAACAATCTCTACCCAAAATAGAGTTATATTACAAGATAGCTTGTCGCAGCTCTAACAGATTGTTCTTATAACATGACCAACAGTGACAAGAAAAAGAGAAAACGGGCGGCCTAATCTAGGCGATCGCCCTCAACCCTCTTGATCTCGCTCACCTTGTCCACAATGGGTGCGACAAGAGCCTTGAGCGCTTCCAGATTAGCATCCAGCGGCAGGGACCTGAGGACGTTTGTGAGGTTGAGGCCTGGGTTGCGAAAGGCCACCTTCACCAGCACCTTTTGAAGAACTCCCGCGCAGATCTTGCGCGACTCGTCGGCCAGCTGCTTTGGGATCTTCTCCCGGAGTCGCTGGAGGGCCGTCGCCACGCCTTTGAAGAACAAGCTTAGCTTGGCGCTGGGTTGGAGGTGCTCGTCGGAGGAGTACCCGAGATCCTCCATCCCCAGCTACGCCAGCTCCCCGTCGATGGCTGCGGCAAGATCCACGAGACCCTCGGTCCAATGCTCCACAGTCTCCCTAAAAGCATTCTGGGCGGCAGCAGCACTCGCCAGCAGCGCCTCGTCGACCTTGATCTTCTCCTTCAAGGCCGCCTTCTGCTCCCTAGTGCTGTCCAGCGTCTTGGTCAAAGTGGCCAGCTTCAACTCAAGATCTGCGTTGGAGTCCTTGGCGGCGCTAAGCTCTTTGCTCCTCTCAGCGAGACGACCCTGCAGCTCGCCATGAGCGGCGGCGTCCTTCTCGCGCTCACGCTTGAGCGCGGAAAGCTCCTCGCCGCTCGCCTTGAGATCGGCCTCCAGCTGCGCCATCTTCGTCTCCAGCTCCTTCTTGGTGGCCTCGGCAGCTGCGGCAGCATCCTTTGCTTCCTTGAGAGCCCCGCCAATTGCTTGCTCGCGCGCGGCAAGCTCCTCCTCGTGGCTGTCAAGGTTGACCCTGCGCTGCGCCAATTCTCCTTCCTGCGCAGACATCTTCTCGGCAGCGAGCCGTTGTTGCTCTTCAACTTCAGCCTTCGCGAGGAGGAAAGCTTTCCACTCCTCGGCAACCTGCTCCCGCTCCTCTGCCAGGGATCGGAGAGTTTCCTGCCTGAGACCCCGGAGCTCCTCAGTGCGCTTCTCAATGTCCACTCCCGCCCTCGCGACAAGCGCTTCTCGGGATTCCATCTTGGCTTGTCGGGCGCGGTACAGCGACAACAGCTTCCGAAGCAGCCGCTCCTCCTCAGGCTCATCACTGCTGCTGCTTGGCGCATCGACCAGCGTCAGCCCAGCGGAGGCGAGCACCTCTCCATCCAAAATCTCTCCTTCGACCGGCGCCCTGGAGCTTGACGCCCAGGGGAGCTTGATGAAGATGTCGTCGCCGGCCTTCAAATAGACGCCGGGCTAGGGCTCTTCGGAGCCTGGCGCTGCGGCAAGGGCGGAGGGATCGACGGTCGGCGCAGCGCCTGGCGCTCCTGCGGCCTCGGGGCCGTCAGTGCGATCGCCGGATCCCTCGCCAGCTTCTGCGGCGGAAGCTTTGGCGGCCTCTTCGCCGGCGGGATCATCAGCGCCGGCTTCTCCTTCGGTGGCAACGGCGTCGTTGGTTTTGCTGCACGCGTTCTCCTCGCCGGCGACCTCGGTTTCCATCGGATCCGTAGCAGATGGATCTGACGAACGGAAAAAAGAGAAAAGTCAAACAAATATCCAAAAAGAAAATCAGAAGAAGAAGAACCCAAGGGAAGATTTTCAAGCAAGAGGATTACCTGTGCTAGGATCTGCGGTCATGGTCTCAACCACCGGAGAATCACTGGTGCTGTCCCTTGCCAGAGAACTATCCCTTGCGGAGAATTCTCCCTTGCCGGAGAACGCTCCCCTGCCGGGGAATCCTCCCTTGGCGGTGTAGTCGAAGCAGATGGCATTCCAGGGCGGCTTCCGGGCCCTCCTGGTGGGGCTGCTCTGCTCCTACACAAACCAACAGTCAGATATCAGCCAAGAAAGAGCAACCATGCGCGCCTGACAGCAGGAAGTAAACTATGTGCTTACGCTGGGGGCTGCGCTGGGGGCTGCTTTGGGGAAAAGTTGCCGGGTCCGGCAAGATGGTCTCGGACACGCCCTCTGCTGTCGCGGTGGGTTCGTCCTCGATGACAATCACCGGGACCTTGGCTCTCTTCACTGCTCTCTGGGCCAGAGTCCTGAAAAGGAATGGGTTCGGAGTAAAGCAAATCAAATACAAGACAAAACAACAAAAATTGAAGACCTACAAGAACAACAAAGAATCTTACTCTTCTTCTTCCTCGTCGGAGCTGAGCGCGGAGAGATCAAAGTCCGGCTCGCCTCCGGTGCGACGAGGCGGAGGTGTAGGTTCCCTTGTTCGCTTGGCAGGAGCAGTAGCGGCGGACCAGGAAGACCCCGCTCCAGTTGCCGCAGCGGCGTGAGGCACTCCCGCGGCAACGGTGCTTGCCGCGGTAGAGCGTGTCGAGCGGCTCGACGGCTGTTGACTCGTCTCCTGCCCCGCTACGTCCGCGGCCTTGTAGAGACGCCTTCTTGGCGGAGCTGGGGGCTCCGCCTGCGGCAAGCTGTCTGAAGGTTCAGGCCCGACAAGCTCTCCCTCGCCAGGCTCGCTCGACTCAGCTTCAGGCCCGGCAAGCTCTTCCTCGCCGGCAAACTCCTCTCGCTCAACAAGGCTTGCCGCCTCTGCTGCCTCTGCCTCCTCCACGGTGAATCCGAACTCGCCCGCGGCAGCTGCTACCGCCGCCTCTTCCAGCCTAGTGGCGATGCGCTGCATCTCCGCATCGGTGGTGTCGCGCATGAGGCTCTTCTGTTCGTCGGAGCGGACCGACACTTCTACCAAGCTGGCAAAGCAATCCCGCACGACGTCGTCCGCAGGCTCTTGCCAAGTTGGGACGATTCCATGCGAATCACACAGCGGCATCATTGTGCGGATGCGGTCAAGCGAGGAGTTGTTGCATAATGGAACGACACCCCTCGGCAACATGAATGGATGTTGAGGATGGCACTTGAACAGTTCCAGGAGCATCGCGTCCAGCTCCAGGACAGTGAAGTTGAAGTTGAGGCCCGGGCGCAGCCTCATGATATCCGCCGAGTTCTGGAACTCCCAGGCGGGTCTCCTCCTCTCCTGCAGGGGGGCGATGCGGCGGCGAAGAAAATCTGCGCCAACGGCGCCTACGGTGAGCCCGGCAAGCCTGAGGCGAAGGATCCGGGTGATGGCAATCTTCAGCCTATCGTCTTCCGGGGGCACGTTGCTCCAATCGTTGCCGCGCGCTATTGGGGCTTGTCGCAGGACGGTAAATGGCTGCGGGTTCTCCTCGACGATCCAGCACCACTCTGCTCTCCATTCCTCCCACTTGCTGCGGAGCTCTCCCTCCAGATAAGCTTCCTTCTTGCCGACTCTCGAGATCCAGGCGATTCCGCCGGATAAAGGCTCTCCTCTTTCGACTCGGGGCATAAAGAAGTGGCGAAAAAGAGCTACATTTGGATGGACTCCGACAAAGTTTTCGCAGAGATGTGCGAAAACTGCCATGGTCAGAACGGTGTTGGGGGTGAAGTCAAGGAGGCGGAACCCGTAGGTGTTCATGATGTCACAGAAAAATTCAGAGAAGGGCGGGCAGAGCACGTAGTAGAAGAACAGCGTAGAGAAGGGGTATCCGTTCGGAGCCAGTTCCGAAGCGGCAGCCGGGAGTACCTTCGTGCGCGGATGCTCTCGCGTCTACGTCGACCAGAAGAGGTAGTAGTACTCCCTCAGCTCCTTCGCGGCAAGCTGAGGGGGGAAGATGGCCCACTCCTTTCGCAGGGCCGCGAGCCGCTGCGCCTCGACCGATCTCACGCGCTTCCCCTTGTCGGCTTTCGGAGCCATGGCGGAGGTGGTGGGGGAGATCGGCGGCATTGGTGATGCTGGTGGCGATGGGGGGCGGAGCGCTGCTCTCTTTCAGCTTTGGGAAGAAGGGGGGAGCGGCGGAGATTTCTGAGAATGGAGTAGCAACCGGCGAGATGGGCGAACTGCCCCTGTTTCCCCTGCTTATAAAGAGGGAGGGGGCGGGCGTTCCGTTATTCCGAATAAAGAAACCACCCACGATCTCTCCCACGACGCCGCATTCAACATGTGCCGTTCGAGGAGGGCGCGGTGGATACGGAGTAAGATACAGCGTAACCCAGGCCGCGCGTGCCCGTGCCCTGTTTTGGGACTGGCCTAACAGCGCTCGACACCGTGTGTGGCCCAGGCCCGGGGGCTCCTGTCGGTTTACTAGAGTAGGGGTACCCTAGTATCTCGAACTTGTGCACGGGCAGTTGCAGCACCCCGCGGCAAGGCTTGCCGGGTGACCGCCAAGGTCCTCCGTGGTTCCTTTGGAACCATTCAAGAACAAAGTATTCAAGCCAAGGAGACAAGGCCCCGGCAAGAGGAGCTTGCCGGGAAGGCCAACCAAGGCATCGCAAGGAACTTGCCGCAACGCGCCACGTGTCCCGGCAAGGCTCGGTGAGCGACAAGCTTCCTGGTGCGACAAGACAATATCCGCGGCAAGGCGCTTGCCGCGACAAGCTACCACTCAGTACCCGCGCTCCAGCACATCCACCAACGTGTCGCCCTGAGGCCTTTCCAGGCACGCGTGGCAAGAGGCTGTGCAGCCAGCGGTGCGTGGTGGCAAGCGACGCTGACAAGACTGCCATCGTGGCAAGCGGTGGCGTCCCTGACGGTCCTTTTTGCACTATTTGGGCGACGCAGACGGGCATTTAATGCCTTTGTCCCCTGCCGTTAGGGTTAGGTAGGATACACTGTACAAGTAGTTGTACCAACCGCAACACCTTTTCCATTTTTACCCTTGTCTGCGTTGCCACCTGTCGGTGACCCCTTGAGCATATAATAGGAGTCCCATGCGCAACGTAGAAGGGGGTTCGGTTCGATGCCAGAGAAACACTCACGCTCGGTGTCTTTAGCAGCTAGTGCGTACTGTATCACTCAGCGCTCCTGAGCAAGAACTCAATACAATCAGACAAGCAGCAGTAGGAGTGTTATCTCTCCGAAGAGCTCCGAAGCTGGGTAAACTGCTCGTGTGCTTCGCCTCGATCCGCTCTTCATGCGACCTCCGCCCCCCGCCGAACCGAAAGGGGCTCGGTCCGCCGGTCCCATAGGTGTTCGTGGATCAGCTTCCCCGACACCAACCCACCACTAGGCAGCCCATCTCATCATTTAACAAAGTGACCTGCTCCTAAGAGCATCTGATTGGGTGTGCAAAACACTTCGTCAGGTTCGTGCGGAGCCCAGAAGCCACTCCAAAGTCCGTGAGTATCACGTTGCAGGCCCGGATGCTCTGGATGTCAAGTTTGATGAATGTCACCACACCGTCCGCATAAATGGAAGTGCGGTTTCTGGGACCCGTAGGGGCCAATGGCGTTAGCACGCCGGTGTTAGCTGCATGCTTGAGCAAGGCGTGCATGCTACTCATGACCATGATGAAGAGGAGGGGGGACAGAGGGTCCCCTTGCCGAAATCCACACTTGATGTAAATAACCTCACCGGGGACGCCATTGAGCTTGTTCTTCATGTTTTTGCGAGAATAATAATGAAGATCTTAAAGTGATTGGTGTGACTCCTATTTAATCATTGTTTTCTAATATAAATCTTGATAAAGATGGGTCTGGAGATGAGTCAACTTTAGCTAGAAGGCGTGCCGATGATCTAGAGTTTAAAGATCTTAATAAAAAGGTTGATAAAAGTGGGATTGAAGAGGTCAAAACTTTAAGTAGCAATGAACCCACTCTTTTGGATTTCAAGGATTTTAATTATGATAATTGTTCTTGGATAGATTGTACTTCCTTGTTGCAATCCATGTTGAATTCTCCTCATGCTTATAATAAACATAAAGCTTTCACTAAACACATCGTTGATGCTATGATGAAATCTTTTGAACAAAAACTTGAGTTAGAAGTTTTGATCCCTAGAAAAAGCTTTATGATGAGTGGGAACCTACTATTAAGATTAAGATTAAAGATTACGAGTGCAATGCTTTGTGTGATTTGGGTGCTAGTGTTTCCACTACTCTGAAAATTTTATGTGATGTTCTAGGTTTCCATGAATTTGATGATTGTTCTTTTAATTTGCATCTAGCGGATTCCACTATTAAGAAACCTATGGGAAGGATTAATGATGTTCTTATTGTCGCAAATAGGAGTTATGTGCCCGTAGTTTTTATTGTGCTTAATATAGATTGCAATCCTACACGTCCTATTATTCTTGGTAGACCTTTCCTTATAACGATTGGTGCAATTATTGATATGAAAGAAGGAAACATTATATTTCAATTTCCGCTAAGGAAGGGCATGGAACACTTTACAAAAAAGAAAATTAAGTTTCCATATGAATCTATTATGAGGGCTACTTATGGATTTAATACCAAATATTATAATACCTAGATCTATGTTTTATGCCTAGCTAGGGGCGTTAAACAACAGCACTTGTTGGGAGGCAACCCAATTTTATTTTTATGTTTTTGGTTCTGTTGTTTAATAAATACACATTATTACCACTGTAGTAATTGTGTTTTGGTGTTTTAATTAGTGTTTGAGCCAAGAAGACCTCTGGGATACTTGGTATATCTTTGATTTGATCTTGCTGAAAAATAGAAACTTTTGCACTTATTGCCAGATTTTTAAAAAATCACAGAACCGTGATAAGATCCTGAATTTTTTACACAAGATTGATATATGGATTGCCTATGTTGTTCTAATGTTTTAGAATTTTTGGAGTTACAGAAGTATACAAAGTTTACAGATTACTACAGACTATTCTGTTTTTGATAGATTCTGTTTTCTATGTGTTGTTTGCTTCTTTTGATGAATCTATGGGTAGTATCGGGTGGTATGGACCATGGAGAAGTTGGAATACATTAGATATTACACCAATATGAATAAAGAATGAGTTCATAGTAGTACCTAAAGTGGTGATTTATTTTGTTATACTAAAGGATCTCATGAGTTTTCTTTTGAGTTTTGTGTTGTGAAGTTTTCAAGTTTTGGGTAAAGATTTGATGGACTATGGAAGAAGGAGTGGCAAGATCCTAAGCTTGGGGATGCCCAAGGCACCCCAAGGTAATATCAAAGGACAACCAATCATCTAAGCTTGGGGATGCCATCCAAGGCATCCCCTCTTTCGTCTTCAATCCATTGGTAAATTTACTTGAGGCTTTATTTTTATCACTACATGATATGTGTTTTGCTTGGAGCGTTTTGTATGATATGAGTCTTTGCTTTTTAGTTTTCCACAATCATCCTTTCTGTACACATCTTTTGAGAGGGATACACATGAATCATGAATTTATTAGAATACTCTATGTGCTTCACTTATATCTTTTGAGCTAGGCAGTTTGCTCTAATGCTTCACTTATTTCTTTTTTTAGAGCATGTCGGTGGCTTTATTTTATAGAATTGTTGAACTCTCGTGCTTAAGTTATATTATTTTCAGAGTCTCGAAATAGAATGATAATTTTCTTAGGTTATGAATTTAGCCCAAATACGATGGGCATCCAAGAGGGATATAATAAAAACTTTCATATAAAGAGCAATGAATACTATGAGAAGTTTGATTCCTTGCATTTGTTTTGAGATATAAAGATGGTGATATTAGAGTCATGCTAGTGAGTTATTGTGGATTGGTAAAAATATTTGTGTTAAAGTTTGTGATTCCCATAGCATGCACGTATGGTGAACCGTTATGTGATGAAGACAGAGCATGATTTATTCTTTGATTGTCTTCGTTATGAGTGGTGGTCGGGGACGAGCGACGGTCTTTTCCTACCAATCTACCCCCCCACCCCTAGGAGCATGCCTGTATTACTTTGTTTCGATAGCTAATAAATTTTTGCAATAAGTATGTAAGTTCTTTATGACTAATGTTGAGTCCATGGATTATACGCACTCTCACGCTTCCACCTTTGCTAGCCTCTCTAGTACCGCATAACTCTCGCCGGTGCATTAAACTCACCATATACCTTCTTCAAAACAGCCACCATACCTATATATTTTGGCATTTCCATAGCCATTCCGAGATATATTGCCATGCAACTTCCACCATTCCATTTTATTATGACACGCACCATCATTGCCATATTACTTTGCATGATCGTAAGATAGCTAGCATGCTGTTTTTATGGCTTGTCCATTATTTGATGTCATTGATATGCTAGATCATTTCACGTACCGGTACACCGTCGGAGGCATTCATATAGAGTCATATTTTGTTCTAGTATTGAGTTGTAATTCTTGAGTTGTAAGTAAATAAAAGTGTGATGATCATCATTATTAGAGCATTGTCCCATGTGAGGAAAGGATGATGGAAGCTATGATTCCCTCACAAGTTGGGATGAGTCTCTGGACTTTATAAAACATATAAGATGCCAAAGAAGCCCAAATAAAATAAAAGAGGCCAAGAAGCCAAATTAAAAAAATCAGAGAAAAGAGAGAAGGGACAATGCCACTATCATTTTTCCACACTTGTGCTTCAAAGTAGCACCATGTTCTTCATGATAGAGAGTCTCCTATTTTGTTACTTTCATATACAAGTGGGATTTTTTCATTATAGAACTTGGTTTTTATATTCCAATGATGGGCTTCCTCTAATTACCCTAGGTCTTCGTGGCAAGCGATTTGGATCCACACCCACTTAGTTATTTTTGAGCTTTCATACACTTATAACTCTAGTGCATCCGTTGCATGGCAGTCCCTACTCACTCACATTGATATCTATTGATGGGCATCTCGATAGCCCGTTAATACGCCTAGTTGATGTGAGACTTTCTCCTTCTTTTTATCTTCTCCACAACCACCATATTCTATTCCACCTATAGTGCTATATCCATGTGTCACGCTCATGTATTGCGTGAAAGTTGAAAAAGTTTGAGAGCAGGCTTGTCATCAGGGTTGTGCATGATAAAATACTTTGTGTGATGAAGATGGAGCATGTCTAGAATATATGATTTTGTAGGGATAAGTTTCTTTTGCCATGTTATTTTGAGAAGACACGATTACTTTATTAGTATGCTTGTCATCGGGGTTGTGCATGATAAAATACTTTGTGTGATGAAGACGGAGCATGGCTAGAATATATAGTTTTGTAGGGATAAGTTTCTTTTGCCATGTTATTTTGAGAAGACACGATTGCTTTATTAGTATGCTTGAAGTATTATTGTTCTTATGTCAATATTAAACTTTTGTTTTGAATCATATGGGTTTGATTATTCATGCCACTATGCTGGGCTGATTCTCAACCTCGTTCTGAACTCTTTGAACTTTTCAAAAGTTTCTGACTTGTGCCTCACCAAATAGATACGTGCATATCTACTCAAGTCATCGGTAAAAGTCACAAAGTATTGATAGCCACATCAAGTAGTTATGCTCATTCGACCACACACATCACTGTGTAAAAGCTCCAATAGCTCGGACACCCTCTAGCAACTCTCTATGAAAGGAGACTCATCTTGCCGAGCAAGCATGATTCGCATGTCTTGAACGACCAGAAGTCGGACGAAGTTAGGAGTCCATCATCATGGAGCTTCTTCATGCATTTCAGACAAATGTGTCCAAGCCAGAAATGCTAGAAGTATGTCAGGTTTATCTCATTAGGCTTATGCCTCTTGACATTCATATTATAGACAGGTTCCGTTTCCATATTCAAAATAAATAGTCCATCAACAATGGGTGCATAGCCGTGGAACATACCATTCAAAGATACTGAACAACCATTGTCCTTTAAATTGAATTTATAACCCTGACTCATCAAACATGAGGCAGAAATAATGCTCCGACTAAGTGCGGGAATGTAATAACAATTATTCAATTCCAAAATGAATCCGGAAGGAAGTTGAAGCTGCATTGTGCCGACCTCCAACGCAACAACTCTTGCTTTGTTGCCGACCCTGATGTCAATCTCCCCTTGTGCCACATGCTCAGTTCTTACCAGCCCCTGCATTGAATCGCAAATATCAACAACTGATCCGGTATCAAATACCCAAGAGATACTAGGTATGCCAGCAAGGTAAATGTCTATAACATATGCAATAAGTGTACCTTTGCCTGAAGAAGCATTTCCGGCCTTCTTGCCATGCTCAGCAAGCCACGTGCTATAGTTCCTCTTCCAGTGACCGGCCTCCTTGCAATGATTGCAAATGGTCCCTGAGTCCGGTCCAGACTTCGGCCTAGCAGAGAAGACTACCTTCTCCATGCCCTTTGCCTTAGCCTTTTTCTTGGACCCACACTTCTTGAACTTGCCAGAGTTCTGCACCATAAACACTTGATGCGCGCCTTTTCTTAATATCCTGCTCTGCCACCTTTAGCATCCCATGCAATTCAGTGAGCTTCTTGTCCATGCCATGCATATGATAATTCAAGATGAACACCCATAGCTAGGCGGAAGAGAACCCAAAATTGCATTGGTAGCCAGCTCATCCAAGAGCGGGAAGCCTAACCGATCCAAAGCTAAAAAAATACACATCCGTGACATTTTTGGCCGAACGAATTTTTCTGTCATGCTTATGGCACTTCTATGATGATAATTGTGACAAAACCCGGTATCATCATAGATGTGGTGGGCTCCTACTTCTATGACAAAAAATCATGAAAGAAAATGTGCTTTTCGTCCTGGGCGGGCTGGAGACGCAGCTGCATGACATTCTTTGGGCCGTCCATGATGGAAAAAACTGTGGTAGAAGCGAGGGCGAGGAAAATATCTGGGAGTTCCTGGTTACGGTGGGTGGTCATGGCCGAATGATGCACACAACGATTACACGTTTCTCTCAGACACGTACGCGCGTGGGTGCGAGGCATTGGGATCTAACTGAACCCAAGCAAGGTGTTCGCCTACTGAACTCGAGCGATTGCACTGGCTACATGTTACTGAACCCGAGCGATCGATCGAGCCCTGACTGTTAACTGAACCCAATCGAGCGATTCCTTCGCTACTGCTGCTAACTAAAGCTGATCAAACCTGCTGCCTCTGGATGAACAATGAGCGTTGTTGGGGGTTGGATGAACAGTTCCCGGTGGGGGTTGGATGAACAGGACCCTGTGGTAGTAGAGGCCGTTGCCGCTGGATAAACAACACCTAATCGAGCCGGTTGGGGGTGGATGAACAGGACCTCATGGAGGGCTGGTTGAACAGTAGCCGGTGGAGGCTGGATGAACAGGACCCCATGGAGGGCTGGTTGAACAGTAGCCGGTGGAGGCTGGATGAACATGAGCCCATGGATGAACAGTAGCTGGTGGAGGAAGGAGGGAGACAGCATGGATGAACAGTCGCATGTGGAGGCTGGAGGAGGTCGACAGTGGATGAACAGTAGCCCATGGAGGCTGGAGCGAGGTAGTAGACGGTGGATGAACAGTAGCATGTGGAGTCCCGTTTTGCGGTACGCCACACCCCTCCCGTTAACAGGGTCCCCATTTCGGATTGTAGGAGGTCGATGAGAAGTCTGTTTCCTCCGTTTTGCGGTACGCGACACCCCTGCCAATTAACAGGACCCCGTTTCAACTGTAGGAGGTCGAAGAGAAGTCCATTTCCTCAGTTTTGCGGTATGCCAGACCCCTCCCGATGAACAGGATCCCGTTTCGACCGTAGGCGGTAGAACATAAGGCCATTTCCTCGATTCTGTGGTACGCCAGGCCTCGTTTCGGCTGTTCTGTCCAAGCCGGTTGGCTCCCGATGAATAGGACGCATTCCGTTTCCTCCCAATGAACATGACACAATTTTTCCGTTTTGACCCAGCCGATTGGTTGCCGATGAATAGGACACCATTGCTGCTCTTCGTTGCCTCTCCATGTACATGAGCCCTGGCCGTACGTATGCGCAAGTACGCGTTCGACACCCCACCCATATATACGTACGTACTTGTACACGATATAGACAGGATTCCCTAAATAGCTACCGCTCCTTACTAGGCCACGATTCATCGTGGCAGAAAGAACGATGGACCAGTATGTACGTACACATTTGTGACCAGAATGACAATGCTACGTACGCTTCGACCGGGTGGGTCCTGGCTGTCAGGGAGGATAAGGAGGTACTTCCTTGCGTGCGAAGATGTAGCTGCTAGGTCAGAGCTGACAGAGGGAGGATTCCTTTTTTTGTGCGTAATAAGGAGGCACTTCCTTGCGTGCGAAGATGTAGCTGGTGGGTCCATCTGTCAGCCTCACCGCGTACAATCCTCTTCAGATGGCTGTCATTCGTTAACCACCTTGACCACACCACGTGGAAAACACCAGGCGGTGAACAACAGTGAGGTAGGGAACGCCGCGGAGCCTGGGAACATGCGGAGGGTAGTACGAGGGTTGACTAGTTCGGCTGCAGTGTGAGGCTGCTGTCGCCGCAGGATAACAGGGGGTGTGGGTGAGTAGAGTGATGGTCTGGCTAGCGGTGGGAGTAGTAGGGGGCGGTGAGGCCACTGAGGTAGCACAACCGGCCATGGGAGGCAGGAGCACGCCAGTGTTTGGACGGCTAGAGCAAGAAAATCAGAGGTTGAAGAAGCAGGACGAACGTTGGATGTTAACAATCCCATGGTCACTGGTGATAGAATCGTTTGTTGACTAAGTTGACAAAGCCCTGCGTACACGTCAACTTAGTAGGGCCACAAGTCAGCCTCCAAATCTGTCATGGGAGCACTTGTTATTTTTTGCTTAATAAGGAGGCACTTCCTTCTGTGCCAAGATATAGCTGGTGGGTCCCAACTATCATTGTGAGGATTCATTCTTTTTATCGTGATAAGGAGGTACTTGCTTGTGTGCGGCCATGGACCATGTGGGTCCCAACTATCAGCCTCTCGATGTACATCCCTCTTCCGATGTTGTCATTTGTTGAAAACATTGACCACGCCATGCCGAGAACACCGGCGCGATGGACGATGGCAAGACCCAGGAAGGGAATGACCCGGAGGCAGCGAAGCCACAACAGTGGAGGGATGTGGGTGAGTAGAGGGATGGCCTGGCCAACGGTGGGAGTAGTAGGGGGCAGTGAGGCATGCGTGGAAGCACAGCCTGCCATGGGAGGCGGGAGTAGGCGGTGCCGTCGGCGGTGGATTTGCGGCTGGAGCAAGAATATCAGAGATTGAAGAAGCATGACGGCCATTGGATTGACATCCAATGGTTACGTCTGCTAGAATCGTTTGTTGACGTATATAATAAGTAAAAAAAATCTTGCATACACATCAACTTAATAGGCCCTATTTTTTTTTAATAATTTACAGCTCATTGCAACTTCTAATGCAATTTATTGCAACTTGTTTTTTTGGCTAGGGCTAGGGTTAAAAATTTAAACAAAATTTAGCATATTTCGGTATGGTCAAAACTATTTTTAACACTAAAATGTCGAGCCAGATTTAAAGTACTTTGAAGATATATTTAAATTAGGTTAAAACCCAGTGAAATTGTAATATGAAATAAAGTAATTGCCAATTTTTCGTCTCTTTTTTTATATATTTATAGCGCATTTCATATTACTTTCAAGATTTGCAACCGTCTTGAAAGAGTTGCAGCCCATCAGGGCATAGAAAAATAAGTAGGCCTGGATTGTGTACTCTTCAGAAAAAAATTGGGCTCATTTTCACAAAGAAAAATTAGCTGGGCTAGTCATGTGGTGAATGTAAAATATAAGCCTGGGCTAGACAAGCCACTACCTAGTTGAAACCCTGCTCTATCTCAACAATACAAAAAAAAATACTGCTCGAGCAGCTACGTCCCAGGTGTCAGCCGATCTTGTGTTGTTCTCTTGTCTATTGACTATATACGCTAACAATGCCATGGGTCCCAGATGTTAGGAAACCACTAGGAGGAAGCATTTTCTTTTTCTATACGATGACAATGGAGTATATATAACAAAAAATGCGGAACTTCCTTGCGTACATCCATGGACATGGTGGGCCCCTGCTGTCATCCTCTCCATGTACAGTCCTCTCCTGATTCCTCTTATTTGTTGACCATGTTGACAACGCGAGAGGGCGGTGCCACAGCGAGTGCACCAAAGCGCCTGGAGGACGACGTTGAGGCCTCGAACATCAGTGTCAACATCTAGGAGAAGGTGGGGCGGTGATGCGTGTGCTGAGGCGCGGCCAGCCATGGGAGGTGGAAGCAGGTGGCCCCGCCGGCGCTGGTTTTGTTTTGGCAGCTGGAGGAAGACAGGACTGAAGAAACACGACAGACTATAAAAGTAGCAAGACTACATAACAACCTTAACTGAAACCAGCAAGGGCACTTAACAACCATAGCTGAAAGTAGTATGAATACTTATACAGGTTCAACCATACAAAGCACACCTCAAACAATGCTACTTTGCCTACAGTTAACCAAGGGTAAGGCCACCAAGCCCCAGGACAAGGCCCAGGCGCCACCCCGCACATCCACAACCCTTTGAAAGCGGCTTCATCTTGCAATGTACTCAATAAACAGGATATTCGCTTTAGAGCCATGGAAAAGCATGAGCATAACCTTCTATCCTATTCTCCAAGATGGACGGCCTTTATTATTTGAGACCACCCATGAATAAGTATCGTTTCACCTCCAAGGGGAATGGAGTAGGTCGACATAAACATCATGTTATGACCAAGCGCAAGTCTGACCCGACCATGGTTAGACATCTGTATAGGAACAATAGAACTGGGTAGTTTCTGTTTCAAGCAAGAGTTTATGAACTACATATATAACAGAAAACAACTCATACCATAAGTTTCTTGACACAGTTGGACCTGTTCAACATGTGCAGCAGTGGCACACATATGCCACTTGCCCTTCCACCATTGAAACGCTCCACAAGGACCTCAAGACGATCAATAAAGTGTAGGAACTTGTGGATGTCGTCCTAGTCAACTTCAGTGCCATCGCTAACAGTCGAGTTCTTATGGAATAACAAACGAGTAGCATGCTTTACTTTGAAATAACCTACACGTGCCACCAATTATAAGAAATATTAGTTAGAATTAGCATCTTTGTGAGAGAAGGGAATCACAAATTGTTGCTACTTCTAAAGTTAAATTGTGATTCGTTAAACATAATATGTGGATTAAGAAGTAATCGAGGCAACAAGCAAGAACCATATACAAAACTAACATGGATGAACTACTAGAACGACGTCGGGGTGGAATATCACAGTGAAGATGAGACCAAGTTCAGCTATTTCATCAACATTTGTGTGACAACTTCCAGTCTGTAACACTTGAGAACGTTTATCCAAGTTCGGCCATAAAAAAGCAGCGATCTTCTTGGTTCATGAACCCAACTCAGAACTTATATCCATGGCTTGTCTTCAGTGTGACCATTGAACTAGTTTATTCAGTTATGGCAAGGACGACCATCTTGAGTACATGTGTTCTAGCAGAGCAAGGAATGCACGGCGGGAAAAATAGTATGAGAACACAATGCATTCGCTATCGTAATCTAGAAATAATTTCCTCCTTCACGTCAGTGTTGACCATGGTACTAGTACCTTTTATCCAAATATAGCAATCCAAATTTCCAAATTAGTCGACAACATGTTCAAAAAACCCTGCCCTCTTGGATAGAAAAGAGGATTCTAGGAACATACGGTGAGTGTTTTAAAATCCTGTGTTAGGATGAGAAGGAACAAGTGTGGCGTCTTGCCGAGGGCGCAGAAACCTGTAGGGTCCTCGCACTTTGGGCCCTTCCAATGAAACACACTAGATTCAGTAGGAAGAAAAATGCATCAACAGCAGCGGCTACCATCCTAGGATTACCCACGACCAAGGGACTTGAATTATCGGGGATGGATGAAGAATTCGTACATGGTTCTCCAAGAGAAAACCCTATGCAATCACCGAGAGGGGGTTTTCTGTGAACAAGCAGACGAGGGAGAAGGGGATTTAGGCCCAGTGAAATATTGTTGCTTCGTCCATCCAGCTTTCTGCTAAGGCTGGAAAGGTGGGTTATTTTGTGATTTGGCGGCTCATTGGGCATTACTGTGCGCTACGATTGGGGTGAGTCTACCGTGCAGTTGTGCACTCTAATTTGGTGCATGGCACGTGGACCCCATTGCCGGATGCCCCACATATCAGTGAAAGGAAGTAGAAAGGCAGGAGTAACTAGTTACACATAAATATAGTTTTGACAGAGAGATACTCCCTTTGTAAAGAAATATAAAAATCTTTTATATCACAACTTTATACATAAGAAAAATCAAGGGGAATATATATAACATAATATGGGGGTTCGGCTGAGAATATAATACTTAGACAGGCTCACGGTTCTAGACTTTGGGCCATAGGCCGGTGGGCCTGCATGTTTGGGGGCCCATGTGTTCTAACTTAGCGCATTTCATATTCCAAGTGATTAATACGACACTGGTATTAGATGCTGTCGCAAGGCGAATACAGAAAATTTAATAAAGCACGACAGCTGTTAGAATGAAATCGAACGACAGTTCCTAACCAGCAATCAGAGTTGCAATTCTATCAATGATATCCTATGTGATAAGTAATACCGTCATACTACTTATACACACAGGACACTTGTTTCACCATGCCATATTATTACACCAAAATCTCTAGGAGGATAGACCAGTTCGGCAGTTGCGTGCTACTACAGAAGAATTTCAAAGTTGATTTGGACCAACTCTCCTTGCCGAGAAAGTTTGATTTTGACATCATCCCTACTGCAAGATTTGATTTAGATTTGAACCTTGACCATGCTTTAGCATCAATAATCATGCGACCATCCTTTGTACTTATAGTATATTGAGCAGGTTCATTCACACCAAGGTTGTACATGGTAAGAGAAACTTGGCCAAGGTCGCCCGGATTGTTGAATGACCCCCTCGTTGCTCTAGGAATTCTCTGTTTGCAAAAAGAAGACATACACAAATAGTTAGATCAAGACAGTGAATCATGTAAAACAATATGGAAAGAGAAAAGAACGATGCACTTGGGCGGCCAATGCTTACCAAGAAGGTGCAGATGTTGGTTTTTGTAAGGACTTTGGATATGCAGTGCAAGCTGCGGCCCAGTCTATTGCCGGTGCGACTGCTGGTTCCGTTACCGCTGCACGGGCCGGAGCAGATGCAAGTGCATCTTCAAGTGTTGGTGCAGGTGCTGGAGCCATTGCTGGTACCGTGCCAATGCGACTAGTAGTGTCGTTGCTGCTGCTGGAGATGGTGCTCCTTGTGGAGCTGGTGCCGGTGTCGAGGCCCGATCCTCCAGTAGATGAGACCGATTTTTGCTGACGCGGTCGGTGCCCAATCCTCAGGTGGATCAGACTGAGCTACTGCCGCTGTCAGTGCTAGAGCAAGTGCCGTGTGAGAAGGTGCCGGTGCTTGATCCGTTGCTGAAGGTGGTACCGAGTGCGAGACAACAGCGATCGTCTCTGGTCTGCGAGGATCAGATTGCTAACTTGACTAGGCTCCATGACCTTGATCCAGTCTGTTTCTTCATTTCTTTTAAATGCGAGAAGGACTAATTATGGTGTGTTTGTTAAACGATCATAGGGCTTCAGATTCTACACAGACAATAGACTGATCCAATTGTGCCCAGTAATATAAGTGATGGACAGTGCCTTCATTACTGACACGACATAAGAAGTGAAACCTGCAAAAATAACCATCATAGAGGAAACCAAACGGTTTATTCTGTGACAAATGTCACATGGCAAAACCTGCATCGTAAAATTGCAGCAAAAGTAAGAAAACATGGCATTTAATCAATAAGATTTAGACAGTAAATCAATAAGATTTACTTGATGTGACACGAGTGAATCCTCACGAGGAAATCACTATGTTCAAGTTCTAAACAGAAGATTGATCGTCCAATTACAGGTGGAATGCAGGGCCCCGGTTACTCCCACAAACAGGACAGTCCAAAGGTTGTGACAAATCGTATGGACCGAACATCCATGGGACTAGAAATCCTGGTGGGTGCGATAAACCCTGCAATGCATACAGATATTGGAGTGTAACCATAATTGATAAACCATCCTAAAAAAAGATGATCTGGATACTTCAAAATATACAGACTGAATAGAGTGGACATACATTAACATAGACTATTCTCAGGACTCACCACACAAAAAAGTGGCAATACTAGACAATATAGGGTTCACACACACAAATCAAGTACTGAACAATATTACTTACTACAGACAAGCAAAGTTGCACTAATTAAACTCTGCAGACTATTTCTTGCCACCGACATACAGGTTGTACCCCGCATAACTGACTAGGCCCTGGACTTCGTGAGAGATGTCTACCAGCACCATCACCATCTCGTCAACCTTGGAGAACCTAACAGAGTGGTCTTTCCACTCATAAACATGACGATGAAGACAGTCCACATTAGATTTGTTGAGAAGCTTTACAAGAACCACACCCTTCATAATCGAAGGCACATCCAGGAAAATGTTGTGGTGAAGTACACCATCGAGAACATGCCTGGAAACACTTGTTCACGACACGTGGCGGCAAGGACACATCAGCTGGATAGTTTAGCAGTAGAACTCATCCTCAGGTCTTCCAGCTCACACGGCACGACTTTGAGAACTTCATCTCCACCACGGACCTGGTTCTAATTCAAATAGAAACCAAATATTTTATTACTACCTCCATTCAAAAATATAAGATGATTTTCAATATTTTACTCCATATAAGACTACATATAAGACTACCTTCATCGCCAACTTCCAGGGTAATCACGACCGTCCGCCGGCCGCGGTTAACCTACGTCATATCGAGCAGCAGCCAGGAGAGACCATGCAGAAGTATATCCAACGCTTCAACAACATTCACCTCAAGATCCCCAAGGTGTCGGACAAGGCCATCATCTCAGCATTCACTGATGGCGTCCGCGATGTCAAGATGAAGGACGAGCTCGCCATCCATGAGGATCTCTGCATAGCCTTGGAGATGTTCAACATGGCGAACAAGTGTGAAAGGGCTGAGGAGGGGCGTATCTTCCTCCTCGAGCTCCCAGATGTTGACTCAAAAGACAAGAAGGCCAAGGCCAAGGATGTGAATTGCAAGGGGCCGGTCGTGCTCACGGTCGAGCCAGAGATGAAGCGCGACTGCGTCCACCCTGAGTCGGCCAAGAGCAACCGACCATTCTGCATCTTCCACAACGTCCACAACCACAACACTAACGACTGCCAGTTGCTCAGGTCCCTCCGTGATGGGTGCCTCGGTCGACGCCCCAAACATAACGATTGGGGCTACGGTCGCGGGGATGGCCGAGGTGGAGGACGCTGGGATGGACGTGACCATCGCCAGGAGTGGCGCGACCATCCTTAGGAGGACCGTTGGCAGAGCCAACCTTAGGAGGGCGCCTGGAGGGAGCTGCCTCATGAGGAGCACTCTCAGGGCAATGCCGGTGAGGGAGTCCTGGATTAGGGGGTGTCCGGATGGCCGGACTATGACCTTTGGCCGGACTCCCGGACTATGAAGACTCCGTCCTGTGTCCGGATGGGACTTTCCTTGGCGTGGCAGGCAAGCTTGGCGATACGATATGAAGATCTCCTCCCATTGTAACCAACTCTGTGTAACCCTAGCCCTCTCCGGTGTCTATATAAACTGGAGAGTTTTAGTTCGTAGGACGAACAACAATCATACCATAGGCTAGATTCTAGGGTTTAGCCACTCCGATCTCGTGGTAGATCTACTCTTGTACTACCCATATCATCAATATTAATCAAGCACGAGTAGGGTTTTACCTCCATCGAGAGGGCCCGAACCTGGGTAAAAACGTCGTGTCCCTTGTCTCCTGTTACCATCCGCCTAGACGCACAGTTCGGGACCCCCTACCCGAGATCCGCCGGTTTTGACACCGACATTGGTGCTTTCATTGAGAGTTCCTCTATGTCGTCGCCTTTTAGGCCCGATGGCTTCTTCGCTCGTCAACCGTGACGCGGTCCGGGATGAGGCTTTTCTCCTCGGACAGATCTTCGTATTCGGCGGCTTCGCACTGCGGGGTGACTCGTTCGGCCATCTGGAGCAGACCGAGAGCTACGCCCCTGGCCATTAGGTCAGGTTTGGAAGCTTGAGCTACACGGCCGACATCCGCGGGGACTTGATCTTAGACGGATTCGAGCCACAACCGGGTGCGCTGCACTGTCATGATGGGCACGATTTAGCTCTGTCATCGGACAACGCCCAGAGCATCGCTTAGGTATCCGCTCCGACCATTAGCTCGGCCCACTACGCCAGTCGGGGACGGACGGTTGGACGCCACCCCGGAAACTGCAATCTCTACGGTGATAGAGCCGGATACCAGCCTAGTCCCTCGCAAGGCCCGTGACTCCGAGGTGCCGGACTCCGATCCGGACTCCGTAAATCCCGCACCTCTCCCGGTTAAGCCCTATTGGGCTCCGGTCATGGAGTTCACCACCGCGGATGTCTTTCAGCACTCACCTTTCTGCAACATCCTGAATTTGTTAAAGTCTCTCTCTTTGTCAGGAGAGCCCTGGCCGAACTACGGCCAACACGGTTGGGACACGGACGACGAAGAAATTTGTAGCCCACCCACCACCCACTTTGTAGCCACTATTGATGATTTAACCGACATGCTCGACTTCGACTTCGAAGACATCGACGGCATGGACGCCGATGAAGGGGACGATCAAGAACAGGTGCCTATAGGGAACTGGAAAGCCACCTCGTCATACGACATATACATGGTGGACACCCCTAAAGCGGGGGAAGGCGAGGAGAAAACAGAGGATGACCCCTCCAAGAAGCAACCCAAGCGCCAACGTCAGCGGCGCCGCTCTAAGTCCCGCCAAAGCAAAAATGGCGATTCCGGCACCGGAGATAACAATACGCCGGACAGTGCCGAAGACAACCCCCTCCAGCAGGATTCAGTGCAGGAGAACGAAGGAGCCAACCCTCGTGAGAGAGAGGCCGACAAAGAGGATGAGGACGACAATTACATGCCTCCCTCCAAAGACGAGGCAAGCCTCGACGACGATGAATTCGTCCTGCTAGAGGATCCTGTCGAGCAAGAGTGTTTCAAACGCAGACTCGTAGCCACGGCAAGCAGCCTCAAGAAGAAACAGCAGCAGCTTAGAGCTAACCAATACTTGCTAGCCAACAGATGGACCGAAGTCCTGGCGGCCGAAGAATATAAACTAGAACGCCCATCCAAGAACTACCGAAGCACAGGTTTCTTCCCCAACTTGAGGAGGAAGCAACTAAACCTACATTACCAGCGTACGATGCGCCCGATCGGCCACCCCGTGGCCATGATAGAGAGGCCTTCAGGCCCTCAACCCAAGCCGCACCCGGACACCGCTCAAAACATACCAGAGTACGGGGAGATGCAACAGACCTGCAAGACATCTTGGAGAATAAGGCAACGCAAACAAGATCGATCTACGGATCGCATGGTCTCCCCGCTTCACGTGATGCTAGCCGTCACGCCGGACATAATAAGTATGGCCCGGCCGAATAAAACAGACCAAGCTCGTCCGAGCTGCGTCGTGATATAGCTCAGTACAGGGGCGCCGCACACCCACTATGCTTCACAGACGAAGTAATGGATCATCAAATCCCCGAGGGCTTCAAACCCGTAAACATCGAATCATACGATGGCACAACAGATCCTGCAGTATGGATCGAGGATTATCTCCTTCACATCCACATGTCCCGTGGCGATGATCTACACGCCATCAAATACCTCCCGCTCAAGCTTAAAGGACCAGCATGACATTGGTTTAATAGCCTGCCAGCAGAGTCAATCAGTTGTTGGGGGGACCTGGAATCCGCATTCCTTGACAACTTCCAGGGCACGTATGTGCGACCACCAAACGCCGATGACCTAAGCCACATAATCCAGCAACCAGAGGAATCGGCCAGACAATTCT
The DNA here is from genome assembly GCF_002162155.2 of Triticum dicoccoides. Lineage (NCBI taxonomy): Eukaryota > Viridiplantae > Streptophyta > Magnoliopsida > Poales > Poaceae > Triticum > Triticum dicoccoides. The sequence continues at coordinate 298,634,603 of NC_041393.1, forward strand.
GGACACGGTTCCTGACAAAGAAAAACCAAATAGTCGATTGTCCGGACGCCGAGGCCCTCACAGCCTTCAGGCACAACATCCGAGACGAATGGCTTGCGCGGCACCTAAGACAGGAAAAGCCAAAGTCTATGGAAGCCCTCACGACACTCATGACCCGCTTCTGCGTGGGAGAAAACAGCTGGCTAGCTCGTAGCAATAACATAAGCAAAAGCCGCGGCAATTCGGATAACAAGGATAACAACGACAGGTCACGCCGCAACAAGCATAAGCGCCATATTAACGGTGACAATACTGAAGATACGGCAGTCAATGCCGGATTCAGAGGCTCTAAACCGGGTCTGCGGAAGAAGCCATTCAAACAAAACCCTCAGGGCCCATCCATCTTAGACCGGATACTTGATCGCTCGTGCCAGATACATGGCACCCCCGAACAGCCAGCCAATCACACCAACAGGGATTGTTGGGTGTTCAAGCAGGCAGGCAAGATAAGTGCCGAGGCCAGAGACAAGGGGCTACATAGCAATGACGAGGAGGGGCCCCGGCCGCCGAACAACAAAGGACATAAGGGATTTCCCCCGCAAGTTCGGACGGTGCATATGCTATACGCAACCCACATCCCCAAAAGGGAGCGGAAGCGTGCTCTCAAGGACGTCTATGCGCTGGAGCCAGTCGCCCCAAAGTTCAACCCATGGTCCTCCTGCCCGATCACTTTCGATCGACGGGACCATCCCACCAGCATCCGTCACGGCGGATTCGCCGCACTGGTCCTAGACCCAATTATCGACGGATTTCACCTTACGAGAGTCCTAATGGACGGTGGCAGTAGCCTGAATCTACTTTACCAGGACACAATGCAAAAAATGGGCATCGATCCTTCAAGGATTAAACCCACAAAGACAACCTTCAAAGGTGTCATACCAGGGGTAGAAGCTAGCTGTACAGGCCCGGTCATACTCGAGGTGGTCTTCGGATCACCGGATAACTTCCGGAGCGAGGAGTTAATCTTCGACATAGTCCCATTCCGCAGCGGCTATCACGCCCTGCTCGGACGAACCGCATTTGCAAAATTCAATGCAGTGCCGCACTACGCATATCTCAAGCTCAAGATGCCAGGACCTCGCGGAGTCATCACGGTAAATGGAAACACAAAACGCTCTCTCCGAACGGAGGAGCACACGGCGGCCCTAGCGGCGGAAGTACAGAGTAGCCTCTCAAGGCAGTTCTCCAATCCTGGCGTCAAACGTCCGGACAACGTCAAGCGAGCCCGAAGTAACCTACAACAAATCCGGCTGGCACGTTCCAAGCAAGCATAGCAGTGCGGCCCCAACCCCAGCCCCTGCCAAACGGCAATACTGGTACCACGCGTACATAATTACGCCTTAAAGATACCATGGGCATAAGGGGAGGGGCACAACAATGACACGCCCAGAATGCGGCTCAACCGCACTAGGGGGCTCCCTATTTCGCCGTTTTCCTTTTTCACACACTTTCAGGACCCAACTATTCGGAAGGCCTGTCCGGCAATACTCTCGCCGAACCAACGATGCAATAGCCAGGGAGGAAGCAAGCTACGTCAAAAGTCTAGGTGGTCTCTATAACGAGTTTAATACATGTTTCTCTTACAATCCTGCAGCTTGCCCCTAAAGGGGAATATGTCAAATACTCCCATCTCTTCCTTACCGCACTTGTTGTATCATTCTGCTTTCGCAGCAGCCCTTTTTTTTGAACAATATATAGCTCTTACCTATTATTGTACTTATATATTTTTATATGCAAATATGTTCAGTCATGACACTATGCAACCGTACACTTTGGTACGGATAATACACCAGGGGCTTACAACACCCCATAACATGGTGTGAGAAGACCGAAGACTCTAACAAGTGCGGCACCCCGAACTTATAGAACTATATATATCGGCTCCGAATCATGTCTTTGGTCAATAGTTGGGTTTGCCCGGCTCCCATGTTTTGGTACCTTATGTTCCGCATTGTTGGCTAAGGTAGCGCTGGGAGAACTACTGCGATTGTGCCCCAGTTGAGCTGGGTTAACACCTCAGTAGAGAAAGCTAAAACTGACCGTCATGATAGTGCGAGAGACCGGTCGCTGTTCGCGAGGTTTTTTCGAGTCCTTAAAGACTTATGCCGCTTCAAGCGAAGAACCGGACTTATCCGGCCTAGGCGTGGATAGCGCCCCGAACTCGGTCTTCCGAATACTAGGGGCTTCACCGAAATTTAAAATTATAGAATTCTATGGCAAAGTGAGAGTGATAAAGCATTATAAGTCTGACGGCCTGGTTCGTTGTGCTGAACACCTCCCTAGACGGACCCAAGAATGGGAACAAGAGCGCTCAGGTTTATCCCGAACAACCCAACACTCGTGGCATGGGGGTCGAAGCCGACGACTTGCATCTCTCAGATTTGATAAACGGCCGCACAGAAGGTAATATTTTAAATTAACAAATGCGAGTTTACTCAAAAATTACATCTTTGGAGCACTCATCCGCTATGCGGCGGGCACCCTTCAGAACACCATTATAATACATCTCGGGCGTACGATACTCCTTGCCCGGCGGTGGCGCGTCCGTCAATAGCCTCTCCGCGTCTAGCTTGCCCCAGTGCACCTTAGCACGGACAAGGGCCCGACGGGCACCTTCAATGCAAACGGAGCGCTTGACGACCTCAATCCAAGGACGCGCATCCACCATCCGCCACACCAGACCGAAGTAGCTCCCAGGCATGACTTCTCTAGGCCACAGCCGAGCTATGAGGCCCTTCATGGCCTGTTCGGACACCTTGTGGAGCTCAACCAGCTGCTTCAGCTGGTCGCTCAGGGGCACCGGATGTTCGGCCTCAGCATACTGAGAGCAGAACATTTTTTCCGTCGAGCTCCCCTCTTCGGCTCGGTAGTATGCGGCGGCATCAGACACACTATGGTGCAGATCGGCGAACGCTCCTGGAGAGCTCCGGATTCGGGTAAGTAGCATATAATTAACTTTTATATATTTTCTTTGCATAAAGAATGCCTTACCCGCCGCTATCTTCTTCATCCTCTCGATCTCCTGAAGGGACTTTTGGGCTTTGGCCTTAGCGGTCTTGGCACTCTCAAGAGCCAAGGCAAGCTCGGACTCTCGAGTCTTCAAGTCACGCTCCAAACTCTCGTGTTTTTCCACGAGAGCCTGGAGCTCTTGCCGCACCTCCACTACCCGTGCCTCTTGCTTCTCTCGCTCGGCGCGCTCCAAGGCCGCACTCTTTTCGGCCTTGGAGACCGTCTCTTTCAGGGTCGCCACCTCAGTCGTGGCTCCTGCAACATTAATGTTGGTCCTGTTATTATTATTATGCAACCAAGTATTTCTATATACATTTACAGGAGGTACTATGTACCCTCTTTATCCTCGAGCTGCTTCTTGGCATGGCCGAGCTTGCTCTCGGACCGCTCGAGGCTTTCCTTCAAGGCATTGACCTCCGCAGTCAGTGCGGCAGAGGTCAGCAGCGCAGCCTGCATTCCCATATTGACATATTTCTATTAGACTCATGCGTATATCTTTTAAGATACTCAGTTCGGCTTTTCTTTCCGAACACCGAACTAAGCATCAGGGGCTACTGTCTATGCGGTAACATTTTTTATATATGTTTTTGAACACATACCTCAAAACCCGTTAACAGGCTTGTGCAGGCTTCCGTCAGCCCGCTCTTGGCAGACTGAACCTTCTGAATCACCGCACTCATAACAGTGCGGTGTTCTTCGTTGACAGAGGCGCCGTTGAGCGCCTCCAGCAAATTGTCTGGCGCTTCTGGGTGGACGGAAGTCGCTGGCATCGCGGACTTGTCCTTCTTGTGAAGGCGCCGCCTGTCGGGCTCTGGAACCACTGATGGTTCCGGAGCGGTGTCCGGCCCAGGGTCGGACTTAGATCCCTGCGGGGTTTTACCGCCTTTGGGTTGGGAGTCTAGAAGGTCGCCTTGTGGCGCTTCCAGGACCACCTCCTCCTGGTTTTGTCCCCTACGGGACTCCAGCTCCGCGCCGTCTGTAGGGAGAGGGGAGGAGGCCGTCGGAAGTGAAGCGCTATTCACATCCGACGAATTCAGAGATCCGCTCGACGAATCGCCAAGCTGAGCTGTGGGCGGACTGTATGATTAGCTTCGGTGTTAGAAGCTATCAAATAATTAAGGAGTGCAATAAGTCATTTGGGTAGCCGGACACTTACGATTTTGCCACGGGCTTGACCCTGGAAGGCCAGTCCTCCTCGCCGTCTTCGGCGTCGGGGGCGTAGTCCGGCAGAAGGGGCTTCCCCTTCTTGGACCCTCCGGCTTCCCCAGTTGGGGCGGCCTTTCTCTTCTTTCCTCCCCCCGTTGGAGGGGGAGAGGCATCTTCTTCTTCCTCCTCCTCATCTTTGGAGGCGGAGGGCGCGTTGGAGCCGTCGGGCGAATCCGACGACACCGGGTGCCGGGAACTCTTTCGGGTCCCCGTGGCCTTCTCCTTGGCCTTCTTCTTCGGCACCACATGGGGTGCCAGAACCAGTAGCTTCGCTAAGTGTGCGTCTACTGGGCCTTCGGGCAAAGGGGCCGGACAATCAAACTGTCCGGATGTCCTCTTCCAATCCTGTCAAAGGAACGGGAGTTTAGATCCCACATAAGGTCACACTATGAAATGCGGATATCCCGTAAGGGACTAAAGGTAAGCTTACTTCGGAGGCTTGACTTTTGGCGTAGAACCCACGATCCTCGGTGACGGGAGGGGAGACCTCGGAGCTTTTGAAAAGCACCTTCCAGGCGTCCTCTTGCTTCGTTTCGAAGAGCCGGGATAGAGTCTGGTGTCGGGCCGGGTCAAACTCCCACAAATTGAAGTCCCATCATTGACACGGGAGGATCCGGCGGAAGAGCATGACCTGGACCATGTTGACAAGTTTGACCTTCTTGGCCACCAGGTTTGGGACGCAGGTTTGGAGTCCGGTCACCTCTTCCGGATTGCCCCACGACAGGCCCGTCTCTTTCCAAGATGTGAGCCGGGTGGGGTTGCCGGATCGAAATTCAGGGGCCGCTGCCCATTTAGGGTCACGTAGCTCGGTAATATAAAACCAACCAGATTGCCACCCTTTGATGGTTTCCATGAAGGCACCCTCGAGCCAGGTGACGTTGGCTATCTTGCCCACTTGGCACCTCCGCATTCCTCCTGTCGGCCTTGCACGACCTTCGGCTTGACGCTGAAGATCTTCAGCCATAGGCCAAAGTGCGGCTGGATGCGGAAGAAGGCCTCGCACACGACGATAAACGCTGAGATATTGAGGATGAAGTTCGGGGCCAGGTCGTGGAAGTCCAGGCTGTAGTAGAACATGAGCCTCCGGACGAACGGGTGAAGAGGAAAACCCAGTCCGCGGAGGAAATGGGGAAGAAAAACAACCCTCTCATGGGGCCTGGGGGTGGGAGTGAGTTGCCCCGCATCTGGGAGCCGGTGCGCGATGTCGTTAGACAAGTATCCGGCCTCCCTCAGGTTTTTGATTTGTCCCTCCGTGACGGAGGAGGCCATCCATCCACCTCCCGCTCCTGACATGGTTGGAGAAGGTTGAGGTGGGAAGTGTGGGCTTGGGCGCTGGAGCTCGAGCGAGCAGGAACGGATAAGCAGAGGAGGAAGAGGGCGTGAGTGGAAAGGGCGGATTCTTATCCCCTTATATGGGCGGCCAAAACTACGAGCCCCCCACCGGCCCAATAAACTCGCCTATCCCCCAAGCGCCGCGGTTAATGGCGCGGTTGGGTTACCCACACCCGTATTGATGAGAATCCCGGAATAAGGGGACACGATCTATGCTTTGACAAGACGTGCCAAGGAAACCGCCTCGCTGAACGCGCTGAGGTGGAAGAATAAAATAAATAAAGAGCCTGGCTGTGGCATGATGTCACGCCGCGGAATACGTCAGCAGATCCGATTAATACAAATATTATTCTCTCTACAAAGGAATGTGGAACTTATTTTGCAGAGCCGGACACTACCCTGGTGTTCAACATCTTCTATGAAATATTCGGAGGAGGAACCCGCCTTGCAATGCCGAAGACAACTTGCACGCCGGACTCGTCGTCATTGAAGCCTGGTTGAGGGGCTACTGAGGGAGTCCTGGATTAGGGGGTGTCCGGATGGCCGGACTATGACCTTTGGCCGGACTCCCGGACTATGAAGATACAAGATTGAAGACTCCGTCACGTGTCCGGATCGGACTTTCCTTGGCGTGGAAGGCAAGCTTGGCGATACGATATGAAGATCTCCTCCCATTGTAACCGACTCTATGTAACCCTAGCCCTCTCCGGTGTCTATATAAACTGGAGAGTTTTAGTCCGTAGGACGAACAACAATCATACCATAGGCTAGATTCTAGGGTTTAGCCACTCCGATCTCGTGGTAGATCTACTCTTGTACTACCCATATCATCAATATTAATCAAGGAGGAGTAGGGTACCGTACTACCAGCTTCAGCCTACCAAGCCATTTTCAGCAGTGACCGACGGCTCCACACACCCCATAGGGCAGGTCCGCCTCCCTGTCACCTTTGGAGAACGCAACAACATCCGCCTGCCCTACAACACCATCCTAGGGTACCTAGCACTGGCCAAATACATGGCAGCTACGCACCACAGCTACAACGTCCTCAAGATGCTAGGAAGTGGCAGCTTCATCACGGTCGCATGTCAGGAAAAGGATGCGGTCTGCTCCCTTGAGCGTGCCTTACAGGCTGCAGCAGTTGAGAACCGTGAAGATGAGGGCGGTGCCCTCCCTCCAGAGGTCGCCCCCAAGACGAAGAAGCTGTTGCTAGGTCAGGGATCCCGTGAGGAAGCATTTCCCAAAGACGCCACACCGAGCCTCACATCCCAGGACGCGGTGCCTTCACCCATCGCATAGGGTGGCGTGCCCGGCGCCCCTCTCAAGCTGGGCTCGGGGGCTCTCCTCGGGAGGGCCTCAGACTTAGCCAGGGTCACAAGGGTGGCACTCGGGCACCATGTGGAGGCGCTCTTCAGAGCATGCTTCCTAGGAGAAGGCATCAGGCGGACGCGCCAGGCGTTCAGGAGTTCATCAGCAAGGCAATTGGAGATATTCAAGATGCAAGGGTTCTGCAAGGCGATTGCCGCCTACCACGAGGCGCGGCCCACTGCCCTGGCGAGGGTAAGGAGTTCCGCGTCTGCATTGACATCCCAGGGATTAACAGGGCCGCATCTCGGCAGCTGTCCTGGCCGTCTCGTGTCGGCCGATGCAAGGGTCCACCCCACAACTACATCCGCATGCCTTTCGGCCTACCTAGCGCGGCCGTGGTGTTCCAGCGCTACGAAAGGGATGCCCTGGAGGCTCGCGAGGCCAGGCATCAGGTGAACCTGGTGGAGATGGAGGAGCACCCCAAGGAGCCTCCTGGGCCCTCTGGGCCTCTCGAGGCCCAGCCCCAGGGCGGCTCATGAGGAACGACTCCGGCAACATGCGCCTTTCGCTACCCCAACACCTCTTCAGCAACAGTACCAGGTGACATCTCTCCAGTTTGTTCAGTTTGGGGGCGCCCCACGGGCAGCATCGTCCCTAGGCCGTGTGGGTCCATCCCCGCGGCGTGTATCGTTTTGCATTCACCAGGATTGCCTAACTATCTTCTATGAGTTTACCTATGATCGTCACCCTCCGGCCTTGAGCCTTAACCGCCTCGCAGCCTCCCTGCATTTGCTGGCTTGTCCCTCGCTTGCCTCGCTGCATGGCCACTCACATCGGCACAACGCTTGTGCTCGGGTCCATCCCTGCAACGCTGACAAACCCTAGGATCAAGCATTGGTTCATGACCCGCCTCGCGCACGCCACCTCTCCAGGTCCTTGGTGCCATCTTCTGGTGCCCAGGGCCCTGGGCTGGCAGCCCGCTCCGCGGGGACTTTCGGCCTTTCCTGTCATCTAACCCGTAGGTTCACCTGATGGTGATTCACGGGCCAGTTTGGGCGACTGCCATCTTGTCTCACGAGTCGCTTGCACGTTAAAGGGGGAGGTCCCGAGCATCGCATCTCAGGAGATCCTACTGGCTCTCCAGCCCTCACCCCTGGCCTTGACCACGAACCGTGACCTGGCATACGAGCGGCGGCTAAGCTCACTCGAGGGCCGGGACCCGAGGACGTAGAGCACCTGCACAAGCGAGGTAAGAGGGTGGTCATTGCGGGCCACGCCCAATGATACCACCACACACTCAAGAGCAGGCACTCTCCTCCTGACGGACCAAGACACCAAAAGATAAGTCACGATCCGCTGCGGCACTAGCCCCGCTCCCTGCACTCCCCAACCTTGCAGTCCCACTCTGGTGGTTTCGCTCCCCTTTTCGATTCTCTGGGCGGCTGCTTGCATGCAAAGGGGGACCTCGTGAGCATCGCGTATCATGAGCTCTCAGTGGACCCCAGGCCGCTAACCTCCTAGCCTTGACCACGGCATCGCCACCTAGCATGCTAGCGACGGCTGAAGCCTGCCTAGGGACTGGCTCCCATTGGCATAGAGCGTCGCGCTGTCTAGGGAAAAGAAAAGGGAGGAACCATGCCGAACTATGATACGCGAATTCATCACAGAGTCAAAGGAAGCAACGCTAATATTAAATACATTTCGACCCTTACAAACCCCATGGTGGCTGATTTTCACTCCGCGCAGGGAAAACAAAAGAAGGAAGGAAGCTACTAAACCATTGGGCATCACCGACGACGCCGAGTGGCATCCGCTGCTGCGCTCCGACCGTGGCGGGAACTTGGCGGCTGAAGCGACTAGACCTCAAATGGTCAAGTCTCTCTGCATTACTGTCATCCCTAGATCGGTAATGCTGACACGCATAGTACTCGAGGATTTATAACAGAGTTCAATCACACTTATTACATCGAACGTCTCAAAAGAGAACTTATTACAATAATATGGCTTAAGTCCATGTAAATAAGATAACAACAGAAGACTTGGAAGATAAAGTGAGTCCATCAACTCCAACGCCATAACTGAGTGCATGACAATGACCTAGCGCACCTTACTCTTTGTCTTAAAAGTCTGCAACATGATATGTGGCAGCCCGAAATGGGACAGCACATGCAATATGCTGGCAATGTAACACAAAAGACCAATGAACAGAATAAATGCTATCACTACATGCATATATGGCTGGTGGAAAGCTCTATGGTTAATGTTTTGCATAAAGCCAATTTTCCCTACAACAAAGGAATATATTTTATTTAACTATCATGGTGGTTGTTAAACATTGAGAAGGTTCCTCCAACTCAATCCCAATTAAACAATATTAAACTCAACAAATTAATTTAGAGTGATGAGATCAACATGATAATCCAAGAACCAGATACTCAAGATGTCCATAACCGGGGACACGGCTAACCATGATTAGTTTGTACACTCTGCAGAGGTTTGCGCACTTTTCACCACAAGACTCGATCACCTCCGCTGAATTTCTTGCACTACAAGGTGTTTGAGAAACGGATGACCAAGACATAGTCTTTCAGAAACATTAACTCTTTGCTCTGGATGGACAGTAACACCTACTTTCCCCTACATCTGCTAGCCCACCACTTAAAGAGGTCATGCAACCTAATCAACTATGCTAGAGCCCATAATAGCTTGTGGCTGCACACAGAAGTTTCTAGCATGATTAATCTTATGATCCCTTTGAGCCTGGGTGGCGAAACGTAGGATGATAACACGGGTACTCCGGGATATCCTAGGACAACACTCGCTTCTCCAGGTGGCCACAACCAATCCACCCAGATGCATATTTAAGTAGCCACCTTAAGTTAACCAACAATTAACAACTCTCACATCTGCCATGGTTACACTCAACCAATCCACGTCTATGAGCATAGCATAGCAATCTGATCATAACGTAGGAGTAACTCCCAAGGTTTGATAATAAAAGGGCAATAGGTTCTACCTCATCATCTACTTCCCAAACCCACATGTTAATCAGATCCTAATGATGCAATGTTTGAGGATTGGAACTAATGCATAAAACTGGGTAGTAAAGATATGATCAAAGTGTTACTTGCCTTGTTGACGATCTGCAAACCCTAGAGACTCGTAGTAGCACGCTTTGCACTCCGGGAATTCTATCGCAAACAAACAATAGCATACATAAGCACTCAAGTGTAGATGCACGGGTAAAACTTCAAAAAAGAAGATTCAATCTGAAAGTTCAACTGAAGAGCTTCGATTTGCAAAAAGAAAATCAATCGAATTGGAGCTACGAAACTCAAACTATGAACAAAAGACGTTCGAAACAAATCTGCTTGAAACCAATTTTAAATTGGTCAAAATCATGTTCAAGTTAATTAAATGGAAAGAGGGGCTCGAGACGAAGATTTTTGCATTGGTTTCACTAGATTCCGACTAACGGTTAAAAAGTTGCAAGGGTTTGAAGATCGGGGGCTAATCTGCGATAAAATTAATCGTGGATAGGTTCCTGGCGAAAAATAAAAAGAAAAAGGAAAATCTTTCGTACGAACGTCCGCTAACAGAGGCTAACGAATGAATTTGTTTGTTAAAACAAGCTAACGAATGAACGTTCGCAATTTAACCTAAACCGAAGAAAAACCGAACCGATCTAGAAAAAAACCAAATCTAGGGTTTAAAAAAACAAACTGACCGGAACTAAAACTGGCGACGGCGACGAGATGGCTCCGGTGGGGCGGCGGCGTCGGCGGGCGGCGGGGTGGCGGCGTCGGCGGGCGGTGGGGCGGCGGCAGCAGCGGGTGGTGGCGGCGGCGCAGGGTGGTGCGGGGCGGGCGGCCCGGGCGGCGGTGTTGGCGGCGGGTGGCGGCGACGGTGCGGGGCTACGCTGGCGGCGGCGCTAGGGTTAGGGTTTGGGGGGGCGGCTTGGGCTGGCGGCGGCCTCGGGCCTCGCCCTTTAAAGGGGCCGGCCGGGAGGAGTCCCGCTCGGGCATGGCCCATAGGTCGGTTCGTGATTTTTTTAAAACAGATGGAGTAAAATAAATAAAAGAAATAACAAACAGAGTCCAAGAGTTCTGAAATAAATTTTTACGGTCCTTTAATAATATTTTGGACAAACTGAATATTTATTTAGGCTAAGAATGGAATTTTTGAAAAATGCATATTTTTCTAATTCAAATAAAATAGCAATAAAAATCCAAATAAAATATTTATTTGATTTTAACATTTTTCCTCCAACATTTCTTTTATTTGGAGAAGTCATTTTATCTCCTCACTTTTATTTTAATATTGGAAATATTCTAAGAGAAAAACAATAAAACCAAAATGATCCTCTTTTCAATGAGAAAATTAAAATATGAAATTAAATGAAATTCCCAACTCTCTCCGTGGGTCCTTCAGTTTCTTAGAATTTCTAGGATCAAAACCAAAATGCAAATAAAATATGATATGCATATGATGACCTATGTATAACATTCCAAATTGAAAATTTGGGATGTTACAAACCTACCCCCCTTAAGATGAATCTCGCCCTCGAGATTTAGGTTGGCTACAAAATAGGTGGGGGTGGTCCTTCTGTAGGTCTTCCTCTTGTTCCGAGGTAGCTTCATCCTCGGTATGGTGGCTCCACTGAACTTTGCAAAATTTGATAATTTTGCTGCGTGTGACTCGGCTGGCAAACTCGAGAATCTTAACTCGTTTCTCCTCGTAGGTCAAATCCCTATCCAGCTGAATCGCTTCCAGTGGTACTGTACCTCTCAGAGGAATATCGGCCATCTCTGCGTGGCACTTCTTCAACTAGGAAACATGAAAGACATCGTGAACTCCTGACAATCCTTGTGGCAATTCCAGCTTGTAAGCAACTTCTCCCATGCATTCCAAAACTCGATATGGTCCCACAAATCTCGGGCTAACTTTCCCTTAACTCCAGATCGTTTAACTCCTCGAAGCGGGGACACATGAAGGTATACTCTGTCTCCGACTTTGTACACTGTCTCCTTGCATTTAGAATCCGCATAACTCTTCTCCCTGGACTGGGCTACCTTGAGTCTATCGCGAATCAACTTAACCTTCTCTTCGGACTCCTTAATCAAATTTGGTCCGAACAACTGTCGATCTCCTACTTCATCCCACAATAACGGTGTCCTGCACCTCCTTCCATATAATGCTTTGAAAGTGGCCATCTTCAAACTGGCTTGATAACTGTTGTTATAAGAGAACTCTGCATACGGCAAGTTGTCATCCCAACTAGATCCATAATCTAGCACAAGCTCTCAACATGTCCTCCAGAATCTGATTGACTCTCTTGGTCTGTCTATCTATCTATGGATGGAAGGCTGTACTGAACTCTAGCCTAGTACCCAAACTCTCATGCAACTGATTCCAGAACTTTGAGGTAAACTGGGTTCCTCTATCTGATACAATGGTCCTCGAAACTCCATGCAGACATACGATGCTGGTCATATATATCTTCGCCAACTTAGCACTGGTATAGGTGGTCTTCACTGGGATGAAATGAGCTACTTTTGTTAACCGATCGACTACAACCCAGATAGAGTCATAGCCTGAACAAGTCCTGGGCAATCCAGTGATAAAATCCATGCCAAGCTTGTCCCACTTCCATTTGGGTATCGACAATGGCTGTAGCAATCCAGCTAGCTTCTGATGCTCTGCCTTAACTCTCTGACATACATCACATACTGCTACATACTCAGCAATATCCTTCTTCATTCCTGTCCACAAAAAACATTCCTTAAAATCCAGATACATCTTAGTATTTCCTGGGTGAATCGAATACGGTGAATCATGGGCCTCCTGCAGAATCAACTTCCTGATATCGGGGTCGTTACGCACATATACACGATCCTCAAACCATAAAGTACCGTGCTCATCCTCACAAAATCCTTTAGCCTTTCCTTTGCTCATCCTTTCCTTTATCTCCACAATCTCTTTGTCAGACTTCTGAGCTTCCTGATCTTACGTATCAAAGTGGACTAAATTTCCAATGCTGCTACATAACCTCTCGGAACTATTTCCAAACATAGCTCGTGAAGATCCTCTGCTAACTCCTTGGGTAATCCTCCGGTCATGAGCGTATTAACATAACTCTTTCGACTCAACACATCTGCTACTACATTTGCCTTTCCGGGATGATAGTGCAATTTCATATCATAATCCTTAATGAGCTCCAACCATCTCCTTTGCCTGAGGTTCAACTCCTTCTATGTGAAGATATATTTCAAACTCTTATGATCTGTGTATACCTCACAGTGGTTTCTGATGAGAAAATGTCTCCATGTCTTCAACGCACACACTACGGCTGCTAACTCCAAATCATGTGTAGCGTAATTCAGCTCATGAGCTTTAAGTTGTTGTGAGGCATATGAAACAACTCTTCGCTCATACATAAGCACAACTCCAAGTCCTTGACGTGAAGCGTCGTAATACACTTGATAATCCTTTCATTGATCTGGAAGAATTAGCACTGGGGCTATAACCAAACGTTTCTTCAACTCCTGAAAACTGGCTTCACACTCCTCAGTCCATTTAAACTTGGTGTCCTTCTTCAATAATTCCGTCATGGGCTTTGCAATCCTGGAGAAATTCCCAATGAACCACCGATAATATCCTGCGAGTCCGAGAAAACTCCTGATCTCTCCAACTGATGTGGGTGCCACCCATTTAGTCATAGAAACAACCTTGGTGCGGTCTACTACTATTCCTTCTCTGAATATAACATTTCCGAGAAATCCAACTTCCTTTAACCAAAACTCACACTTCCTGAACTTGGCATACAATTGATGTTCTCTGAGCTTCTCCAGAACCAAACATAAATGTTCCTTGTGCTCCACTTCATTCTTCGAGTATAGCAAAATATCATCAATGAACACCACGACGAACTTATCCAAAAACTCCATAAACAATTTGTTCATCATGTTCATGAAATAGGAACGCGCGTTAGTGAGACCAAATGACATAACGGTATACTCATATAGCCCGTACTTTGTGGTAAAAGCTGTCTTAGGTATATCCCGCTCTCGAATCTTCACCTGATGGTATCCTGAACGCAGATCAATCTTGGAAAATACTTTAGCTCCTTGCAACTGGTCAAACAAATCATTGATCATCGGCAGTGCGTACTTGTTCTTGATCGTCACTTCATTCAATGTACGATAATCAACAACCATCCTTAGTGATCCATCCTTCTTCTCCACTAGAAGCACTGGGGCTCTCCAAGGTGACGAACTTGGTCGTATGTAACCTTTTTCCAGTAACTCCTTAATCTGCTTCTTGATTTTCTCCAAATCCTTTGCGGGCATCTGATACGGTCTCTTTGATATTGGCCCGGTGCCTGGCAATAGCTCAATCAAAAACTCAATGTCTCGATCCGGTGGCATGCCTGGTAACTCCTCTGGAAATACGTCGGGGTAATCCTTCACCACTGGCACTTCCTCCTGTACAACTCCTGATTAGGAATTCACTTGAGTCCTCTTCGGCACATGCCAGGATACATACTTGATCCTTCATCCTTCTGGGGTGGTGAGCATAATTGACTTATTGGTGCAATCAATGTTTCCCCCATACATCAACAACCAATCCATGCCCAATATCACGTCCAACCCTTGTGACTCCAGAATTATTAGATTCAAGGGGAAAACATGCCTACCTATGGTCAATGGCATCTGAAAACATCATGTGCTGGCCATATACTCCGCTCCTGGCAATCTTACTAACATAGGTGTCCTAAGAACTTTAGTGGGCAACTTATACTTATCCACAAATCCCCTTGATTTGTATGAATGCGATGCACCAATATCAAAAAAAGTGATTGCAATAAATGACTTAACCAAAAACTTACCTATAACTGCATCTGGCTGCTCTTCAATCTCCTCCATGCTAACGTGGTTCACTTGACCCCTGTTGAAAGGGTTGGGCTTCTTCCCAGAGCTTCCATTGCCATTTCCATTCTTTGCATCAGAACACTCGGTAGCGTAGTGCCCATTCTTCCCGCACTTGAAACAACTAATGTGACTTAGATCCTTCTTGGCGGGCATTGCCGGGTTGGGGCGGTTCTGGCTACTGCTTCCTCCATTCTCATTCCCATTCTTGGGGCCACTATGGTTATGCGAACTTTCTTCATTGAGATTGTGGCCTCCATGGTTATGGTGAATGTGTCCTCCCGAGTTTGGGGTAAAATGAGGTCTCTGCTGAGCTCCTGAATTTTACTTCCCTTGTCCATTATTCCTCTTGTGGCTCTCTATCTGTTGCTGCTTCCCTTCAATCATAAGAGCTCTATCTACCAACTCCTGGTAGTTGTTGAATGTTGCCACCATCAACTGCATGCTCAGCTCATCATTCAGTCCGTCCAGAAACTTCTCCTACTTAGCAGCATCAGTAGCTACGTCATCAGGGGCATATCGTGCTAACTTACTAAACTCATCCACATACTGGCCCACTGTGCGTCCTCCTTGGCGCAAGTTGCAAAACTCGCGCTTCTTCATGTTCATAGCTCCTGCTGAAACATGGGCAGTGCGGAAAGCCTGCTGAAACTGATCCCATGTAATAGTGTCAATGGGGTAAGTGGCTGTGAAATTCTCCCACCATGATGTTGCGGGTCCATCAAGCTGATGTGCGGAAAAACACACTCTCTCCGCATCTGTGCATCCTGCAGTGGTCAGCTCCCTTCCAATCTTGCAGAGCCAATCATCTGCAACAATCGGCTCGGTGCTACTAGAGAACACCGGTGGATTCAGCCTTAGGAAACGGGCTAAGTGATCAACAGGTGGTGGTGGTGGTGGGTTGTTGTTCTTGCCTTGGTTCTGATTCTGAACTAACAGCTACATTAGGGTATTCTGCTGCTGGATCAACTGAGTGAGCTCTGGTGGGAAGGCATATCCATTGTCACGTCTTGGAGGCATCTGATGGGTTTAGAAAAGATGAGAAAACAGAATAGAATGAGGTCTAAAGGGGAAACACTACCCATATGCTCATCAGACAAACACATTCATATCACACCAATCAATTCAAACAAGGGCATATAATCGATCTAACTACCGTTACAAAAGTGCTTGGACTATTACTATATACATGGGGTATACTACTATAATATGGTGGTGAACCAGAAATTTTGATCGGTGGAAGACTCCATGATATACACTCCAGCTTCGTCTTCGTAATCATCATCACTACTATCATGGTCAGAATCGGTGTCATCGATGATGATGTAGTCCTCAGAACGGATGTCCTTGGAATGCTCGTCATCTCTTCCTAGCGTGGGGTCTCCCATGAATACTCCTAGCTTCCTCGTCAGGTCATCATTCTTCTCCACTAGTATTGTGATTTCCTCCTCATATCCGTCGCGTGTAGACTTGAGTTCCTCTTCTAGCTCCATGTTCCTGGTCATCACCTTCTTCAGATCTATCATGCTTGCGCACATATGGTTTTCCTGGCGACGAATGTGCAGGGTTAACTCCTGGATGAAAGCTGCAATTGACCTGTCCCTCCTGGTGCCGATCATCTCCCATTGCTCATCTCGGCGCCCATATATCTGGTAGATAGTGTCCTTAAGATCCTTTGGATAAACTTCACCGATGCATCCCATGGCGATGTGGGATGCCATGCTCTTTCCTAGACTCCAGGTTGGTGCATCAAAGGAAAACTCTATGGGCTCAGTAACTGGCGTGAATGTCCTTCCTGGAACTTGAACTCGAATCATCCAATGCCCCTCTTCTGGTAAAGTGGCGATGTAGGTCCTGGTGAAGCTTGGTATTCCGATGTTCAGGTACCTAGTGACTTCCTTCAAGTGTCGTCCAAAAGGTGTGTCTTCATCCGGTTGTGTAAACTTGTTCCTTGAGTCCGCCATCCTATAGAGTGGAAAAGGGAGAGGAGTTAGAAATGAGTAGAGAAAGAGTGACCTATGATTTAACTTAGTGGTCATGTCCTACAGTCAACGTGTGCTCTGATACCATCTTGTAGCGACCAGACCTCAAACGTTCAAGTCTCTATGCATCAGTGTCATCCCTGGATCGGTAATGCTGACACGCATAGTACTCGAGGATTTATAACAGAGTTCAATCACACTTATTACATCGAATGTATCAAAAGAGAACTTATTACAATAATATGGCTTAAGGCCATCTAAATAAGATAACAACGGAAGGGTTGGAAGATAAAGTGAGTCCATCAACTCCAACGGCGTAACTGAGTGCACGACAACGACCTAGCGCACCTTACTCTTCGTCTGAAAAGTCTGCAACATGATATGTTGCAGCCCGAAATGGGTCAGCACATGGAATATGCTGGCAATGTAACATAAAAGAGCAATGAACAGAATAAATGCTATCACTACATGCATATATGCCTGGTGGAAAGCTCTATGGTTAATGTTTAGCATAAAGCCAATTTTTTCCTACAACAAAGGAATATATTTTATTTAACTATCATGGTGATTGTTAAACATTGAGAAGGTTCCTCCAACTCAATCCCAATTAAATAGTATTAAACCCAACAAATTAATTTAGAGAGATCAACATGATAATCCAAGAACCAGATACTCGAGATGTCCATAACCGGGGACACGGCTAACCGTGATTAGTTTGTACACTCTGCAGAGGTTTGCGCACTTTTCCCCACAAGACTCGATCGCCTCCGCTAAATTTCTCGCACTACAAGGTGTTTGAGAAACAAATGACAAAAACATAGTCTTTCAGAAACATTAACTCTTTGCTCTGGATGGATAGTTACACCTACTTTCCCCTACATCTGCTAGCCCACCACTGAAAGAGGTCATGCAACCTACTCAACTATGCTAGAGCCGGAGCACACGGAAGTTTCTAGCATGAATAATCTTATGATCCCTTTGATCCTGGGTGGCGAACCGTAGGATGATCACACGGGTACTCTGGGATATCCTAGGATAACACTGGATTCTCCAGGTGGCCACAACCAAACCACCCAGATGTGTATTTAAGTAGCCACCTTAAGTTAACCAACAATTAACAACTCTCACATCTTTCAGGGATACACTCAACCAATCCACGTCAACGAGCATAGCATAGCAATCTGATCATAACGTAGAAGTAACTCCCAAGGTTTGATAATAAAAGGGCAATAGCTTCTACCTCATCATCTACTTCCCAAACCCACATGTTAATCAGATCCTAATCATGCAATGTCTGTGGATTGGAACTAATGCATAAAAACTGGGTAGTAAAGATATGATCAAAGTGTTACTTGCCTTGCTGACGATCTGCAAACCCTAGAGACTCGTAGTAGCATGCTTCGCACTCCGAGAATTCTATCGCAAACAAATAATAGCATACATAAGCACTCAAGCATTTATGCATGGGTGAAACTTCAAATAAGAAGATTCAATCTGAAAGTTCAACTAAAGAGCTTCGATTTGCTAAAAGAATCAATTGAATCGGAGCTATGAAACTCAAACTACGAACAAAACAAGTTCGAAAACAAATCTGCTTGTAACCAATTTTAAATTTGTCAAAATCCTGTTCAAGTTGATTAAACGGATAGAGGGGCTCGAGACGAAGATTTTCGCATTAGTTTCACTGGATTATGACTAATAGTTAAAAAGTTGTGAGGGTTTGAACATCAAGGGCTAATTTGTGATAAAAATAATCACAGATAGGTCCTGGCAAAAAATAAATAGAAAAAGAAAAATCTATCGGACGAACGTCCACTAACGCAGGCTAACGAACGAACGTTCACAATTTAACCTAACCAAAGAAAAACCGAATCGATCTAGAAAAAAAACTGAATCTATGTTTTTTGAAAACCGAACGGACCGGAACAAAAACCGGCGACGGCGACGAGATGGCTCCAGTGGGGCTCCGGCGAGGCGGCGGCGTCGGCGGGTGGTGGCGACGACGCGGGGTGGTGCAGGCGGCATGGGCAGCGCCGTCGGCCATGGGTGGCGGCGGCGACGCGGAGCTTCGGCGGCGTCGGCGCTAGGGTTAGGGTTTGGTGAGGCGGCTTGGGCTGGCGACGGCCTCGGGCCTCACCCTTTAAAGGGGCCGTCCGGGGGGAGTCCGGCTCGGGCATGGCCCATAGGTCAGTTTGCGATTTTTTATTTTTATTAAACGGACAGAGTAAAATAAATAAAAGAAATACCAAACGGAGTCCAAAAATTCCGAAATAAATTTTCGCGATCCTCTAATAATATTTCAGACAAGGTGAACATTTATTTGGGCTAAGAATGCAATTTTTGAAAAATGCATATTCTTCTAATTCATATAAAATAGCAATAAAAATCCAAATAAAATATTTTTTTGATTTTAACATGTCTCCTCCAACATTTCTTTTATTTTGGAGAAGTCCTTTTATCTCCTCTCTTTTATTTTAATATTGGAAATATTCGGAGATAAAAACAATAAAACCAAAATGATCCTCTTTTCAATTTGACAAACTTCAAATATGAAAATAAATGAAATCCCCAACTCTCTCCATGGGTCCTTGAGTTTCTTAGAATTTCTAGAATCAAAACCAAAATGCAAGTAAAATATGATATGCATATGATGACCTATGTATAACATTCCAAATTGAAATTTTGGGATGTTACAGCGGCACATAGTTGTCGTCCCTAGACTCCAAAGACTCACTGGGCTCAGGTGAGCCACTGGATTCCTAGGATTCGTCGCTCCTGCTGGAGGGGGCGCTGAGGGGGACAGAAGCAGGACCGGCGCCGACGGCTCCACTCCGCGGGCTGCTTTCTCTGGGGCAGCACTCCAGCCGTTCGCCCTCCATGTTGAAGACCTTGAAGAACAAGGTGGCCGCTCCATCATACTCGAAGTGAATCTCTAGGGCTCCCTCTGCGCGGCATGCCCGGGCGACCTCACCCCATCAGCGCGTCATGAAGACGTCTCCGGGGGGCACCACCTCGACTTCAACTCCGGTGGCCAAGCTGCAGCTCCTAGCATGCTGTAGCCATAGCTCAAACGGCCCCCTCGGAGGCAGCTCGTTGGCGAAGAACCTTGGGAGCCAGATCCAGGAGTAGGGAGGCATCACCGCCCACACCACAAATTCGCGCGAGCTGCCCTCGGCGTGAGTCCGTGGTGCGGTCGGTAAGGCAATGGTGTCCCAACCACCATCGTTGGGAACTGCTTGACGACGCACATCTTCATCCCGAGCGCGGGCGTACATGAGGAGGGGTAAGCCAGGTGGAGGCCTCGATTGCCAAGGCCTGGCTACCTCTTGCCCCGCGCCGGCGTCATGAGGGAGGCGGAGTCGCTTCTTCGGCTGGAGAGGATCATGCCCCTCCCTGGGGGCCTTCCCCTTTTCGGCCGCTCAGCACCTCCTGATCGGCGCCATGGAAGCAAGAAAGAGAAGAAGCAAGCGGTAGGAAGACGAAGGAGAGATGAGCGGGGGGCTCTGCCCCTCCCCCTCATTTATAGCCAAGGAAGGCCAACTGCTATCCTCCACGACCTCGCACCATGATGATCTTCTGCATGCCGCCTCGTTCCGTCAAGTCGAATAGTTGCAGAGGCAGCGTGGGGAAGTATAGATACCCACGTCCCATCAATCGCCACTCGTCATCAAGGCCGCAGGCAGTTAGGGCCCGCGACGCTCCGCACTTGCCCTTTAGCTTCGCCTGGAAGCCAAGTCCGAGCGTGCCTTGGGCCCGGGGCCTACTGTCGGCATTTTGGATATGAGGGTATCCAGACTCGCCAGCCCGCGGCCCACCGCGTGGCACCATCGACGGCCTGGTACGACCTAGCTTCGACATCAACCGCTCAAGACCCTCACGAGGGGCCAAGCCTCGCGAGGTAGGCGACGCCAAGACCCCCGAGGGGATCGGCCTCTTCAGGTTGGCTCCCGAGGGGCGGAGAGTTCTATGCAAGGTGTACCTCACGAGGCTCAGCTGACGTGAGCCATCACGACCAAGGCCAGGCGGGCGCCAGCGGGCGCAGGGCACTACTTTCCTCTTTGGTGCAAGAGAGCAAGCCACAGGCATGGAGTCCCGAGGAATCAGCCAAAGGTTTCCATTCTGGTGCAACAATTCCAAGACCGCCAGGACGGAAGGACGGAGGTCATCACCGAGCCCACTGCAGCGTCACGACCAGGGGCTTTTCGCACGCAAAGACTACTTTTTTTCAGGATAAGCTGTACTACTTGTCCCCTTTCAAATCCGGCCATTGTGGGATCCCTTGCCACAAACATTTGGGAATAGGACCAAGGCCACTATAATTAGGACTTAGCCACCACCATAGGGGGGGATCAGATCCATTCTCACCCTACCACCTCACCAGATCTCTTGAGCTCAAGAACACCTCACCTCCTGAGGCAAGTTCATCCACTGTACTAGTTCGTCCTTAGCCCTTTGAGGCAATCCACCAAAACACTGAGTAGGGTATTACACCGCAAAGTGGCCCGAACCAGGATAAACTGATGTGTCTCTTTGTCTCTTCGAGCTTGACGCGCTAGGCTTAGGAGTATCGCGAGTAGGCAGGCTCTACTTACATTAAAAGCTACTCCCTCCGTCCCATAATATAAGAATGTTTTGTACAGTATGCTAATGTTCAAAACACTCTTATATTATGGGAAGAGGGATTGGTTCATTATGTAGCATTCTGCATCTTATCTCCCTCGCCCACCATTTATTAAAAAATATCAGATCTATATTTAATTGTACAAAAAAATTGAATACACAGACAATGCCAGTGCAGAAGTGTAGCCCATTGCTCTTGTTTGTACATTTTGTAACGCTTGTACTTCCATGGATTGGTAGTAGATTGTGTAGCATCAATCTGCATCTTATCTTCATTATCCTCTATCCCTTCCAGTATTATCATATCTATAATTACTCTCTACAAAATGTAGAGTACATGCAATGCTTATGAAGAAGATTCTATGCTGAAATTCTTGAGTTATCCTTCCCTTGACATGGAGAAGGGCATTATAAAGCCGGTGTTAACTGTTAATGTAAGTCAGTCCTTCTAAAGCCTTTATCCTCAATTGCTTTTTTAATTTGCTCATACTCCCTATGGAACTGCGGTTTAGTTTGTTGTTTCTACCAAAATGCATGTTCGCAACAACCATAGTTCCAAGTTTTACTTGTAAAACCAAATTCCTTATTCATACCATGCACATTAATCAATACTCCCTATATGTATGCTTGTTTTTGTGGATTTATAATCCAGTGTGTGGTGAAGCAGCCCATGTTTGCACCCTGTCATCTCCTGTTTTATCTTACTGATGTGGCTGATTATATGAACAACATGCCATGCACATTAACCAAAATATATACAATGATTGTCTTTGCCCTTCATCTATGCTTGTTTTGTTGACATGGTAATCTAGTAGTGTGGTGAAGCTCCCCGCATTATGAACAATGCCAAATTATGCTATTGCTATTTTGAACTTACTCTTTATTTTCTAATTTGAAATTGGATGGAATTGACAACACAGTTATCATCTTTGTTTATACACGTGCAAAACCTGTCATCTCTCTACTTGTTTCAGGGTGATATGCCTGATGGCATGCACAAGTTTGCTGAAGGCTGTGAGACAAACCCAACATATATTGCAGCAAAGAAGGCAAAACATCTTGAAGATAGCGAGACAACCTCGAAGTCTTGTCTTGATGCAGTGTTCAAGTTACCTAGGACTAGCGTTCAAACAAGCTCACATAATTCACTATCTGAATCAGTTCGACTTCTTCAGTCCCAAGTTCTAGCAAAAACTTTGACTTGAAGTCCTATCTCTAAGAAAGATTGCGGAGAACACCGATGAGAAGCTCATTTCTAAACAACTACACCTAGAGGCTATGACCGACATGCTTGGCCAGTCTCACAACCTTGCTCAGCAGTTCCCACGCAAGGCTAACCTTTTTTGAACTATCTTGGAAGTGGTCTTGGTTCAGTATTATTTTGTTACGCTGCAATGGCGCCTAGTTTTTGCAATCTTCTTCTTCGTTGCGCTTTATGATCACTGGTGGCGAACTTCGATGCCTGGCGGATGTAATATACCATAAATCCTTTATTGTATAGTTTAGGTTTACTCTAAGTTAATATGCCATAATATCTTTATCGTATAGAGTAGGTTTGTTCTTAATTCGTACTAGTTACTGCCATCATTCCCTACCTGAAAAAACGGAGAAAATCTGATGTAGTCGACCGGGCCGAAACATTTGCCTCTAACGGGCCTCCTGTTTAGCAGTCCACAATTGGGCCAGCCTGCAACTTTCTTGGGCTTGAAAGGCCATTGGGGCCTTCACATTTTGCACCAGGCCCACAACTTACACGGGCCTATATTCGGCCAAAAGTTTAGTTGGGCCCATGTAGCTTTGGGCCATTAATAGGCTGAATATTCTGCTGGCCTGTTACGACCAGAAAAACCATGGGCCTTTAGCAGGCCAAAATGCATGTTGGGCCTCAATTTTCCTAGTAGTCGACGGGCTTTCAGCAGGCTGAAATGTAGATCGGGCCTTTTTTGGCCCAGTTATATGACGAGCCATTACCAGGCCGAAACATATCTTGGGCATTAGTTGGCCCACCGATATATATCATGGGACCTTAAGAGGCCGAAAGCTTAGTAGAGGCATCAACGTGTCGAATTATATGACATGCCTTTAACAAGCCCAAAGTCACATTGGCTGAACTGTTGCCACCTTTATCACGGGCCGTTAGAGGGCCAGATGTCGCATCAGACCATATATGGCCCATGGGTAGCATGGGCAATTCCCAGGCCGAAAGACACATCGAGCTAAAATGGGCCCATGTCTACATCGGGCCTCTAACATGCCGAAATGTCATTGGGCCATAATTGGGCCCAAATATTTGGCGAACAATTAACGTGCCACATCTGGCTTCGGGCCATAAATGGGTAATGTTTAAACATGCCGTTATTGGGCTGGCCTGCTAGTACCTGAGTATATACTAAGGGCCTTTGACTGGGCCGACCTTTTTAACCTATATGGCCCTCTGTTGGGCCCTGCCATGTGTCGACGTATCATAGGCATGTCTCCTCCATTGGACAGACGACATCTGGCCCACCAAGGAGCCGACACGTGTTTCCTCCAGCCAATGAAGATTTTACACGTGGAAAATCCCCAATGGTCCGGGCTGTTAACGGGTTATCGGATCCAAACCAAAACCTGATAGCTTAACGGCGACCCCTTATGGTGGAAGCCACGTGTCGGTTACCCTTGACGAAAGCACTTCCATGATGCTCCATTTATCGTCATGGAAGTGGACACTTCCGTGATGATAATTTTGGTATTGTCATGGAACACTTCTATGATAGCACATGTATGACTATCTTTATTCTGTCATAAAATCGTCATGGATGTACATGCATGACAAAAAACGTGACCTACTATGACAAACACATATCATCACGAAAGTGTATTTTTTTTGTAGTGTTTCACGTATTCAATCATCTTGATCACATGCAGGCTCAGTGGATCTCCTTCCTTCAGCTTACAATCCATCAAGGATTGCCAGCCATTGAATCTTTGTTAGGACCAAGAGTATATCGACCAGAGGGGGGTACAATGGGAGATTCAAAAAATTCTTGCAAGTGTTTTGAACTGATACCAAACACAGA
The DNA here is from genome assembly GCF_002162155.2 of Triticum dicoccoides. Lineage (NCBI taxonomy): Eukaryota > Viridiplantae > Streptophyta > Magnoliopsida > Poales > Poaceae > Triticum > Triticum dicoccoides. The sequence continues at coordinate 298,659,086 of NC_041393.1, forward strand.
AGCGAAAATAAGGTTCAGTAGACAAGAACTCAAACAAGCATGCTATCGAGGGAGAAAACGTGCGATGTAAGACGCAATAATGGTTTGAACATAGGATATCATTGGTTTGACAATCACGATGGTAATGTAAGATGCAAATAGATACGTAGCATGAGAGAAAACTAGATATGAACTATGAGGGAAAACTCGAGAAAGAACAATGATGAGGTGAAAGAAAGTAATACAAGGAAAACACACTAGTCTCAATAGTATAAGGACGCGGAGAAATATGTATGACATGGATGACTAAAATGAACAATAAGAATGCAAGATGATGAGGACAATCAGTGAATGATGCAAAAGATAGTGATGACATATAGTGAAAGAAATGCAACAGACAAAGATTGATAAGATAAACTATTGTCACAGAGCACAAATAGTCAACTGCTGAAAGAAATGCAGTAAAGTAGAATGAACCGGTGGTGCTCGATGGCGACATATGGATTTGGTAGACCAGTACACCCTTCTGCCAAAGGACTACATCTAGTTGGAGGGGTTGTGATGTAACACAAAAGATAAACTCTCTTCCCCCTATTCTCCTTCAACTCGGAGTTGATCACACTCTAGTTGATTTCACTCATGGTAGATACTTGTTGACGATCTCCAAACCTTTGACAAACACTCTTCGCAAACCACAATGACACTTGGTTGCTGAAGATCTTGCTCGGTGAAGACAACAACTCTTGAACGCTCGAGCCAACACCTACCCGTCTAGAGAGTGCACAACTCTCAAGAGTAATAGGTACAAGAACTCTAACTCAGAATTACTGTGATGCTCAACCATTGTCTAAGTTTTGGCTCTTGATTTTTCTCTCTATGGATCTTGAACTCAAATCACTCAGAGAGGGGTTGCTCAATCAATCTTCTCAGAAATCTTAAGCAGAGCAGCCAACGTACAATGTTGGAGCGGTGTGGTTATCTATAGCCACAACCTTCCCTAAAGGGAAAATACCAAATTGGACTTGGGGAGTAGCCAATGGCCGAAGTACATGAGTCCAACGGTTAGAAATTGATCCCAGCGGTAATAGTCCTTGCGGAGCAAGTAATGCTAACTCCTCAGTTCGAAAGATATCTCCTGCAGCACGAAGAACAACTTTTCCTACCGTTGTTTGGGCTAAGCATCACGTCGGATCTAAGCTTCGAGAACCTATACCCCTCTTAATAGTTTGGAGGTCCTATGTCTCAAATAAATGAAAGAGGAACAACAAAATGAATTCTACGTCTTCGCTTTATCTCCGACTTCCATTCACTGCAGTCAACTTTCTTCGGACAGAATCTTCAAACAAATTGCTTCATGTTAGCAATTATTTTTAGTTCCTCGAACTTGACACCGGAGACAACATTCTCTTCGGTTCTGCATGGACTATTTTTCTCTGTAAGCACTAGTAAATAAATCAGTCCATGCTTGTTTCTGTCAACACTCTCCAAAACCCAGGAGGGAAAATGTTGCAACAACAATCTCCCCCTTTTTGGATGATTGTTGACAAAACAGAACACATCGAAGGATACATAATAGACTGGAATGGAATGCGAACGATAATGAAAGACGAGAGATAATTATGAAGATAAAACCTTCTCCCCCTAAAGATATGTGATGTCTACTACACAACCTTCTTCTTGTAGACATTGTTGGGCCTGCAAGTGCACAGGTTTGTAGGACAGTAGCAAATTTCTCTCAAGTGGATGACCTAAGGTTTATCAATCCGTAGGAGTCATAGAATGAAGATGGTCTCTCTCAAGCAACCCTGCAACCAAATAGAAAAGAGTCTCTTGTGTCCCCAACACACCCAATACAATGGTAAATTGTATAGGTGCACTAGTTCGGCAAAGAGATGAAGATACAAGTGCAATATGGATGGTAGATAAAGGTTTTTGTAATCTGAAATTATAAAAACAGCAAGGTAACTAATGGTAAAAGTGAGCGTAAACGGTATTGCAATGATAGGAAACAAGGCCTAGGGTTCATACTTTCACTAGTGCAAGTTCTCTCAACAATAATAACATAGATAGATCATATAATAAGCCCTCAACATGCAACAACGAGTCACTCCAAATCCACTAATAGCGGAGAACAAACATAGAGATTATGGTAGGGTACGAAACCACCTCAAAGTTATTCTTTTGGATCGATCTATTAAAGAGTTCGTATTAGAATAACACTTGAAGACACAAATCAACTGAAACCCTAATGTCACCTAGATACTCCATTGTCACCTGAAGTATCCGTGGGCATGATTATACGATATGCTCACACAATCTCAGATTCATCCAACCAACACAAAGTACTTCAAAGAGTGCCCCAAAGTTTCTACCGGAGAGTGAAGAACGGGTGCCAACCCCTATGCATAGGTTCATGGGAGGAACCCGCAAGTTGGTCACCAAAACATACAACAAGTGGCACATGATATCCCATTGTCACCATAGATAAACACAGCAAGACATACATCAAGTGTTCTCATAAAAGAATCAATCCGATAAGATAACTTCAAAGGGGAAACTCAATTCATCACAAGAGAGTAGAGGGGGAGAAACATCATAAGATCCAACTACAATAGCAAAGCTCGGGATACATCAAGATCATGCCATATAGGGAACACGAGAGAGAACAGGAGAGAGAACACGAGAGAGAGAGAGATCAAACACATAGCTACTGGTACATACCCTCAGCCCCGAGGGTGAACTACTCCCTCCTCGTCATGGATAGCGTCGGGATGATGAAGATGGCCACCAATGATGGGTTCCCCCTCTAGCAGTGTGCCAGAACGGGCTCCCAAGAGGTTTTTGGTGGCTACAGAGGCTTGCGGCGGCGGAACTCCCGATCTATCTTGATTTCTGATGGTTTTAGGGTACGTAGGCTTATATAGGCGAAAGAAGTCGGTCGGGGGGTGCTCGAGGGGTCCACGAGACAGGGGGGCGCGCCCAGTAGGGAGCGCGCCCCCTATCTCCTGGGCTCCTCGAGTATCTTCTGACCTGGACTCCAATTCTCCAGGATGATAATCTTCCAAAAAATCACATTGCCGAAGGTTTCATTCCGTTTGGACTCCGTTTGATATTCCTTTCCTTCGAAATACTGAAACAGGCAATAAAACAACAATATGGGCTGGGTCTCTGGTTAATAGGTTAGTCCCAAAAGTAATATAAAAGTGTATAATAAAGCCCATAATCATTCAAAACAGATAATAAAATAGCATGAATGCTTCATAAATTATAGATACGTCAGAGACGTATCAGCATCCCCAAGCTTAATTCCTATTCGTCCTCGAGTAGGTAAATGATAAAAGAAAGAATTTATGAAGTATGAATGCTAGAAGGTGCACAAGTTTGATCAATGATAATTTCAATCACCTTTTCTAGCATGATAATATGTCGTAACAGTAGTTCATCTCATAAAACTTTTCACGAACTAGTAACAAGCAATTCACATGTCAAAGCATAGACAATTAACTTTCTTTAAAACTAGCAAACTTCATTCTTAGTCATCAAACGATTGCAATTCATCTTATTTTTAGGAAGAGTCTATGTCAGAGCTTTGATTTAGCAAACTTCACATACTCAACTATCATATAGTCTTCTACAATTGCTAACACTCACGCAATACTTGTGGTTATGAAGTTTTAATCAGACACAGAGAAAGATTGGGGCGTATAATATTGCCCCCAAACGTATTCACCTTTGGGTGATGTCAACAATAATAGTTCATGCTAACGTACATCCAATTGGATATATATATCAGGATCACCCTAACACAAAGTGCTTGCCAAAGGATAAAATGAAAAAGGGAAAGATGAAGATCACCTTGACTCTTGCATAAAGTAAAAGACATAAAGTAAAAGATAGGCCCTTCGCAGAGGGAAGCAGAGGTTGTCATGCACTTTTAGGGTTGGATACACAAAATCTTAATGCGAAAGAACGTCACTTTATATTGCCCCTTGTATATGGACCTTTATTATGCAGTCCATCACTTTTATTGCTTCCATAACAAGTTCGTACAAAGCTTATTTTCTCCACACTAATAAGTCATGCATATTTAGAGAGCAATTTTTATTGCTTGTACCGATGACAACTTACTTGAAGGATCTTACTCAATCCATAGGTAGGTATGGTGGCCTCTCATGGCAAAACTGGGTTTAAGGATATTTGGAAGCACAAGTAGTATCTCTACTTGGTTCTAGGAATTTTGGCTAGCATGAGGGGGAAAGGCAAGCTCAACATGTTTGAATGATCCATGACAATATACTTTAACTGAGATGCGAGAAAACATAACCCATTACGTTGTCTTCCTTGTCCAACATCAGCTCTTTAGCATGTCATGCTTAATGAGTGCTCACAATTATAAAAGATATCTATGATAATATATTTATATGTGAAATCTCTCTTCCTTCAATATTCTTTCATGAATTGTTCAAATGACTAATACAATGCTTGCTAACCGTCAATAAATTTACAACCTCTACTTCTTAGATGTGAAGTCATTACTCCCCATGGGATAAGAAAATGAAACATATACAATTTCAGATTTATGACATTCAACTCATTCAACCATTTACTCATAGGATATAAGTGAAGCACATGAGTAAATGAAAAACTACTCCAAAAAGATATAAGTGAAGATCAATGAGTAGCTAAATAATTATGTAGCTATAAGAAGAATCTATATCATTTAAGAATTTCAGATCTTGGTATTGTATTCAAACAGCAAGCAAAACAAAATAAAATTACATTTCAAGGATAGCACAAATCATGTGAAGAAGCAAAAACTTAGGTTCAACCGATACTAACCGATAGTTGTTGAAGAAGAAAAGTGGGATGCCTACCGGGGCATCCCCAAGCTTAGATGCTTGAAACTTCTTGAAATATTATATTGGGGTGCCTTGGGCATCCCCAAGCTTGAGCTTTTATGTCTCCTTAATTCCTCTCATGGTTTATCTTCTTTTTATGAAAAGCTTCATTCACAACAAACTCAACAAGAACTCGTGAGATAGGTTAGTATAAACCAATGCAAAACCTTATCATTTTCTACTGTAACAAATTACTAAAATTATTATTCAACATTTCATACTAAATGCCTCTGCATATTTAATACTCCTATCCTCAAATAGAATCATTAAACAAGCAAACATATGCAAACAACGGAAACATAACAGCAATCTGCCAAAACAGTACAGTCTGTAAAGAATGCAAGAGTATCAATACTTCCCTAACTCCAAAAATCATGAGAGAAAAATCCCACTGTAATATATTTATGAGAGATTAATATGCAAAAATATTCAACATTATACCATTCTCTGACTTTTCTAGGGAATTTTTGCAACAGCGGTAAACTTTCTGTTTTCAAATAGCAACATGTATACTAGCAAAATAAGCATGGTAAAGGCCATCCTTGACATTTTTATTGAAACTAAAGATGCAAAACATTAATCTAACTAACATCAAGCAAACACTAACAAAATAAAATGACGCTCCAAGCAAAACACATATCATGCGGTGAATAAAAATATAGCTCCAAGTAAGGTTACCGATGAACGAAGACGAAAGAGGGGATGCCTTACGGGGCATCCCCAAGCTTAGGCTCTTGGTTGTCCTTGAATATTACCTTGGGGTGCCTTGTTAATACCCAATCTTATGCTCTTTCCATTCCTTATTCCATAGTCCATCGATTCTTTACCGAAAACTTGAAAACTTCAACCACACAAAACTCAAAACAAAACTCGTAAGCTCCGTTAGTATAAGAAAATAAAACCACCACTTAGGTACTGTAATGAACTCATTTTAAATTCATAATTGTGTAATATCTACTGTACTACAACTTATCTATGGTTCATACCAATTAAATGTAGCCATAGATTCATCAAAATAAGCAAACAACACATAGAAAACAGAATCTGTCTAAAACAGAACAGTCTGTAGTAATCTGTATCAAACGTATACTTATGGAACCCCAAAAATTATGAAATAAATTGGTGGACCTGATGAATTTGTCTATTAATAATCTTCCAAACTAACCAACCTAAAAGAACTCTCCAGTAAAAAATGGCAGCTAATCTCGTGAGCGCAAAAGTTTCTGTTTTTTATAGCAAGATCACATAAACTTCACCCAAGTCATCCCAAAGGTTCTACTTGGCAATTTATTGAAACAAAAGCTATAAAACATGATTACTACAGTATAATAATCATGTTAACACACAAAAACAGTAAGGATAAATATTGGGTTGTCACCCAACAAGTGCTTTTTTCTTTAATGACTTTTTAGCTAGGCATGATGATGGCAATAATGCTCACATAAAAGATAAAAATTGAAACATAACGGGAGCATCATGAAGCATATGACTAGCACATTTAAGCCTAACCCACTTCCTATGCATAGGGATTTTGTGAGCAAACAACTTATGGGAACAATAATCAAATAGCATAGGAAGGCAAAAAAATCATAGCTTCAAAACTTTAAGCACATAGAGAGGAAACTTGATATTATTGCAATTCCTACAAGCATATGTTCCTCCCTCATAATAATTTTCAGTAGCATCATGAATGAATTCAACAATATAACCAGCACCTAAAGCATTCTTTTCATGATCTACAAGCATAGAAAATTTACTACTCTCCACACAAAGAAAATTCTTCTCATTCGGAACAGTGGGAGTATCATAAAAGACTTGCACACTAAAAATTGTTTCCACATTGAAAGAGTAATGTTCAGAAAAAGGGTAATCATAATCATGACAAGATTTGTAAATATAATCATCACTAATTTTTATAGCATAGTTTCATCGCAATAATCATCATAAGTAGCAACATCGTTCTCATCATAGTCGATTGAAACCTCTCCCAAGATAGTGGAATCACTAAATAAAGTTGACACTCTCCCAAATCCACTTTCATATTCATCACAATAAAATTCAACATCCTCCAAAATAGTGGGATCACTACTTCCTAAAGTAGACACTCTTCCGGACCCACTTTCATCAATATAATCATCATAAGTAGGAGGCATGCTATCATCATAACAACTTTGCATATCAAAACTTGGGATGCTAAAAATATCATCGTCATTAAACATAGCATCTCCAAGCTTGTTACAAACATTAATTTTAGCAAATATATTCTCAAATATGTCATTCTCATCAAACATAGCTTCCCCAAGCTTGGGCCTTTTCATATCATAAGCATAGTCACTCTCATCACTAATAGTATGGATAGCACTAATAGTATAGCAATTATCATCATCACAAGTAGTAGGAGCAACATCATTTGGAAGGGATACCTTTTTACCTTTGTTGCCCCTTCTTTTCCTTTTCTTCTTCACATTATGTGTGGGTTCAACCTTCCTCTTTGAGCTCCTTATTGATGAGATTGGTTGAATAGAAAGCTCCTCCTCGTTACCTGATTCATCATAAGAAATAATAGGAGGATATTGGGAAGTCTCTTCCCGTTCATTAGTATTCTCATCATCTTCAATTTGCTTTCTTTTCTTTAGGTAATTGGCAATATAAGGATTTTCAATGCAATTCTCCGCACAAAACATAAAAATCTTCTCTAATTCAATATCAAGGAATTTCTTATGGGCAAATTCTGGAAGGTCCTTAAGTAAAGGTTCCAATTCTTCATAACCCAAAAGTAAACTAAGTTCATTGTAATGTGCAAGGGAGATCAAATCATCACAATTTTTGGACACGATTCGATCATGAAACAATTTGCATTGGAGGTGTAAATGACCACGTTCATTGCAAAGTTCACAAGTACGGCAAAGGAATTTCAAATTTTCAGCACTCACATCTAGCCTTTCTTGCAACCATTTAGTTTCTAAATGCTTATGCCTCTTGCAATAAATATCTTCTCTATTAGGTGTGTTCATGCAAACATGCACTCCACAAAAGTTGACATGCTCATAAGAGATATTTTCATCATGACTAGAGCAATCATCATTAATACTATGGATATTCAAGGAGTTCATACTAAAAACATTGCAATCATGCTCATCATTCAAAGATTTAGTATCAAGCATTCTAATGCATTCTTCTTCTAGCACTTGAGCACAATTTTCCTTTCCATCAAACTCACGAAAGATATTAAAAAGACGAAACGTACGAGAAAAACTTAACTCCATTTTATTGTAGTTTTCTTTTATAAACTAAACTAGTGATTAAACAAGAAACAAAAAGATTCGATTGCAAGATAGAAAGATATACCTTCAAGCACTCACCTCCCCCGCAATGGCGCCAGAAAAGATCTTGATGTCTACTACACAACCTTCTTCTTGTAGACGTTGTTGGGCCTGCAATTGCACCGGTTTGTAGGACAGTAGCAAATTTCCCTCAAGTGGATGACCTAAGGTTTATCAATCCGTAGGAGGCGTAGGATGAAGATGGTCTCTCTCAACCAACCCTGCAACCAAATAACAAAGAGTCTCTTGTGTCCCCAACACACCCAATACAATGGTAAAATGTATAGGTGCACTAGTTCGGCGAAGAGATGAAGATACAAGTGCAATATGGATGGTAGATAAAGGTTTTTGTAATCTGAAATTATAAAAACAGCAAGGTAACTAATGGTAAAAGTGAGTGTAAACGGTATTGCAATGATAGGAAACAAGGCCTAGGGTTCATACTTTCACTAGTGCAAGTTCTCTCAACAATAATAACGTAGATAGATCATATAACAAGCCCTCAACATGCAACAACGAGTCACTCCAAAGCCACTAATAGCGGAGAACAAACGTAGAGATTATGGTAGGGTACGAAACCACCTCAAAGTTATTCTTTCAGATTGATCTATTAAAGAGTTTGTACTAGAATAACACCTTAAGACACAAATCAACCAAAACCCTAATGTCACCTAGATACTCCATTGTCACCTCAAGTATCTGTGGGCATGATTATACGATATGCGTCACACAATCTCAGATTCATCCAACCAACACAAAGTACTTCAAAGAGTGCCCCAAAGTTTCTACCGGAGAGTCAAGAACATTGCCAACCCCTATGCATAGGTTCATGGGAGGAACCCGCAAGTTGGTCACCAAAACATACATCAAGTGGCACATGATATCCCATTGTCTCCACAGATAAACACGGCAAGACATACATCAAGTGTTCTCATAAAAGAGTCAATCCGATAAGATAACTTCAAAGGGAAAACTCAATTCATCACAAGAGAGTAGAGGGGGAGAAACATCATAAGATCCAACTACAATAGCAAAGCTCGGGATACATCAAGATCGTGCCATAGAGGGAACACGAGAGAGAGAGAGAGATCAAATACATAGCTACTGGTACATACCCTCAGCCCCGAGGGTGAACTACTCCCTCCTCGTCATGGATAGCGCTGGGATGATGAAGATGGCCACCGGTGATGGGTTCCCACTCTGGCAGGGTGCCGGAACATGCTCCCGAGAGGTTTTTTGTGGCCACAGAGGCTTGCGGCGGCGGAACTCCTGATCTAACTTGATTTCTGATGGTTTTAGGGTACATAGGCTTATATAGGAGAAAGAAGTCGGTCAGGAGGGTGCTCGAGGGGTCCACGAGACAGGGGGGCGCGCCTAGTAGGGGGGCGCCTCCTATCTCCTGGGCTCCTCGAGTATTTTCTGACGTGGACTCCAAGTCTCCAGGATGATAATCTTCCAAAAAATCACGTTGCCGAAGGTTTCATTCCATTTGGACTCCGTTTGATATTCCTTTCCTTCGAAATACTGAAACAGGCAATAAAACAGCAATATGGGCTGGGCCTCCAGTTAATAGGTTAGTCCCAAAAGTAATATAAAAGTGTATAATAAAGCCCATAATCATTCAAAACAGATAATAAAATAGCATGAATGCTTCATAAATTATACATACGTCGGAGACGTATCAATATGCATCATTTGAATAATGCATAGAAGACAAAACGGAAGGTAGCAAGATGAATCTTCGTATAAGTGACATTGACATAAGATCTATCTCATTTGTGGTCTCTTTCAATGCACTCGACAGTGTCTGAGATATTTCCTGTCACATGCAATCTTCAAAAAAGATTTGTTAGATAAAGTGAATACTTTGAAATGATTTGTGATGAAGGATAATTCAAGAAAATTTTGCTCAGAACATAGTTTGAATCCACATGAGATTTAAGTTCCCTGCATGTTAGATGTTCGAGGAGAATCAGAGAAAGGGAATCACAAGTATATTGCTCAGAGTAGATATACTTCGGACATGATTTTCCTGCAATAAAGATGATACGAAGGATATATGCGGGGAAAATAGCTTAAGGGACATATAGAAAGAATTTGCTTTCGAGTAGCAGTAAGGTTGACCTAAAGCTACTTTCTTCTCTTGCAATGATAGATAACGAAAGATAATCATTAAAGCATATCTAAACATGAGACATATAACGTTTCAAGGAGTAAAAAGTCTCTGTTAGAGAGGCATAAAATGCAATTCTCCTTGAAATTCTTTTATTTTCCCTGCATGAAAGATGAGTATCGAGGATAATTACTGCAAGGAAGTAAGCTTTTGATTTCACCTACAAACAAATAATTGGAAGCAAATAGCATTGCAGGGGGGTTATTAACAGTACATGACGACCAAGTATATCAACACCACAGGCAGTGCTTTAAGTTTGAAAAGCAAATAATTCGACGAAAGCCAAATAGTTTGATTGAAAAGCAAATGGCGAATGGAAACACCCTGCAAATAGCCCACTTATCTATCACTCGATGTTCTTCTCCCCTGTTTTGTCAACAAGTGTCAAAAAGGAAAGAGAATGCATACAAGGAATTACTCGTCCTCAGAATCCTTAGAATCAGAATTCACACTGCTTGGCGAAGGAGAGCGAGCGATAGTCGAGGCTGAAGCAAGAGTTGCAACATGGGCTCCAGGATCAGCTTTAGAAGTAGCATTGCGAGGTGCACCTGGCTTGAAGATAAGAGTTCCAGCTGTGTCTTCAAGATCATCATATGGTTCGACAAATAGCAGATCGATGGATGCATGCAGAACGCTGAGGAATCATTGGGGTTTGCCTTTGGATGCGAGGAACTTCAAACAACCCGAGATAATCATATTCTTTCTTGATGCCCTTGGCAGAAAGTTGCTTGCGAGAGTAAAGCTTGTGCAACAGGGTCCAGGAGTACTTCGTTTGTTTGGCAAGCATAATTGTGAAGCAAATTTATTCCAGTCATCATTTCCAGCTTCACTTTCTGATCGAGCTTGATGTGGCTTTCCAGGTCTTGCTGAGTGTGAAGACAAATCTCATACAGAGAGTGATTTTCTTCATGAGGGCTTTAAATCTTTGCTTTCTTGAATTTTGAAGCAGAAGCAGACACATGAGCAGAACCAGTTGCATCCATTAGTATCTTTCCTTTGCCAATATCCTTCACCATCCGGAGAGTGTCGCGAAATAGTGGCATGAAAACTTTCGTAGTATGGGGGCAGAGAAACTTTTCTTCAATGACCTGCTCAATGGCAAACATGACCCAATGTGCATACAGCTTCAAAGCTTGATGACTATCAGGAGCACAAGCTAGGTTGCGAATGAAAAGATCTGGAATGTCAAAACGAATTCCCTGAGTAGTGGCTAGAAGAGCATTTCCCATGATGCCATTGATGGTTTATGTCTGTTTGTTGGCGTGAGGGAGTTGCAGAGGATATAGAACAACACTTTGTTCTCATAAGCCTGATTCTTTGGATTTGCTTCAATGCATTCATCACCAACAATTAGGGGTCCATCAACAGATGAAGTTGGGCTTCAGATACATCCCAATAGTGCAGTCTATGCTCACGAGCCATATCAAAATCATCACGAGGAAGATTCAATAGAGCTAAAGACTGGTGAACCAAACACTTGATCTTTTCTTCTCCAGTCATCCATTCGAGGACTGAAGTATTACAATTTGCGAGGTCTCCTGAGATGTAAAGAGTGACATACAACTGAAGGATTACTTCACAATTCCAGCCATGATTGAAATGCAGGAAACCCTTCAGGAAGACAAGTTCAATTTTCTCGATGGTGTGATGAAAACATGGTAAACTTTCGATCTCTACGAATTCCAGAATCTTGTGCTTGAGTATTCGGTTGTTGCCAAATAGTATGCGAGCATAATACACTGGTTGTTCCTTAGTCCAGAATCAAGGTTACAACAAAGTTCTTTCTCCATCATATGGGCTGGTCCCAAAGAATGCATGCTTCGAAAGATCAAGCTGCTCATTAATGCAGGACCATTAGGGCCATCTTCAACAGAAGCAAAGGAAATGTTTCCAGTGGGTTTCTCAGATGTTCTTCATCGCTCATAGCCTTGGTCCGAATGCCATCAGGTGCAGGCACATCTTCATCATTGGGCTTCAGAGGAGCGCGAGGCATCCTTGTCCTTTCTGGTACAGATAGCTTTGAGGCACTTGTTTGGCTATCATTTTTGCTCCCTGGAACTCCTTCATCGGCTTTCTATCCTTCGGTCACTAGGGCCTTTTCTTTCGGTGCATTTTCTTCGGCTGGAAACACAACAACTTTTTCACACGCCTAGGTCACAACTGGCACTACTAGGAAAAGGGCTATAGATGATATGGACACTAATGGCGCACCAGACAAGTGGTGTGCCATTAGTATATACTAATGGCGCACCATGTGTTGGTGCGCCATTAGTGTCCAAATACTAATGGCGCACCACATCCACGGTGCGCCATTAGTAACATTTTTTTTTAATTATTTTTCAAAACTAGTAATGGCGCACCAGGGGATAGTGCGCCATTACTAGTTAAACTAGTAATGGCTGCGCCACTAGTAAAAAAAAATTCAAATTTTTTTTCATTTTTTTTTCAAAGTGCGCACCAGACCCACGGTGCGCCATTACTAACAATTTTTTTATTTTTCTTTATTTTTTTATTTTTTTTCAAAATTA
>NC_041393.1:298672176-298713450 GCF_002162155.2 Triticum dicoccoides
CATTACTAGTTTAACTAGTAATGGCGCACCACACCCACGGTGCGCCATTACTTATTTTGACCCAAAATTCCCCCGAATGCACCCCCTGGACCGCCTTTTCAGTTTTAAAAAAAATAAAAGAAAATGATGGAAATGTCAAAGAAATAAAAGAAAATAAGTTTTCCATGTGATATGTGGTCTAGTTATTGGGAAAATTTACAAATATGAATTTTGACTTTATTTGCAAAATCTCTCTAGAATTTTTTATATGAAAAATCATCTACTCGAAAAGTTACATCCGAATTTAACCGGGGGAACCCCGTTAAACATTTTCAAAATCCTCAAAAACCTAACAGAAAAAAAGTTACGGGGCTTTCAAGATCTAGAGGCAAAAAAATTCAAAAAATTTCAAACTTACTAGTGGCGCACCATTTGATAGGTGCGCCACTAGTAACAGAAAAAAAAATTAGTTTTGAATTTTTTTTCTGGAATTTTTTTCCAAAATATGATACATAATATGAACGGAAGTTTGAAATAAATTTTCAAAATTTCATCACACTCATGAACATGAACAAAGTCCTAAACATCAACAAGGTTTAATAGGATTGATATGCTAGATATATCAACAACTACCTGTGAAGTGAGCTGGTGCTGGGGTTGGATAGAACTCTGAAGTTAAGCATGCTTGGGCTGGGGTAGTGTGAGGATGGGTGACCTTTCAGGAAGTTTGACCACGGAGTGTGATTTGACCTGAGATTAAGCCATAGTGACTCGAGATTAAGAAAAAAAGAAAAAAAATGATTTTTTTGAAAATAAATTGTTACTAATCACGCACTCCTATGTGGTGCGCCATTACTAAGTGAGATAGTAATGGCGCACCTCTAGGCATACTAATGACGCACTACAGGTGCGCCATTAGTAAAAAATACTAGTGGCGTGGTACCAGTGGCGCACCAGTAGTGCGCCATTAGTAGGCAAAACTGGTGCACCGCTAGTAGGCCTTTTCCTAGTAGTGTGGTGGGGTGACAACTTCTTGAGCCATCAACTCATCATGTTTCATTCTTTTCAATCTCCTCCAGATTTGATTCGGAGGGATCAGCCTGTAATTTTCTCGGAGGTGATGGTTCTGCCTTTTGAACTTCAATTTCCTCATCAACTTCATCAACAGGAGCTTGTTGCTCGGATGAGGCATTTCCAGAAAAATATCAACCACATCACTTGTTCTTCAGTTGCTGGAGTGCGAATGATAACCTCCATATCGATTGGAAAGATCATCAATAGTTGATGATAAAACATCATGCTCTTCGATCTCCTTTTGATTCTTCTCCATCTCTTTCACTAGTAACCCTTCAGTTTTCCTAAGATTTTTCTCCAGTATTTCAAGCTCATCTTGCTGAGATTTGCAATCTTAGCATGTTTAGCACAGGCAATGTACTCAGGAGAATATCCATTCATGAATTTTTTGTGTTTTGCTGATACCTTATCCTTGCAGGTCTTTGACATGAGATAGAATGTGATTGGTTCATCATCAGTTGAAGAATTATCATCATTATCTGCTTCGAGTGATTTCTCAGATGATTCATAAGCAATGAAGGCATTGCTCCTTCCTATCCTTCTGTGAAGCTCTTCATCATCTGATTCAGATTCAGATGTCTCATCTTCAGATTCCATCTTCATTTCAGCACATACTCTGTTTAGCTGCGATATTTTCTTCATATTGGATTCGATGGTTGCTTTGGCTTGCACGTTAGTGACTGGTCTCGTCAAATAAGATGAAGACGGTTCATTTTTCTTCGAGACCTTACTATGACTATCCATTCGAGTGAATCCATTGCAGTGAAGATATTTCCATTGGTTGCTAGGATTTCCTTCCCAGCATGGACATCTGCTATGAGGTGACCAAATTGTTTGCACTTGAAGCATTTCATTTCATTTCGTTCGGAGATAACTTTCTTGAAGATTCAGGCAAGTCAATTTCGTCATCATTTGTGAGGCATAGATTTTGTCTTCTGAGATCACTTAGCCTTTCTATGAGCATTTCAAGTTCCCTTGTGATGGTGTGTTGATTTTAGACATCTTCTTGGGAGCTACCATAGTGTGAAAGAATTTCCCTTCACTTTCCGAAGAAGATTCTTGATATCCATTTTCCACTTCCATCTTTTCTTCGTGAATGGACAACAACGTCATGACCTCGACGTAGTGAAGTTCTTCATAGTCAGGTCTTTGCTTGGTTTCCGCTACGATGGGATCGAAGGTTGCATCAAGAGCACTCAGTAGCTTGTTGACCACATCTCTATTGGCGATATCTATTTTACCTCGTTGATGAAGTCTTTCAACAATATTTGTCAATCGATTAGTGAGTTCCATAGCACTTTTCTTACAAAGACTCTAAACCCAGCAAACATGGCACGGAGCATTTGAGTGTGATGATCTGTTCTGGTGATGAATTCTTGGTGAGCATTTTTGATGGCATCCCAGAGTTGCTTTGCAGTGTCAAGCTTTTGGAACCAAATGAAAATTTCTTTTGAAAGACTGCTACATATAATATCTTTTGCTCATGCATTCAATGCAGCATAGCTTTTGAAGGAAATATGCCCTAGAGGCAATAATAAGTTATTATTTATTTCCTTATATCATGATAAATGTTTATTATTCATGTTAGAATTGTATTAACCGGAAACTTAGTACATGTGTGAATACATAGACAAACATAGTGTCCCTAGTATGCCTCTACTTGACTAGATCGCTAGTCAAACATGTTATGTTTCGTAACCATAGACATGTGTTGTCATTTGACAAAAAAGATCACATCATTAGGAGAATGATGTGATGGACAAGACCCATCCGTTACCTTAGCATTATGATCGTTACAGTTTCATTGCTACTGCTTTCTTCATGACTTATACATGTTCCTCAGACTATGAGATTATGCAACTCCTGAATACCGGAGGAACACCTTGTGTGCTATCAAACTTCACAATGTAATTGGGTGATTATAAAGATGCTCTACAGGTGTCTCCGAAGGTGTTTGCTGGGTTGGCATAGATCAAGATTAGGATTTGTCACTCTGTGTTTTGGAGAGGTATCTCTGGGCCCTCTAGGTAATGCTCATCACTATAAGCCTTGCAAGCAATGTGACTAATGAGTTAGTTGCGGGCTGAAGCATTACTGAACGAGTAATGAGACTTGTCGGTAATGAGATTGAACTAGGTATGATGATACCGACGGTCGAATCTCGGGGAAGTAACATACCGGTGGCCATTCTTGGCGAACCGATGGCTCTCCTCCCTCCCCCCTCTCCCCCCTCCCAGGCGGCGGTAGCGACGGTCTTGCCTCATTCTTTCGGCGGTCTCTGCTGCTGGCTCCCCGCGCTACGTCTGTGCGGCGTCTTCTCCTCCCCCCTCCCCCGTCGTCCTCCCCGCGTTCTGTTCTCCGCGTCTCTGCCCCTGTCAACAGGTCCTGGTCCCTTGGGTCCGAGGACTCAGACTCCGACCCCAACTCCCCTCCTCCGCCCCCTTGCCCTATGCCTTCGGGCGTGTTGCCCGGCGTTTCTGCTCCAATGTGGTGCCGTAAATTTTCCCCTGGCGGACGTGGTGTAGGATCTTGAAGTATGTCGAGAGGGGGGTGATTAGACTACTTGACCAAATAAAAACTTAACCTTTTCCCAATTTTAGTCTTTGGCAGATTTTAGGAAACTTAGCACAAGTCAAGCAATCTTAACACAATTCAAGCAAGCATGCAAATAGTATATGAGCATCGGAAAATAAAGCATGCAACTTGCAAGAATGTAAAGGGAAGGGTTTGGAGAGTTCAAACGCAATTTGGAGACACGGTGATTTTTGAGCCGTGGTTCCGATAGGTGGTTCTATCATACATCCACGTTGATGGAGACATCAACCAACGAAGGGTAACGACTGCACGAGTCCATGGAGGGTTCCACCCAAGAAGGGTCCACGAAGAAGCAACCTTGTCTATCCCACCATGGCTGTTGCCCACGAAGGACTTGCCTCACTAGCGATAGATCTTCACGAAGTAGGCAATCTCCTTGCCCTTACAAACTCCTTGGTTCAACTCCACGATCTTGTCGGAGGCTCCCAAGTGACACCTAGCCAATCTAGGAGACACCACTCTCCAAGAAGTAACAAATAGTGTGTTGATGATGAACTCCTTTCTCTTGTGCTTCAAATGATAGTCTCCCCAACACTCAACTCACTCTCACAGGATTTGGATTTGGTTAAAATAAAATTTGAGTGGAAAGCAACTTGGGGAAGGCTAGAGATCAATATTCATATGGTGGGAATGGAATATCTTGGCCTCAACACATGAGTAGGTGGTTCTCTCTCAGTAATGGTAAGTTGGAAGTGTAGGTTTGTTCTGATGGCTCTCTGCACGAATGAAGAGGAGGTGGAGGGGTATATATAGCCTCCACACAAAATCTAGCCATTACACACAATTTACCAATCTTGGTGGGACCAAATCAGAAAACTCGGTCGGACCGATTTAGTAAACCTAGTGACTGTTAGGGTTTTCGGTGGGACCGACATGCAACTTGGTAGGACCAATATGGTTAGGGTTAGGGCATAATGTAATCTCGATGAGACCGATTACACAAACTCAGTGAGACCGATTTTGGTAATAAGCTAACCAGAGAGTTGGTCAGGTAAACTCGGTGGGACCGGTTCGCTCTTTTTGGTGAGACCGAAATGTTATGAAAAGGAAACAGAGAGTTTACATTGCAATCTCGGTGGGACCGATCGCTCATCTCGGTGAGACCGAAATGTTACGAAGGGAAACAGAGAGATTACAATCCCATCTTGGTGAGACCGAGATCCCTATCGGTGAGACCGATTTGCCTAGAGTTTGTGGCAGTGGCTATGACATCTGAACTCGGTGGCGCCGGATAGAAAGAATCGGTGGGGCCGAGTTTGACTTTAGGTTTTGGTCATATGTGGATGTGGGAAAGTAGTTGAGGGTTTTGGAGCATATCACCAAGCACTATGAAGCAAGAAACTCATTAAGTAACACCTCATTCCTCCTTGATAGTATTAACTTTTCCTATAGACTCAATGTGATCTTGGATCACTAAAATATAAAATGTAGAGTCTTGAGCTTGAAGCTTGAGCCAATCCTTTTATCCTGAGCATTTTTGAGGGATCCACTTTTCACATCCATGCCATGCCATTCATTGAGCTTTCCTGAAATATTTGTCTTGGAATAGTATTAGCTCAATGAGCTATATGTTGTTAGGAATTACCAAAACCACCTAGGGATAGTTGCACTTTCAATCTCCCACTTTTTGGTAATTGATGAGAACATATAGATCAAAGCTTCGACAAAAGATAATAAGATTGAAAAACATCGGTACTTTGTGTCGGGGGGTGCTGATTCCACCAACACCTATGGGGACAGAGCCCCTTTCGGTTCGGTGGGAGGTGGAGAGCGCACAAAGAGCGGATCGAGGCGGTGCACGCTGAGGGGATTTTACCCAGCTTCGGGCCGCACGGATGCGTAAAACCCTACTGCTGCTTGTTTGTGTGTATTGAATCTTTGCTCAGCAGCGATCGACGCTACCAGACTGAGCGTGGGAGTGTTTCTGGTATCTCCAATGAGCCGAACTGGCCGAACCTCCTCTACGTTGCGCTTGGGCCTCCTTTTATACTTTCAAGGGGTTACTCACAGGTGGCAACGTAGACTAGAAGGGTAAAAATGGAAAAGGATGCGGTAGGTGCAGCTACCGCTACTGTGGATACAGTGCACCCTACCTAACTCTGACGGCAGGGGACAAGGGCATTAAATGCCTGTCTGAGTCTCCTAAACAGTGCAAAAGGTGACCGTTAGGAGCGCCACCATTTGCCACGATGGGCTTCTCTTCATCTCCGCTTGCCACCATGTACCCCTAGCTGCACGGCCTCCTGCCACGTGTGCTTGGGAGAGTCCCAGAGCGACACGTTAGCAGGTGTGCTGGAGCGCGGGTACGAAGTGGGGGTTTCCCGCGGCAAGCTCCTTGCCGCGGCCGTCGTCTTGTCGCGTCCGGAAGCTTGTCGCTCGCCGGATCTTGCCGGGACGCAGGGCAAGTCGCGGCAAGCTTTCTTGGTCAGCCTTGAGTAGCCTTCCCGGCAAGCTCCTCTTGCCGGGGTCTTGTCTCTTCCCGGCAAGATCCTCTTGCCGGGGCCTTGTTTGGCCTTCCCGGCAAGCTCCTCTTGCCGGGGCCTTGATTTGAGTACTTTGTTCTTGAATGGTCTTCAAGGGATCCACGGAGGGTCTTGGCGGTCACCCGGCAAGCCTTGCCGCGGGGTGCTGCAACTGCCCGTGCACGAGTTCGGGATACTAGGGTACCCCTACTCTAGTACACCGACAGGAGCCCCCGGGCCTGGGCCATACACGGTGCCGAGCGCTATTGGGCCAGGCCCAAAACAGTGCACGGGCACGCGCGGCCTAGGTCACGCCGAATCTAACTCCGTATCCACCGCGCCCCCCGCAACGGCCCGCGTCAATCGCGGCGTCGTGGGAGAGATCGTGGGTGGTTGTTTACTTGGAAGGTCGAAACGTCCGCCCCGTCCCCCTTATAAGCAGGGGAAACAGGGGTATTTCCCCTATCTTCGCCATTTGCTGCTGCAATCTCAGAAACCTCCGCCGCCCTCTTCCGCTTCCAAAGTCGAAAGAGAGCAGCGCTCCGCTCTCATCACCGTCGCCACCACTAGAGCCGTCGATCTCCCCCATCGCCTCCGCCATGCCTCCGAAGTCCGGGAAGGGGAAGGCCATGAAGGCCGCGGCCGGGAAAGCTGTGAAGTCGACCGAAGCGCAGCGGCTTGAGGCGCTGTGGAAGGAGCGGGCCACTTTCCACCCCGAGCTCTCCGCGGAGGAGCTGAGGGAGTGGTACTATCTCTTCTGGTCGACGGAGACGCGGGCGCATCCGCGCACGAAGGTACTCTCCGTCGTCGCCTCGCAAGCAGCTCCAGTTGGCGGATATCCTTTCCTCGCCGTGTTCTTCTACTGCGGGCTCTGCCCGCCATTCTCTGATTTCTTTTGCAACGTCATGAACACCTATGGACTCCCCCAGTCCATAAGAGGATGCATGATAAGGGATGAAAGACTTATCTGATATTGCAGCCCCCGGCAACTCTGGTTTGCCATGGACGATTCTTAGCACTCGCAGCCCCCAGCGATACTGGCTTGCCGGGGAGGCTTTTATCCTCAGCAGAGAACTTCTTCGTTCTCGATGCCGGCTTCCGGCAAGCTGGTCGCCAGGAAGGCTTTTTTTCTTCGGCAGAGAACTTTGATGTTCTCGATGCCGGCTTCCGGCAAGCTTGTTGCCAGGAAGGCTTTTATCTTCGGCAGAGAATTTTGACGTCCTCGATGCCGGCTTCCGGGAAGCTTGTGTGCCAGGAAGGCTTTTATCTTCGGCAGAGAACTTTGACATTCTCGATGCCTGCTTCCGGCAAGCTTGTTTGCCAGGAAGGCTTTTATCTTCGGCAGAGAACTTTGACGTTCTCGATGCCGGCTTCTGGCAAGCTCGTTGCCGGAAAGGCTTATGGCGAAGAACTTCGTCGTTCTTGACACCGGCTCCCGGCGAGATCGTTGCCGGAAAGGCTTACGGCGAAGAACTTCGTCGTTCTCGACACCGGCTCCCGGCAAGATCATCGCCGGAAAGGCTTATGGCGAAGAACTTCGTTGTTCTTGACGCTGGCTTCCGGCAAGATCGTTGCCGGAAATGCTTATGGCGAAGAACTTCGTCGTTCTTGACGCCGGCTTCCGGCAAGATCGTTGCCGGAAAGGCTTATGGCGAAGAACTTCGTCGTTCTTGACGCCGGCTCCCGGCGAGATCGTTGCTGGAAAGGCTTAGGGCGAAGAACTTCGTCGTTCTTGACGCCGGCTCCCGGCGAGATCGTTGCCGGAAAGGCTTACGGCGAAGAACTTCGTCGTTCTCGACGCCGGCTCCCGGCAAGATCATCGCCGGAAAGGCTTATGGCGAAGAACTTCGTTGTTCTTGACGCCGGCTTTCGGCAAGATCGTTGCCGGAAAGGCTTATGGCGAAGAACTTCATCGTTCCTGACGCCAAAAAGATTGGCCCTAAGGGCGTTGCCAGCCCCCGGGCCATAACTGCGTTCAAACATAGCAAGTGATTAGTATCCGAAGTGCACTTAACTCGTTTGCGAATTTTGACTTCTGCTACATATTCCCTATGCCTGCTGGAATGCTTTCCGGTGCGTGTGATCCAGCCAGCAGCGCTTGAGGGAACGGGCCCTTAGCGGCTATTCGGGAACATCGCTTCCCGGAAAGGTTTACCTTCTTGGTTCTAGCGCAACCGCACAAGTTGCCGAGCAGACTCGAGGCAACATGGAGCGCAACTAGCCCCGAGAAGGCTCCTCGGCATACAGGTCTATGCAGAAATCTCAAATAAATAGCACATGCTATCTTCCTGTTCGACCCCTCTTTGTACGTCCACCCTATGCTTTCTAGGGAAACTTGCCGATGCAAGCACCCTTGCCGCGAGCGCCGAGTGCGGAACTTCAGCAGCCTACTGGCGGGGTCGCTACCGACAAGCAATCTTGTCGCAACTAGTTGCAGCTCGCTTAAGTTGTTGAGCGGACTCGAAACAAAGTAAGGGCGCTAGCGGCTCACTTAATTTGCTGAGCGGACTCGAAGCAAAGTAAGGGCGCTAGCAGCTCACATAAGTTGTTGAGCAGACTCGAAACAGAGTAAGGGCGCAACTAGCTACGAGTTGATTCCTCCACGCACAGGTTTTCTGTACAAAGAGCAAGATCTCCGAGGCGGATAACCTTATACAGAAAGGAAATATCTAAAGTCCCGCACGACTTAGCTTTTTCTGTTGCCGCACCGGCGTCGTTCTTTCGCTCGCCCGCTCCTTAGGAGCCATGACGATGAAGAACAGCCGCCGCTGATGCCCCCTACCTGGCGCGCCAGATATGTCGGGGGGTGCTGATTCCACCAACACCTATGGGGAGAGGGTCCCTTTCGGTTCGGTGGGAGGCGGAGAGCGCACAAAGAGCGGATCGAGGCGATGCACGCGGAGGGGATTTTACCCAGCTTCGGGCCGCACGGATGAGTAAAACCCTACTGCTGCTTGTTTGTGTGTATTGAATCTTTGCTCAGGAGCGATCGACGCTACCAGACTGAGCGTGGGAGTGTTTTTGGTATCTCCAATGAGCCGAACTGGCCGAACCTCCTCTACGTTGCGCTTGGGCCTCGTTTTATACTTTCAAGGGGTTACCCACAGGTGGCAACGTATACTAGAAGGGTAAAAATGGAAAAGGATGTGGTAGGTGCAGCTACCGCTACTGTGGATACAGTGCACCCTACCTAACTCTGACGGCAGGGGACAAGGGCATTAAATGCCTGTCTGAGTCTCCTAAACAGTGCAAAAGGTGACTGTTAGGAGCGCCACCATTTGCCACGATGGGTTCTCTTCATCTCCGCTTGCCACCACGTACCCCTAGCTGCACGGCCTCC
This sequence comes from Triticum dicoccoides, assembly GCF_002162155.2. Lineage (NCBI taxonomy): Eukaryota > Viridiplantae > Streptophyta > Magnoliopsida > Poales > Poaceae > Triticum > Triticum dicoccoides. The sequence goes on from NC_041393.1 coordinate 298,681,627, forward strand.
TGCCACGTGTGCTTGGGAGAGTCCCAGAACGACACGTTAGCAGGTGTGCTGGAGCGCGGGTACGAAGTGGGGGTTTCCCGCGGCAAGCTCCTTGCCGCGGCCGTCGTCTTGTCGCGTCCGGAAGCTTGTTGCTCGCCGGATCTTGCCGGGACGCAGGGCGCGTCGCGGCAAGCTTTCTTGGTCAGCCTTGAGTAGCCTTCCCGGCAAGCTCCTCTTGCCGGGGTCTTGTCTCTTCCCGGCAAGATCCTCTTGCCGGGGCCTTGTTTGGCCTTCCCGGCAAGCTCCTCTTGCCGGGGCCTTGATTTGAGTACTTTGTTCTTGAATGGTCTTCAAGGGATCCACGGAGGGTCTTGGCGGTCACCCGGCAAGCCTTGCCACGGGGTGCTGCAACTGCCCGTGCACGAGTTCGGGATACTAGGGTACCCCTACTCTTGTACACCGACACTTTGAGAAGTATGTGAAATGTGAGAGCTCCCCCTAAATTTGTGCATAGTTTAAGATTTGCTTTGGACTGCAAAGGCACATAGAGTTAGGTTCATGAGTTACTCTCCCATGTCACATACATCTTGGTGGAGAGCTCAAAAATGATAATATTCAAAATACATGCACTCATCACCAAGCAAAGTGAAAGATCATATAGAGATAAAAAGGATAATGTCTTTCAATAAGCATTAATATAGCATATGATCGAACACATGATCATCATTGTATCACACAGGAAATAAAGTATCTCAAGCAAGCGAAAGCAAATAAAGTTCAACCACAAAGACAAGAGAGAACGAAAGCAAACTCTCTCTCTCTCTCGAAGCCTATGATCTATACATTTTTCTCCCCCTTTGGCAACAAGTTACCAAAAAGTTCCTAGAAAATGCATAGTACTATGTCGTCTCTCAGGCTTGGTCTTGATGTGGTGGTGTAGATATGACTCCAAGGACGAAGGCATCAGTTGATGAAGTTGGAGCTGGTGGAGTAGATGCTGGAGCTGGTGGCACTGAAGCTGTAGCAGGTGCAGACGATGTTGCTCTTGTGTCTGTCACAGGCACATCAGCTGATCTCTGAGCTCTAGGCACTCTAGCAAATGCCTCAGCGGTTGTCTTTCCCTTCCTCTCCTGCATGTCATCTTGGTGTTGCTCCACAACAGACTGAATCTCAGTTACTTTAACATCTAGTCATAGAACTTCTGCTCCATGATCCTTTCCAAGCTCTCCTGGTTTTGAGTCAGGGTGGCCAACCCTTTCTCAATCCTTAGAGTGGATGATACCAAGTAGCCTAGCTGGTCCTGTTTGCTCTTTAGGAAGAACTCAGATGCCTCATCAAATGTTGGCATCTTGGCAACCTTCTCAGTCCTTGCCTTCTCCTTCTTTGCTTGTGCTTTCACTAAAGATGGTTCATTTTCATTCATAACCACTTGGTTGTCCTCAATGTCTGGAAAGATAAGCATGTGTTCCTTGTCCAACAAGTAAGTGCCAGTGCCCATCTTGGAGTTAATCAGCTCCTGGATCTGTGGGGCATACCCACAACTTCTCTTCTGGTCTGCAGCTGTCCTCTTGACAGTTTCAACAATGAGGCACATGACCTTGAACTTTGGAGGCACATCAAATAAGTGTAGCAGATTAATAGCATGGCCTTTGATCATGTTATGATCACCTGACTTGGGCAAGAGTGAGTGCCTGAGGATCCGGCTGATGGTTGGCGTTCCTGACAGAAGGAAATGTATAGATCCAAACTTGTGAGTTTCAACAGCTTTATCTGGGATCTCCTTGTACATGTGTGCCATAGTGTTGTGATCCATCTTCTTCTTGGCATAGACATCCAAGTCATCCTCTTTCTTCTTTGGTGCATTGATCAGATTTGCCCATTGTTCAATAGTAGACTGGTACCTTGTACCTTCAGACATCCAAACTATTCTGCCATCTGGATAGAAGTGTGCTGTGGAGTAGAATTGCATTATGAGCTCATCATTCCACTTTGTGAGCTTCTGCCCAAAAAAGTCTGCCACTCCACAAGCACTGAAACTGTCAAACACTCCTGGGTAGTGTTCCTCATTCTCCTTGATGTATTTCCAATCTACCCATCTCATATCACAGACTATTGGTTTCTTGTCCAGCAGCACTATCTCATAGAAGTCCTGCTGTTCCTTTGTATGGAACCTATAGTCCACAGCAGTTCTCCTCCTAATTGCATAAGGACCAGTCAACCTCCATTGTCTGAGTCCTCCATCCTTTCTTAGCTTCGTGTTCTCAGCAATAGGATGAGCATCGTTATGATCTGGAATTATAGGCTTCAACTTTCTCAGAACATGTTCTTCATCATCTTCTTCTTATGCAACAACTTCAGGCATTGGGCCGTTGTTCTTTTCAGCAGCTGGGATGTTCCTGGTACTGCTGTTTGGTGAAGTCTTGGGCTTGGAAGCAGGCTTAGGTTCTTCTTTGGGCTTTGATGAAGCAGCCCCTGACCTGATGGCATCACCCATGAGCTTCTGAGCTTTGGGAGCTGGAGCAGCAACCTCTTCTTCTTCCTCTTCCATCATGGAAGGTTTCCCAACAACCCTGGCCATGGTCTTCTTGACCGTTTCCTTCCTCTTCTTTTCAGCCACTTCTGGCTCCTTGGGTTCTGATCTCTCAGTTTGCCGAGTTGATGCTCTAACTTTCAGCATAGGAGTCCTTTTGGCAGGGACATTCCTGTTCAGACCTGGCTTGGTGGTTGCAGCAGTGCCATACTCCTTGAGCACTTTCTTGGAGGTGGCTTCATCCTCTTCTGCCACATAGTCTTCATCCTCAGAGTCTGAGGTTTTCTTCTTCCTGTTCCTGGTGGCAACTTTGGGTAAGTTGCTTGGGGTGCTCCTGCTGCCATCATCTGAGGAACTGGAGGGACTAGTGCCCTCACTCATGTGAACCTGTTCCTCTGACTTGTTCTGGCTGTCATTCTGATCAGACATGTTGCAAACACTGACTGATGACCCCGTGAATGGATGTAGATGAGGCAGAGAGGATAAGCATCACAAAATATAGAGGTTTTGCAAAAGATTGAATTAAAAACTTAGTTTTAGTTTTCCACAGAAAGCATTTCGGATCAACCGAATTGTGAACGCGGTGATACCGAAGCAGCTTTAGGAACCTAAACTAGTGAACTCGGTCAGACCGAGTCACAGTTCGGTGGTACCGAGACTGCTAGGGTTTCACAAAGTTCTGAACTTGGTCACACCGATTTGCAATTCTCCGTCACACCGAGAATCACAAGTGCAATGGCCTTAGCCGAATCGGTGGTACCGAGTTTTACAACTCGGTGGGTCCGAGATGGTTTAGGCGGAAACCTAACCCTAAATTTTCAATCCAAACCTAATATATGGATAGTTTTGACTAGATGAGTTAGTTTCAATCGTGGCAAGATTCATGACAAACACAATGTGCTAGGAATCAGATAGGGATAGCACAGTGATCAAGTCCATACCCTAGCTCGGTGATGGACTCGCTACGGCGGCAACAGCGGTGGAGATTCCCGTTGATAGCGGCGGAGACCAGTGGCGGGAGGCGGCTGCCGATGAGGAGAACGATCCGGAGACCCTGGAGGCAAAGTGGGCTGAGCGCGGGCGAAAACTGTTTGGAGAAATTTCCAAATTTTTTGCCCTTGGGTATATATAGCCCGACCCTATCGGTGTGACTGAGTGGAACAACTCGGTGGCACCGAGATGCATTACTGCAAGCAGTTACCGCAACTCGGTGAGACCGAAATGTTCAAATTGGTTGCACCGAGATTGAAAACCTAGATCGACTTAGTGATCTCGGTATGACCGAAATGGAAGAATCGGTCAGACCGAAAAGCACAAAGAAGTTTTGGAAGTTTAAGTCTAGGACGAATCGGGACTCCGAGTGCTCCTCACACAGAGTGGTTCGAATCTGACTTGATCAAAATTTGTGATGTAGCATGAATAGAGTTTGAGACAAGAAAAACATAGATAGCTAGAGAAGGTTCTTAGGCATTCTTGTCCATCCACTTGGCCAAAATAAAAAGAAGCCAAACAAACAAAACTACAAGTGGATGTCATCGAATGACAAAAATATGCAACCAATATGCTCACACAATAAAATTACAAATGAAATATGTGGCAAAGCATGCACAACCAATTCTAGCATCTATCAAGCAATTGGCGATGACTAGGTCATCTATATATGAGTATATTGACTTAGGAGTCAAATGAGAACATTTGATCATAGGTCATACTCATCGTTTAAGCTCAAGTGGGGTTACCACTTTTACATAATGCATTGATTTGTTCACACCATTAGAGTTGCTTTAGTTCAATTCTTAGAGTAAAGCTCCCCCTAGATGTGAGATACCCCCTTTAGAGGGATGAACTAACCTTGGGTTTTGTTGATGATGACTTCATGTAGGTGTTGAAGATGTGGATGCTCTATGTTGATGTAGATCATTTGGAGCAATCCTTTGGAGTGAGTTGCACTTTCAATACCTACACGGGTTATTCCCACAAGGAACAAACAAGGATATCCATAGACATAGAGTGATGCACACACAAGATGATGTCTATGAAAGCATTAGGTTACCTTGTCCCTTGTCTTACCAAGAAGAGGGTTTGTGACTCCTTGAACTAGTGCAAGATGTGAAAGTTGATTGCACTTGTCCTTGCCAAAATGATATGAGTGAAGAATGTTGGCGGAGTCACCCTCAAGAACTCTCTAGTTCTTCTTCTTCAGGATCCACACCATGTTGATGGGAATCCTTGGAGTTGTAGTCATACTTGATGAAGTAGAACTTGAAGTGGTCTTGGGAATGCACTTGACCAAGGCCTTGGGAGCTTCTTCAAATGCATCAATCTCCTCTTGAAGCTCATCTTTGCCTTTTTGCTCGTGGTCTTGTGGTTGAAGATCATCTTGAGCTTGTGTCCCTTTGAATGAAGTAGGATCATACTTCTCTTGTTGAGGAACAAACTTCGTCTTGGGGTATTGATCTTCTTCCCACTCAACTACATTAGCATTGAACTTTCGTTCAAAACCAACACCTTGGTTCTTCCGATGCCTTCCTTGCTTGCGTACAATTTCCTCGAATTGCTTACTCCCGGCAAGGCTCTTGTAAACACCTTTCTCTATAATTCCCTTCAATAAGCTATTTCCTTGCTCAAGTGTAACTTGGCTAAGAGAATCATTAGTGGAATCAAGAGAACTACTAGAAGCAACAATATTGGATTTAGCATGATGATTGTTACTACTAGAGAAAGAATCCTTCTTGTTTTTGTTACTAGACTGGACTTGAGGCATGTAAGTAGATAAGAGTAAATGCTTGGCAATGTAAGAAGAACTTTTCTTGCGAAGATCATCATTGATTGCCATTAAGAACTCATGATGTTGCTCAAGGTTGAGCTTTTCAAAGCGTAACTTCTCATGAGTCCTTAAAAGTTCTCGATGATCCCCTAAGATAGTTTCATGAGCTAACTTGAGAGTGTTTAGTTCTTTAGTTAGAAGCTCAATCTTCTCCTTATCATCGTCATTCGTTTTATCTTGATTAGCATGATTAATTGACATTTCATCATAGTATTCATCACTAGAGTTGTCAGCAAGTAAATCATCATCACCTAGCAAGTCATCTTCATCACTATTGAAATCAACATACTCGGGATGTGTTACCGTTGGGCCTTTAGCCATGAAGCATCTTCCAAGTCCTTCATTTGGTGAATCAAATATGTCGTCGGAGTTGGTTGACACAAGTGCTAGACCGGCAACACCTTCATCTTGAGTATGTTCGGAGTCGGAGTGATAGCTTCTCTCGGAGTGATGTTTAGAGTCGGAACCAGATACCCATTCACCAACATGAGCTTGATGTCTTCATTTTGTGTAGCTCCTTGATGACTTGTCCTTCCTTTCCGAATCCTTGCTTCTCCGGGATGTTCTTCGTTCATAACGATCATCTCTACTCCTTCTCTCTCTTGGCGGTGATTCTTCTCTTCTACTTCTCCTTTTAGGTGAATCTTCTCTTCTTTTGTAGGGAGCCGTACACTCATTGGAATAGTGTCCGGGTCTTCCACAGTTGTAGCAATTCGCTCTTGACTGGAAGATCTTTTGTCATTGTAGGACCTTGACTTGCTTCTACTCTTGTAGATTTTGTTGAAGTTCTTCACCATTAGGCTCAATTCTTCATTGAAGGTTTGTTTCTCACTTGATGATGTGGGGGCTTCACATGAGGCTTTGTAAGCACCACTTGACTTGTTGTGGAGCTCCTCCTTATCCTTGAGTGACATCTCATGAGGAACAATTCTTCCAATGACCTCCGTTGGCTTGAGATTCTTGTAATTGGGCATCGTTTGGATCAATGTGCACACATTATCATATTTTCCATCCAATGCTCTTAGGATCTTCTTGATGATGAATTTGTCGGTCATCTCTTCACTTCCTAAGCCGACAATATCATTTTTAATGAGTGCAAGCCTAGATTACATTTCAGCGACACATTCACCATCCTTCATCTTGAACTTGTCATGTTGACTTTGAAGCACGTCCAATTTGGATTCCTTGGCAGAGTCGGTACCTTCGTGCATATCGATCCCAAAGTTCCTTTGCATTCTCAAGACGGCTGATTTTGTTGAATTCTTCGGGGCACAATCCGTTGAAGAGGATATCACAAGCTTGAGCGTTGTATTACAGCATCTTCAACTCTTCCGTGCTAGCTTCACGGTTTGGTTCTCTCGCATCAAAAAATTCATCTTGCAAGCCAATACACACAATAGCCCAAACGGCGGGGTTATGTCCGAGAATATGCATTTTCATCTTATGCTTCCAACTAGCAAAATTAGTACCATCAAAGTAAGGACCTCTATGGTGGTAGTTTCCCTCGCTAGACGCCATACTCTCCTAGGTTGTGAAACCAAGGCTATGACCATCAAAAGCTATGGAAATCAAAGCAAATGGAGACCAAAGCTCTGATACCACTTGTAGGATCTTGAAGTATGTCTAGAGGGGGGGTGATTAGACTACTTGACCAAATAAAAACTTAACCTTTTCCCAATTTTAGTCTTTGGTAGATTTTAGCAAACTTAGCACAAGTCAAGCAATCTTAACACAATTCAAGCAAGCATGCAAAGAGTATATGAGCAGCGGAAAATAAAGCATCCAACTTGCAAGAATGTAAAGGGAAGGGTTTGGAGATTTCAAACGCAATTTGGAGACACGGTGATTTTTGAGCCGTGGTTACGATAGGTGGTGCTATCGTACATCCACGTTGATGGATACTTCAACCCACGAAGGGTAACGGCTGCGCGAGTCCACGGAGGGTTCCACCCAAGAAGGGTCCACGAAGAAGCAACCTTGTCTAACCCACCATGGCCGTCGCCCACGAAGGACTTGCCTCACTAGCGGTAGATCTTCATGAAGTAGGCGATCACCTTGCCCTTACAAACTCCTTGGTTCAACTCCACAATCTTGTTAGAGGCTCCCAAGTTACACCTAGCCAATCTAGGAGACACCACTCTCCAAGAAGTAACAAATGGTGTGTTGATGATGAACTCCTTGCTCTTGTGCTTCAAATGATAGTCTCCCCAACACTCAACTCTCTCTCACAGGATTTGGATTTGGTGGAAAGAAGATTTGAGTGGAAAGCAACTTTGGGAAGGCTAGAGATCAAGATTCATATGGTGGGAATGGAGTTCTTGGTCTCAACACATGAGTAGGTGGTTCTCTCTCACTAATGGTAAGTTGGAAGTGTAGGTTTGTTCTGATGGCTCTCTCCACGAATGAAGAGGAGGTGGAGGGGTATATATAGCCTCCACACAAAATCTAACCGTTACACGCAATTTACCAATCTCGGTGGGACCGAATCAGAAAACTCGGTCAGACTGATTTAGTAAACCTAGTGACCGTTAGGGTTTCGGTGGGACCGACATGCAACTCGGTAGGACCGATATGCTTAGGGTTAGGGCATAATGTAATCTCGGTGAGATCGATTACACAAACTCGGTGAGACCGATTTTGGTAGTAAGCTAACCAGAGAGTTGGTCAGGTAAACTCGGTGGGACCGGTTCGCTCTTTTCGGTGAGACCGAAATGTTACGAAAAGGAAACAGAGAGTTTACATTGCAATCTCGGTGGGACCGATCGCTCATCTCGGTGAGACCAAAACGTTACGAAGGGAAACAGAGAGATTACAATCCCATCTCGGTGAGACCGAGATCCCTATCGGTGAGACCGATTTGCCTAGGGTTTGTGGCAGTGGCTATGACATCTGAACTCGGTGGTGCCGGATAAAAAGAATCGGTGGGTCCGAGTTTTACTTTAGGTTTAGGTCATATGTGAATGTGGGAAAGTAGTTGAGGGTTTTGGAGCATATCACCAAGCACTATGAAGCAAGAAACTCATTAAGTAACACCTCATCCCTCCTTGATAGTATTGGCTTTTCCTATAGACTCAATGTGATATTGGATCACTAAAATATAACATGTAGAGTCTTGAGCTTGAAGCTTGAGCCAATCCTTTTATCCTTAGCATTTTTGAGGGATCCTTTTTTCTCATCCATGCCATGCCATTCATTGAGATTTCCTGAAATATTTGTCTTGGAATAGTATTAGCTCAATGAGCTATATGTTGTTAGGAATTACCAAAACCACCTAGGGATAGTTGCACTTTCATGTGGCCGCCCTGTCCCCGCTCTGCTGGCCGTGGATGGCTGGACTCAAGTTTCACATAGGTGGCGTAGGGCTCCTCTGCCGTCTCCGGCTCATGGCATCCTTGGTCTTGGGCGATGCTGCTCGCATGTGGTGGACCTGGTTTCCCTCCCCCCTTGTCGGTTGCCTACTCCGCCTACGCTCCGTCCGTTTGCTCGCTGGTGGCCTTTTCGGCGGCGGCCAGGTCGTCTGAAACCCTAGATCTAGTGGCGCCGTCCGTGGTGGTGCGAGATCCTGGGTGTCTGGCCTCCGCGCCTCCCGGTGGGCCTGGTGGGTCTAGGGCCCCTCCCTCCCTCTCCAGTGTGTCAGATTTCCCCCCTTTACCTCTCGTGGCTCTTGGGCCTTTGGTGGCCCAGGCCCATTCCCCCGCTCCCCCTCTGGCCCAACCCATCGGCCCTAGCCTGGCGTGGTCGGGGTATTTATGGGTTCGGAGGAGCACGCTCCCCCCATTTCTTGGGTTCCCAGCCTCTCTCTCTCACCTATGTCGGCACCGCTTCCCCATTTGTGTCTTCTCTAGATGTAATCCTCCTTCGCATCTCTCCCTCTCGTTCGTGGATGTCGTCACGATGGACCGTTCGCGCGACTCCTTCGGCGAGGCCTTGTCCGGCCACAAGCACCGGTGGGAGGGCTCTGTTGAGGGGGAGGTGGATCTGGAGTACGAAGCGGCCTTGCGCTCCAAGCTCCAGGCGGACAACGCTCGGGTGGAGGGGACCGTGGTGGCACCCGGTGGCCCCTCGTCCCTTGGTTCTGGCTCAATGGCGGCCGATCCCTCTGTTCTCCATGGTGGCTCTGTGTCGCGGCCTTCAGATCCCTGGGAGGTGGCGGCCGAGGCGAGTAAGGCTGGCTCTGCTGGCCCATCCTCGCGGGCCCCTCCTCCTTGTGGCGCTGCGGCCTCGTCGCGGGCTCCGGCCCGGGCCCCGGGGCCTCTGGTGGTCCGAGGCGTTTCGTGCCTCGTGTCTCCTCTGGGGCTACGGGTTGCCTCCCCCCTCTGGCGGTCTGGGTCCTGCCTCTGCTTTTGGTCCCTTTGGTGATGGTATTCTCCCACCACCTCCCCCCGCTCCGGCGCGCGCCCCTCCTCCAGGCCAAGTGGCCAACCCCACCCTCACCTGCTTCGCCTGCCACCATCCTGATAATTTTCAGTCACGTTGTCAAAACCCGCCCTTCTGCCTCATTTACAGAGAGGACGGCCACCTCACGGTCGATTGTCAAAACCACCTGAAACCCCCCGCATTCATGCGTTACGACCTCGGCCTACTCGGATGTGCTTTCTTCGCTCTTAATCGCGATGTCCCTCAAGTGGTTCCTATCTCTTCTCTCTCTAATGCTGGCATCATTTGAGTCAAGGACAAGAAAATCTCCCCCCAGGTTCTCCTCGATGAACTTCATCTATGGGACAATGGTGGATGGGATTGGCAGATCCCCCAATTATGTGAATATGAATTCACTACAATTTTCCCCTCCAAAGAAAGCTTGAAGATGATCTCTTCGTGTACCAGTTTCACCCTTCCCCTTAACCAACTGGTCATATCTATTAAGGCCGCCTCGAATGGTTCCAAAGCCATATAGCCTCTGTTTGACGTTTGGGTCCTCGTCGATGACGTTCCCCCTTCACTTCGCTCTCTAGCCTTCCTTATGGCATTCAGTGTTCTTATTGGCAAACCAATTGAGGTTGATCAGGAGTCTCTGCTTATCTTGGGTCCGGCATGGCTGCGGGTCTGGTGCGTTGACCCTCATTGCATCCGTGGCTCGGTTGATGTCTTCCCTTCTGATGGTGGATTCTGTCTTAGGGTTCGGGTCGAGGGTGATGTTGCTCCAGTGTCGCCCCCGCCCCCAGCCCCTCGGCCGGCCTCGGGCAATGATGATAAAGATGGCATAGATGAGGATGGTCTACCAGATGACTCGAACCCTGGCGCTGAGCACCATTTTACTCAGTTAGAGTGGGATGAGCTGATCCCTGTAGATCGTGACCTGCTTAAGGATATATAATGCTCCGGTGGGGGTGGGAACGAGCATGCGATGGAGTATGCCGGTAGGGGGGTTGCTGCTTCTGATGGAGCAAGGGGCACTCCTTTCTCTGGTGTGTGCTCCAACCTCCCTGCCCGTCTTGCTTCTCCCTCCCTTTCCGGCATCGAAGATCTACCGCCGTCTGGACCCTTGTCCAAGAAAAAGAAGAAGAAGTCGTCTGTCAAGAAATTCTCTGCGCGTAGCAGGGCCTCTGGTGATTCCAAGTAGTCTGCAACAGGATTTTGCCGCAGGCTTGATGCTGATCTGGGTGCAGCTTCGGGTCCTTAATCTGCGGCGGCTTCTCCATGTCGTGCCCGTCCAGCGCTAGTGTGCTCTCCAGCTTCCAGCACCCGCAAGAGCGGCCGTGTCCCCAACAGTGGTGAGCGGGTGGCTGACCGGGCGGCACGGCGCGCTGCGGCCAGAGATTTCCCCCTTCAGGTACACTGCCATGCTCTCGATCCCTCCTCCTCTCGTTTCTTGTCTTGTTTGGTTAGTTCTACCGTCGCACTCCAATGAACATCTGCTGCATATTTTAGAGGAGGTAGGCATTTCTTTTGACCCTACTTTTGGTTCTCCCATCTACCTTGTTGGACGTTGTTCGGGCAAATGAACTGGCCCAGGCGGATATTGCCAGGGCCAAGGAAGTTGCCTCTCAGGCTGGTGCTTCACCGGTTGTGGCCAGTGGGGTCGAGGTGGCACCTGAGAGGGATCAGCTGCCCACCGCTACGCCTCGGCGTGGGGATGGCAAACGTGCTAAATCCTACATTGCCCCATGCAGGTCGAGCCTTTGCATAAAAAATCTTTCCCTTCGATGAAGGCTTTATTTTGGAATATTAGAGGTTTCGGCGCTAGGGGGCGCAGGTACCAGCTCAAAGATCTCGCCTGGTCTGAGAATATTGACATCATTGGCCTTGTAGACACTCTTAAATCTTCTATCTCTCCTAATGATCTTTCTGCCGTTACTGGGATCGATAGGTTTGACTGGAATTTTCTGCCTTCTTCAGGCCACTTGGGTGGAATTCTTATTGGTACTAAGAGAGACATGTTTGATTTTATGGCCTTCACTCATGACATTTTTTGGGCTAGCACAGTAGTGTCTCATCGATCCCTCAATATGCTTTGGGAAGTCAGGCATGGTTGTCTATGGCCCGGCTTACCACTCCCTTTCTTATATTTTCTTGGACGAAATTCTGAATAAGACCGAATCTTGTGACTTACCTTTGCTTATTGGTGGTGACTTTAACTTGATGCGCTCTCCTCTAATAAAAACTCTCCTAACTTTTCTTGGCCTCTTCCTGACGCGTTTAACGCTTTATTCCTGATTCTGCAATCCGTAAAGTGCATAGGGTGGGTGCCCGCTTCACTTGGACGAATCATCAAACGAATCCTATTACATCTGTTCTTGATCGCGTGTTCATTTGTCCCAGATGGGACTCCTTGCTCCCTCGGGCCACTCTTCGGGCTCTTCCCATTGTGGGGTCTAACCATGCGCCCCTGATTCCTGATCATGGGATTCGCTCTATCTCCTCCATGCGGTTTCAATATGACGCGTCCGAGCTCCTGGTTGATGGTTTTGTTGATATGATTTTGCATAAAATTTCTTACTTCCTTTCCTCTACTCGCCACTCCTTTGGCCCGATGGACGACTGGCACCAATGCTCATATTACATCTGGAAATTTCTACGTGGTTGGGCAAAGAACCATGCTGCTGAGTCAAGGCGAGACAAGGCACGACTTTCTGCTCAAATTGGCATTTTGGACGCATGTGCGGATGGCCCTGGCCTCTCTCCCTCGGAATGGCAGGCCCGTTATAATTTATAGGAGGCTCTTTTGGCCTTGCACCGCCAAGAGGAAATTTATTGGAGGCAAAGGGGCACCATTAGCTGGACTCTGAAACGTGATTCCCCTACCGCGTAGTTCTTTGCCATTGCTAATGGTAGGCGTTGCCGTTGCATGATTGATAGCTTGATCGTCAATAGTGTTATGGTGTCTGATCACCACCTAGTCATGTCACATGTGGTTGACTTCCTCTCCTCTCTCCTTTTTGCTAAGCCCAAGGTGGGCTTTAGACTGGCTAACTATTTTTGGGCGTCTCAGGACAAGGTTACTAGTGCTGAGAATAAGGCCTTGTTGATCCCCCTATCTGAGGATGAGATCTTTGATCCGATTCGCTCTGCTAATTCCAGTGCAGCCTCGGGCCGAGATGACTTCTCCATCCCCTTCTTTAGGCAGTTTTGGCCCCAACTGCGGGCCCTCGTCCAGGCTATCATCCAAGGCTTCTGGTTGGGTACTGTTGACATATATAGGCTAAATTACGTTGTTCTTACTCTCATCCCTAAAGTTAAAGGGGCAGATTTGATCACTCAATTTAGACCTATAGATCTAATCAATAATTTCGCCAAGCTTCACACTCTTAGTCCTTTTCAATTGGCTTTCGTTAAAGGTAGGTTCATTCTAGATGGCATTCTTTGTCTTCATGAGATAGTTCATGACTTGCGTGTCCGAGGCTCCAAAGCGGTGATTCTGAAACTTGACTTTGAAAAAGCTTACGACTCGGTCAGTTGGACTTTCCTCCGACAAGTGCTGCTAGCCAAGGGCTTTGTCGGCGCAGTGGTTCACAGACTTATGCAGTTGTTCATGGGTGGCCACACTAAAGTCTCGGTCAACGGGAACATTAGTCAATTCTTCGCCAACGACACGGGCTTGAGGCAGGGTGACCCGTTTTCCCCCCTCCTCTTCAACATTGTGGCCGATTCCCTCTCTCTTGTTCTGACTCAGGCTGCGGAAGCGGGCCACATTACTCCTGCCAGCTCCCACCTTGTCACAGATGGCATCTCTCAATTACAATATGTGGATGATCCTATCATTATCGTTGAATTGAATGAGGCTAGCATTGCCCACCTGAAGTTCCTTCTTCTTTGCTTTGAAGCTCTCTTTGGTCTCAAGATTAACTTTGCCAAAAGTGAAGTCATTGTTACTGGGGTCTCGGATGCTGAGGCCCAAAGAGTTGCTCACCTTCTTAACTGCTCGCTAGGCTCCTTTCCTTTCAAATATCTCGGCCTTCCGATCTCTCCCCACAAGTTGTTGGCTAAATATTTTGCTCCGGCTGTTACTGTGGGAAACCGGGTTTTGCCGTGGAGAGGTCGCTACAACACCCAAGCGGGCAAGGTTGCCCTAACCAACGCCTAATTTTCCTCCCTCCCCATGTTCCTGATGGGTTTCTACCTCCTTTCGGTAGGGATTCACGCTGGCTTTAATAAGCACCGAGGTGCCTTTTACTGGAATTCGGTGGATAATAAGCGCAAATACAAGATGGTGAAATGGAAATACATTTGCAGACCTAAAAACATGGGTGGGTTGCGTATCATTAACACGGTTGTCATGAACAAGTGCCTCATTTTAAAGTGGTTGTGGAAAATCATGTCTTCTGTGGATCCCCCCTTTGGCTCACCATTCTCAAGGCTAAGTACTTCCCTTCGTCGAGCCCATGTTGGCTTCGTCCTCTAGTGGTTCCCAGTTTTGGCACCAACTTGTTGAAGTTCGGCAGGATTTTCAATCCTTGGTTAAATTTATCATTTGTAATGGAAAATCTACTCATTTTTGGCTTGACTGGTGGTTCGGGGAAGCCACCCTTGCGGTGTCGTTCCCTACCTTATATTCTTACTATTCTAACCCGGAGATCTCTATCTTCGAGCTCTCACTAAATAATTGGGATCTTGACCTCCGTAGAACGCTATCTCCTGAAGAGTTGGAAGACTGGCATCGCCTTATTGCCTGCTTCCCTTTGCTCTTTGAGGAAGAGGACTCGATGGTCTAGCCTCATTCTTCTTCAGGCTGATTTTCGGTTAAGTCTGCTTACACTAAACTCATCTCTGGCTCCCCCAAGTCTAAGTTCAAATGCATTTGGAGTCCCCTGATCCTTCTTAAGATCAAAATTTTCATGTGGCAAGCTTTTCATGGGAAGCTTCCCGCGGAGGATCAAATCGGGAAAAGGAACGACCCGGGTTCGGATAGATGTCGCTTATGTGGGGCTAATGAAAATACTGATCATATCTTCTTTCGATGCTCTTTGGCTAAGTTTGTGCGTTGCTACATTCGCTATTGGTTGCAAGTGAATTGGAATCCGTCGTCGTTCGTGGATGTGAGGAGACTGGCCAGCGGCTTATCTGGGTCTTCTAAAAGGATATTCTGGGTTGGGTTTGCAGCGATCTGTTGGTCGCTATGGACCACTAGAAACAAGTTCACCATTGATCATATCTTCCCAGCTAATCCTGTTGGTTGCTTATTTAAAACTGGTGTATTCTTGCAGCAGTGGAGATCATTGATTAAGGAAGCAGACCACGCGGCCTTCGATGCTATGTTGTCCAAGATTCGGATGAAAGCTTCCTCCTTGGCGTGCTCGCATCGAGAGGCGACTTAATCCTGTCTCTTTCTTCTTACCTGTTTAGGGCTGGCCTGCGTGCCATGACTGGCTGGGTTGCCATGTATGCGAACCTATTCTTTTGCTGTTCTGCTACTGTGTTTGGTTGCTGTTGGTTGTGCTACTCTTCCTAGTGGCTTTATTTATAAAGTCGGGCGTATGCCTTTTTTCTAAAAAAAGTAACACACCGATGACAAAAGGAACAACGTATGTTGTTATGCGGTTTGACCAATAAAGATCTTCGTAGAATATGTAGGAGCCAATTTGAGCATCCAGGTTCCGCTATAGGTTATTAATCGGAGATATGTCTCGGTCATATCTATATAGTTCTCGAACCCGTAGGGTCCGCACGCTTAACGTTTGATGAGGATTTGTATTATGAGTTATGTGTTTTGATGACCGAAGTTTGTTCGGAGTCCCGAATAAGATCACGGACATGACGAGGAGTCTTGAAATGGTTGAGACATAAAGATTGATATATTGGAAGGCTATATTCGGACATCGGAATGGTTCCGGGTATTTTCTGGAGTATCGGGAGGTTACCGGAACCCCCCGGGGAGTTGTTGGCCCTTAATGGGCTTTAGGGGAAAGGAGAGAAGGGCCTCAAGGGGTGGCTGCGCGCCCCCCATGGGCTGGTCCAAATTGTACTAGGAGGGGGCGGCGCTCCTCTCCTTCCTTCTCCCCTCTTCCCCCTTCCCTCCTTCTCCTAGTTGGAATAGGAAAGGGGGGATCGAATCCTACTTCGACCGGGAGTCCAAGTTGGACTCCCCCTTGGCTCGCTCCTTCTAGGGCTGGCATCCTCCTCCCCCCTCCTTTATATATGGGGGTAGGGGCACCCTAGAACACACCAAGTTTTGCCATAGCCGTGTGCGGTGCCCCTCCACAGTTACACACCTCGATCATATCATCGTAGTGCTTAGGCGAAGCCCTGCGTTGGTAACATCATCATCACCGTCACCACACCATCGTACTAAGGAACTCACCCTCGTCCTCAAATGGATCAAGAGCACGAGGGACGTCATCGACCTGAATGTGTGCTGAATCCAGAGGTGCCGTACGTTTGGTACTTGGATCGGTTGGATCGCGAAGACGTTCGACTACATCAACCGCCTTACTAAACGCTTTAGCTTTTGGTCTACAAGGGTACGTGGATACACTCTCCCCTCTTGTTGCTATGCATCTCCTAGATAGATCTTACGTGATCGTAGGACAATTTTGAAATTACTATGTTCCCAACAACTTTGTCATCGGAATTAGGAGCATTGATGTCTACTACGCAACCTTCTTCTTGTAGACGTTGTTGGGCCTCCAAGTGCAGAGGTTTGTAGGACAGTAGCAAATTTCCCTCAAGTAGATGACCTAAGGTTTATCAATCCATGGGAGGCGTAGGATGAACATGGTCTCTCTCAAACAACCCTGCAACCATATAACAAAGAGTCTCTTGTGACCCCAACACACCCAATACAATGGTAAATTGTATAGGTGCACTAGCTCGGCGAAGAGATGGTGATACAAGTGCAATATGGATGGTAGATATAGGTTTTTGTAATCTGAAAATATAAAAATAGCAAGGTAACTAATGATAAAAGTGAGCACAAATGGTATTGCAATGTTTCGAAACAAGGCCTAGGGTTCATACTTTCACTAGTGCAAGTTCTCTCAACAATAATAACATAATTGGATCATATAACTATCCCTCAACAAGCAACAAAGAATCACTCCAAAGTCACCAATAGCGGAGAACAAATGAAGAGATTATTGTAGGGTACGAAACCACCTCAAAGTTATTCTTTCTGATCAATCCATTGGGCTATTCCTATAAGTGTCACAAACAACCCTAGAGTTCGTAGTAAAATAACACATTAAGACACACATCAACCAAAACCCTAATGTCACCTTCATACTCCAATGTCACCTTGAGTATCAGTGGGTTTTATTATACGATATGCATCACACAATCTAAGATTCATCTATTCAACCAACACAAATAACTTCAAAGAGTGCCCCAAATTTCTACCAGAGAGTCAAGACGAAAACGTGTGACAACCCCTATGCATAAGTTCACAAGGTCACGGAACCCACAAGTTGATCACCAAAACATAAATCAAGTAGATCACGTGAATATCCCATTATCACCATAGATAAGCACATGCAAGACATACATCAAGTGTTCTCAAATCCTTAAAGACTCTAACCGATAAGATAACTTCAAAGGGAAAACTAAATCCATTACAAGAGAGTAGAGGGGGAGAAGCATCATACGATCCAACTATAATAGCAAAGCTCGCGGTACATCAAGATCGTGCCACATCAAGAACACGAGAGAGAGAAAGAGAGAGAGAGAGACACAGAGAGAGAGAGAGAGATCAAACACATAGCTACTGGTACATACCCTCAGCCCGGAGGGTGAACTACTCCCTCCTCGTCATGGAGAGCGCCGGGATGATGAAGATGGCCACCGGTGATGATTCCCCCATCCTGCAGGGTCCAGAACAGGGTCCCGATTGGTTTTTGGTGGCTACAGAGGCTTGTGGCGGTGGAACTCCCGATCTAGGTTATGTTTCGGGGGTTTCTATATTTATAGGGCTTTTTGGCGTCGGTCTCACGTCAGGGGGGCGGGGGCTCTCCGAGTCGTCCACGAGATAGGGGGCGTGCCCAGGGGGTTAGGGCGCGCCCTCCACCCTCGTGGATGGCTCGGGACTCTTCTGGCCCAACTCTTTTACTTCGGGGGCTTCTTTTGGTCCATAAAAATCATCAAAAATTGGCAAGTCAATTGGACTCCGTTTGGTATTCCTTTTCTGTAAAACTCAAAAACAAGGAAAAACAGAAACTGGCACTGGGCCCTAGGTTAATAGGTTAGTAACAAAAATCATATAAAATAGCATATAAATGCATATAAAATGTCTAAGATGGATAATATAATAGCATGGCACAATCAAAAATTATAGATACATTGGAGACGTATCAAGCATCATCAAGCTTAATTCCTGCTCTTCCTCGAGTAAGATAAAAACAGAATTTTTGATGTGTAATGCTACCTAACATATTCATCAGTGTAATCTCTCTTTATTTTCGCAAGAATATTAAGATCCATAAGATTCAAAACAAAAGTTTAATATTGACATAAAAACAATAACACTTGAAGCATACTAACAAAGCAACCATGTCCTCTCAAAATAACATGGCCAAAGAAAGCTATCCCTAGAAAATCATATAGTCTGGCTATGCTCTATCTTCATCACACAAAATATTTAAGTCATGCACAACCCCGATGACAAGCCAAGCAATTGTTTCATACTTTTGATGTTCTCAAAATTTTTCAATCTTCACATAGTACATGAGCGTGAGCCATGGACATAGCACTATAGGTCGAATAGAATGGTGGTTGTGGAGAAGACAAAAACAGGGAGATAGTCTCACATCAACTAGGCATATCAATGGGTTGTGGAGATGCCCATCAATAGATATCAATATGAGTGAGTAGGGATTGCCATGCAACGGATGCACTAGAGCTATAAATGTATGAAAGCTCAAAAAGAAACTAAGTGGGTGTGCATCCAACTTGCTTGCTCATGAATACCTAGGGCATTTTGAGGAAGCCCGTCATTGGAATATACAAGCCAAGTTCTATAATGAAAAATTCCCACTAGTATATGAAAGTGACAACATAGGAGACTCTCTATCATGAAGATCATGTTGCTACTTTGAAGCACAAGTGTGGTAAAAGGATAGTAACATTGCCCCCTCTCTCTTTTTCTCTCATTTTTTTTGTTTTTTTGGACTTCTCTTTTTTTTGGCCTCTTTTTTTCGTCCGGAGTCCGATCCCGACTTGTGGGGGAATCATAGTCTCCATCATCCTTTCCTCACTAGGACAATGCTCTAATAATGATCATACTCACACTTTTATTTACTTACAACTCAAGAATTACAACTCGATACTTAGAACAAAATATGACTCTATATGAATGCCTCTGGCGGTGTACCGGGATGTGCAATGAATCATGAGTGACATGTATGAAAGAATTATGAATGGTGGCTTTGCCACAAATACAATGTCAACTACATGATCATGCAAAGCAATATGACAATGATGAAGCATGTCATAGTAAGAGGAACGATGGAAAGTTGCATGGCAACATATCTCGGAATGGCTATGGAAATGCCATAATAGGTAGGTATGGTGGCTGTTTTGAGGAAGGTATATGGTGGGTGTATGGTACTGGTGAAATTTGCGCGGTACTAGAGAGGCTAGCAATGGTGGAAGGGTGAGAGTGCATATAATCCATGGACTCAACATTAGTCATAAAGCAATCACATACTTATTGCAAAAATCTATTAGTTATCGAAATGAAGAACTATGCACATGCTCCTAGGGGGATAGATTGGTAGGAAAAGAACATCGCTCGTCCCGGACCACCACTCATAAGGAAGACAATCAATAAATAAATCATGCTCCAACTTCATCACATAACGGTTCACCATACGTGCATGCTACCGGAATCACAAACTTTAACACAACTATCTCTCAAATTCACGATTACTCCACTAGCATGAGTCTAATATCACCATCTTCATATCTCAAAACAATCATAAAGTATCAAACTTCTCATAGTATTCAACGCACTTTATATAAAAGTTTTTGTTATATCCCTCTTGGATGCCTATCATACTAGGACTAAAATCATAACCAAAGAAAATTACCATGCTATTTAAGAATCTCAAAATAATATAAGTGAAGCATGAGATTTCATCTATTTCTTCAAAATAAAACCACCGTCGTGCTCTAAAAAAGATATAAGTGAAGCACTAGAGCGAACAACGAACTACTCCAAAAGATATAAGTGAAGATCAATGAGTAGTTGATTAATTATGTAACTATGTGAAGACTCTCTAACATTTAAGAATTTCAGATCTTGGTATTTTATTCAAACAGCAAGAAAAACCTAATAAAATAAAATGACGCTCCAAGCAAAACACATATCATGTGGTGAATAAAAATATAGCTCCAAGTAAAGTTACCGATGAACGAAGACGAAAGAGGGGATGCCTTCCGGGGCATCCCCAAGCATAGGCTCTTGGTTGTCCTTGAATATTACCTTGGGGTGCCTTGGGCATCCCCAAGCTTCGGCTCTTGCCACTCCTTATTCCATAGTCCATCGAATCTTTACCCAAAACTTGAAAACTTCACAACACAAAACTCGACAGAAAACTCGTAAGCTCCGTTAGTATAAGAAAATAAATCACCACTTTTGGTACTGTTGTGAGCTTATTCTTAATTCATATTGGTGTAATACCTACTGTATTCCAACTTATCTATGGTTCATACCCTCCTATACTACTCATAGATTCATCAAAATAAGCAAACAACACATAGAAAACAGAATCTATTAAAAACATAACAGACTGTAGTAATCTGTATGTCCCGAATACTTATGTAACTACAAAAATTCTTACATAAACTGGTGTACATGAGGATTTTGTCTATTAATAATCTTCAAAAAGAATCAACCAAAAATCACTCTTCTATTAAAAATGACAATTATTCTCGTGAGCGCAAAGTTCCTGTTTTTTACAGCAAGATCGCATTAACTTTCACCCAAGTCTTCCCAAAGGTCTTACTTGGCACTTTATTGAAAAAAGCTATAAAACATGATTACTACAGTAGCTTAATCATGTGAACACACAAAAACCATAGGGGTAAATATTGGGTTGCCTCCCAACAAGCGCTTTCCTTTAATGCCTTTTTAGCTAGGCATGATGATGACAATGATGCTCACATAAAAGATAAGAATTGAAACATAACGGGAGCATCATGAAGAATATGACTAGCACATTTAAATCTAACCAACTTCCTATTGATGCGGAGCATCCTACGGGCATCACCATGTCAAGAGTCCGTTTGGCAAGTGACACGTGCGATCTCTACTTCTCATACATAAAGGTGAATCTTCTCCTTTACACGTGTTCACTTGACCCCTTCGAGGATGGTATACTACTTGACAACCCTCTCGTGTGCATGCATAGGTATTGTCGGAACGCTACGGACGATGAGGAGGAGTGCAAGCGCCAAGGAACAACTACACCATCCACGAGGGAAGCATGGAAGAGAAGACGGAGTTGCGGAGTCTACACCGGCCGGACGTCTGACGTGCCACCGGACATCTGACACTCTATAGCACCCGGACGACCGACGTCCAGCGGACGTGCGACACGACCATGCCAGGATCAGCTAGGAGATATACAGTGGCTGGACGACCGACATCCTGTAGACGACCGACAAGTCCCAGTGCACGGACGACCGACGCCGATAGGACGACCAGTGCCACCAGTCCAGAGAAGAAACGTCGGAAGTCCGATGCCCTCCGGACGTCCGGACCCCCGCGGGCGACTGGACGTCCGACCCCGACCGAACGTCCGACATTGCCTGTGCGCAGTCGGGCCTTTGGCCTTGTATCCCTCTCTCACTTACCCCTTCATGGCCTAGACTATGAATAGACCTCCCCCTCATCCTTTCTAGGGTAAGCAAATATGATAGCTCATTCTTAGGTGAGCTTTGCTCCTAGCTCTACTCTTGAGAGAGAGAGACTACCACTCCCATGGAGTTCAAGACCTCCATGTGAGAAGATCCTGCGGGATATCATCAAGACCCCCTCGCGGGAAGATCCGTCTAGGATACCATCAAGACCTCCTATTGGAGATGAACCTTACCTTGTATCTTTCCTTTTGTTGATCATCTAACTTGTGATCTTATGTGTTTGATTGTCTAGTGGATATGTGATTGGACTTGTTCTTGAGTGTTTTCCCTTGTGATTTCTCCCTATTCTTTCCCGTGTTCTTCGTGTTCTTCGAGGGATCCCACTCCAATCATGAAAGATCGGCCTACACCGGGTTAGCCCCATATCATATGGTATCATGAGCCACGTTGATCACATATTTGGAGTCCCTCCCACCGTTTTCTAGCCTTCTTTTGCTTGATTCCATCCTAAATTTCGAAAATCCCCACCAAAAATTGCCCTAGTTTTTTTTGTGATTTGTTGGTTTGATGATGTTTTGTTGATTTTGATCCATGGATTCGTTTGGTTTCGAGTGGATCTAGCATTTTGCCAAGTTTCCCCATCTTTCATCCACGAAATCTCATCAATTTTGACCCCCAAATCCCCAAATTCCGCCCAAAATTGCGTCCCGAAATTCGCATCTCGTGTTAACCCCGACCCACCGGACGATCGACGTTTTTTCGGACGTCCGAACCCCCCCAGAAACATCAGACGACCGACCATCACCAGACGTCCGACACCCCCGATCCAGTACCAAAACAGCGGATATCCGGCCATTTCCGGACGTCCGTCCCGCGCTCCAGCCACCGGTCGTCCGACCATCATCGGACGTCCGACCCCTGTAGATATCAACTTCGGCTGATTTTTGTTCTGTCCATAACTAATTCACCTGAACTCTGATTTTGACGTTCTTTAGCTCGTTTTTAAGCTATTGACATCCCCCATCACACAAAAATACTTCTAATATTGGAATTTTGGTATCTTTGCCTAGGGCTTCCACCACATCATCCGCTACATCACCACCGACTTCCGCCACCTAACACATTTTGCTTGCCATAGCATTAGTGGTTGCTTGAGTAGTGATTCGAGTATCGTAAGGTGTTTTGGCTACTTAGGGACAGTTGCTTCTTCATCAACCACCACCACCATTTCCGCATAACCTTCTCCACCATACATTTCGCCGCCCCAACTTAACCCAATCTTGTTTGAGCTTGTTTGAGTTGTGGCTTGTGTCTCCAAAGGTGTTTCGCCTACTTAGGGATGACAACTTTAACTCCAACACGTGTATAGCCCATCATTCCACTTCCACATTGCCAAGTGCAAACCACCACTGCTTTTCGCTACCACCATTTGCCATTCGCCTTTGGAGATTTTGAGTTTGCGGTTTTTCCGTTTCCTAAGGTGTTTCGGCTAACTAGGAACGGGTCGACATTGGCAACACCGCCTCTCATCATCGCCAAGGATGGTAACCTCGACGACATCATTGTATTTTCCCCTCACAAATTGCATTGATAACCCCTAGCCCATTTTGCGCTACTTGCCTATCGAGACTAGCCATTTGAGTATTGCTGACAACGTTACTTGTGCACATTAGTGATCTACACCTCCCATTGCACACATACCATCTCATCGTGGTACATATCTTGGTATCATATCTTGTGTCACAAGTTTGTTGCCGCATATACACTATTGC
This sequence comes from Triticum dicoccoides, assembly GCF_002162155.2. NCBI lineage: Eukaryota > Viridiplantae > Streptophyta > Magnoliopsida > Poales > Poaceae > Triticum > Triticum dicoccoides. The sequence continues at coordinate 298,704,962 of NC_041393.1, forward strand.
TATCTTGGTTTGTGCATTGTGCAAAAGTGGCCATACAAAAAAAGAGAATAAAGCTTTTAAGCAAAAGGGAAAGATCAAAGAGCTTGTAAGCAAGTGCCATAGCATCATACCACATTGCATATAAGATTATCATATCCGGTAATCTTGGATCATCTTGAGAGAAACACCGGGAACCATACATACATAACATACTTGGGATAGAAAGTTTATCCATTTTGCATCTTATAGGTTGTGCACAAGTGTCATATCCGCCTATTGAGCAATCGTGCTAGCGTCTCTCTTGAGTTGTCCAACACGAGCGTTTTTCGTGGATTCCACATTTTGTGCTCATTCCTTGGTTGCACGACACCATTTATCTATCCCTGTGTGTGTTTCTATGTGTCATTTTTTGCTATTAGTCTACTTGTTTCACTTGCAAATTTGTGAATCTCTTTCAACATTATTGACTCTTGCTAACATTTTGCATCAACCTTTTGTGCCACTATCCTCACCGAGCTCCACCATAAGCTTTACTTGATAGGTGTGAGTGATCAAGTCCAGTACCAATTCCACTATTCTTTCATCTCACATTGAAGTAAACGGGATACATCCTCAACTTTGGAAAAAGGTAACTTGGTATTGTTATTTCATTTCCTACTCACCTCTACTTGAGTCTTGTAATGGATAGGTAAGGCATTTCACCTTCGGTCTACAACAACGACAAGTTCGATGCCACTAAAAACAACTCCGACGCTAAGATGCAAGCTCAAATGGAGGAGATCGAAGCCATCATCATGTCCTACAAGAGATCTTCCTCATCTTCGAGAAGACGCTCAAGAGCACATGCTTCCGAGCTACCATCTCTGGCAAGGTCACATCAGCATCGACACCATCACCAACAAGAACGTGAAGGTAAAGAGCTCAACACCAACAACCGCTCAACGACTTCGCCATCTTCCTTGGCATCTTCACCAGGTGACTTCAAGGCATCTTCGCCTATGGACATATGGCATCTTCGCCAACAACCACCCCAAGACTACGCTCAAGAAAAGCTCCCCAAGCTCAAGTCCGCAACTTCCACGAGCTACTATGACCTCGACATCGACCACGAGATTCCTTTCTATGGGACTCTAGAACCCGAGGAGTATCTGGAGTGGGAGCGCCTAATGGAGGACTACCTCAAGCTACATCAAGTCCCTCCCGAAGATCAAGTGAAGTGCGCCACAAGAAACTTCCACGACTACGCCTCGACCTGGTGGCTTCACACACCTTTGGAGAGCTACGAGATGAGTTGGCACAAGACGAAGAGAGCTTTGCGGAGAGAGTTCGTGCCTCCAACCTACACGGAACAACTTCGATGCCAATTGGAGAACAACATCCAAGGATCCAAGTCTATCTACAAGTACCTCAAGGAGATGAAGATCGCCTTGCGACGAGCCAGCGTGGACGACCCCATTTCGATGAAGTTCCACTTCATGATGGGATTGAACAACGACATCTCCAAGACTATCTTCCTCGAGAACTACAAGTCCCTCGACGACTACTACATTGGTGCTCTCAAGGTGGAACAAGAACTCATGAAGGCCAAGGCTTCTTCACCCCAGGGACACTTCACAATGACCAAGCTCTACGACTACGAGCATGAGGATAGTACCACCAAGATGTCCAAGCCCGACGAACTCCAAGATGATGCTCCCAAGTTTGACTTCACCGCCACCCCTCTTTGTGGCATTCATGATGCTGGTTCTACCTCGACTCTTTTTCAAGATGGTGTAGCGACGAGTATGACTACGGAGACCTTCAAGGACCAAGCTTTGGAGGTGAGCGACAAGGTGGCAAGCAAGGATGATGCTTCCATCCTAGGAGGCAAGAGTGATGATGTGCCATCTTCGGCCTTCATCCACGGCGACGGTGACGAGATGATCGAGCATGGGATTTTCCCTTTGGTCATGGAGGAGAGTGATGATGTGCCATCTTCGGCCTTCATCCACGGCGACGACGACGAGATGGTTGAGCATGGGATTCTCCCTTCGACCATGGTGATGTATGATAACTTGAGTGACTTTTGCCACCATATTGAGAGTGAGAGTGACTTCACCACTAGCTCCATATATGACGAGTTGCCCTACTTTCCATGTGAGGAGAGCCACAACCCCCACCACTTGAGTGAGACGAGTGACTCCACCATACGTGAGATTGAGTGCACCTACTTTGAGGGAGTGAGTAAACCACCGTATAGAGAGAGTGTGATAGTTGATAGGTATCATGAGGCCATTTGCATTGCTAACAACTTGACCTCTACCTCTATTGTGTCTTCTCATTTGGTGCTAGGTCCTATATATGATGACGCGTTGATCCTCAACGACTTCATCCTCCCTTTGGACAAGACGATGGCCATGGTGGAATATGATGCACCCCCCACATGGTTCCATCAAGATGAAGATGACCACCATTTGGTCTTTCCCACCTCACCTACACCACTTGAGTGGAATGAACAAGGTAACATAGGTGAAGGTGATGGTCTGGTCCCACTAGTGGACATTCTTGACATTGGTTTCTTGCATGATGTTGATCCACCTAGTACCATGCTTCATGCAAGTATGATTTCCCTATGCGATGATTTTCCCATTTATGATGAGTACGATGATTCTCATGTGGAGTCTATTAGTTGTGATGCCATGTTACATAGGATTTCTTGTGACAATTCTTTAGGTCACATCATGTTTGATAATCCGCTTGACTTGTCATATGCTATGCATGACATCCATCATATGTCATATTTGCAATCTCATTGTAGTGACTATGCATATGCCATTAAAATAAACCCAATTTGCACTTATGGCATAGATGACAAGCCCATTACTGGCACTTGTTTTTCTTGTGATGATATTGATATGATCCCTTTGCATCATTTATCTCATATGCCATGCCATGACCACATACCTTTGGATATGCATTGTTTTGGATGTTTTCCATTTTCTCCATATGATGTTTCCAATCTTTCTCATGAGGATACCCCCATAGTTCCCTCATACATTTTAGGAGAATTTGATCCATCCCATTCATTGCATGATCCCAATAATTATGTGCACCATATGTTTCCCTCGAATGAAAATGCTATTGATGTGCCATATAATTGTATGCTCAATTTGCATCCCCATCGTGTTATACATAACAACTATTCTTTCATGATGGATGACTTCTTATACCATGCATCAAATTTCTTTGAGCATTTCTTATCTTGTGCTAACTCACATGTGCACATACACATCATGATGGATGATGTGTACATTTACCATGCACACAATTTTTTGGTTTGTGTCTCTTTTGTGTAGGTACCCATGAATACTTGTCAACCTCGCAATCCTACGAGTTGACAAAACAAGCTCTAGAGAGCAATGATGACATGGGATCCCATGGATTGTCATTCACACCGCTCTCCTCGCGCATTTCTTCTACATGGCCCTCACTTGGCTATGGGTTATTCTCCATTATATATCCTTTGCCCATATTGCCATGTTCACTTTGCATGATATTCCCATTCCTATGCCCTTGTGACCCATGCTTTGCATTACACATGATGATTGATTCTCATACTTTTATGTGTATTTGCAAGCTTGGTGGAGATATTGCTTATTATTGTCATGTTTGCTTTGTGCACCATTCCTATAATGATGCTTTCATCTTTCTTTGTGTTCGTGCTTGCGATATGTCATGTGCATTGTCTATGCCTAGTATTTGCTCACATGACATGATTGCCATGATTTACTCTAGTGTTTTGCATCTTCGCTCCACTAGTTGGCATGACTTGATCTCTATGCTTGCTCATGTTGCATCACCCATGATTCATACTTGCTCATTTTATGCGGTTGATGACAACCATCTATATGCTTTGCACATGATTCATAATGTTTCTTGTCATATATCTCCATGTGTTGCCTCTCTCATGCTAGATGATTTTCCATGTCTTGAGTGCAACAATGGTTCTCTTATTGCTCATGAGATCGCCCCCATAGCATTCTCACATATGATTGGAGATTTTGACATAATTCTTGCGAAGCATGCTTGCCTTCCTTCTTTGCACCATATGCCTAGTGCCATGAATATAGATATTGTTGCATCATATTGTTCATGCACTTGTGCTACTAAAGGATATGTGCAAGAGATGAGAATCATCATGATGGATGATGTGTTTGTCTACCATGCGCATACTTTCTTTGTTTTGTTTTGTGCATGTGTAGAATACTTGGACTTCATGTCGACTTCCACTTCACGTGAGTTGACCATTCTAGCTCTTGAGAGGGAGCCTCATATATTCTACCACGACTCGCTTCTACACCGCATTCCCTACCACTCCGGCATTGTGAAGAATGCACTAGGACACACTTTCAAGGTGACATCCTTCTTGAGCTTGGATATTGTGGATCATACTTCATGTGTTTCTTTCACCATTTGCACGCATGTTCGAGATATTGCTTTCACCCATGATTTCCACATTTCCATGCTTCATGACATATATACCTTGTGTGTTGCATCCAATTCTTGGATTACTTGCTCCTATCATATGTTTAGTTGCAACAATGTCACTTCTTCACATATGCCATGTCCCATTGCTTATCACATGATTGACTTGATTGCCTCACACATGTTGAACAATTGCTCTTTCTATTGTGTTGAGTGCCACACTATATTCACTACACAATATGCACGTTATGCTTGGATTGTCTTGCACTTGACCCATGTGTTTAGACACTTCATTTTATTTGGTGTTGTGAAATATTCTTATGCCTACCATAGACCTTTCATTGAGCAATTTGTGAATACTTGCTATGCACTTGAGGTAGATACTTATTCTCTTGTCACACGTATTTGCATCTCTACCTCACATTTACATGCTTGTTTCCATGATGACCTTGATTTTACTCAATTCATATGCTTACATGTCATGTCACAATCCTTTGTCACACCCTATGATATGCTTGATGACGACACTTGTTTGGTGAGTCACCTCTTGAATGCTTGGGTTTGCACTAACGCTAACCATATTTGTTTTTCCAAGTGTTTTTTATATTTGCTCCTTTTGAAGGAATCACAAGATGGTGCGACATTGGAGAGTGCCCATTTCAATCTTCTAGATGATGAGTGCTTGGTGATCGACCACTTCGACACGGCACCGCCATCTCTTTCCCATGGTGATTTGGTTTTTGATCCGAGGTCGGATCTTTTCCAAGGGGGAGGGGATGATGCGAAGCATCCTACGGGCATCACCATGTCAAGAGTCCATTTAGAAAGTGACATGTGCGACCTCTACTTCTCATACATAAAGGTGAATCTTCTCCTTTACATATGTTCACTTGACCCCTTCGAGGATGGTATATTACTTGACACCCCTCTCGTGTGCATGCATAGGTATTGTTGAAACGATACGGACGACAAGGAGGAGTGCAAGCGCCAAGGAACAACTACACTATCCGCGAGGGAAGCATGGAAGAGAAGACGGAAGAAGACGGAGCTGTGGAGTCTACAACGGCCGGACGTACGATGTGCCATGGGACGTCCGACACTCTACAGCACACGGACTACCGACGTCCACCGGACGTCTGACATGACAACGCCACGACTAGCCAGGAGATTTACAGCGGCTGGACGACCGACATCCTCCGGACGACCGACATGTCCCAGCGCATGGACGATCGACACCGACCGGACGACCGGTGCCACCAGTCCAGAGAAGAAATGTCGGAAGTCCGACGCCCTCCGGACGTCCAGAGCCCCGCGAGCGACCGGATGTCTGACCCTGACCGAACGTCCAACACTGCCTGTGCGCAGCCGGGCCTTTGGCCTTGTATCCCTCTCTCACTTACCCCTTCGTGTCTTAAACTATAAATAGACCTCCCCCTGATCCTTTCTAGGGTTAGCAAATATGATAGCTCATTCTTAGGTGAGCTTTGCTCCTACCTCTACTCTTGAGAGAGAGAGACTACCACTCCCATGGAGGGTTCAAGACCTCCATGTGAGAAGATCCTGCGGGATATCATCAAGACCCCTCGCGGGAAGAACCGTCTAGGATACCATCAAGACCTCCTCTTGGAGATGAAGCTTACCTTGTATCTTTCCCTTTGTTGTTCATGTACCTTGTGATCTTGTGTGTTTGATTGTCTAGTGGATGTGTGATTGGACTTGTTCTTGAGTGTTTCCCCTTGTCATTTCTCCCCGTTCTTCCCCATGTTCTTCGTGTTCTTCGAGGGTCACACTCCAATCGTGAAAGATCGTCCTACACCGGGTTAGCCCCGTATCACCTATGCATAGGGATTTTGTGAGCAAACAACTTATGGGAACAATAGTTAACTAGCATAGGAAAGCAAAACAAGCATAGCTTCAAGATTTTCAACAAATAGATAGGAAACTTGATATTATTGCAATTCCTACAAGCATAAATTCCTCCCTCATAATATTTTTCAGTAGCATCATGAATGAATTCAACAATATAACTATCACAAAAAGCATTATGTTCATGATGCACAAGAATAGAATTTTTATTACTCTCCACATAAGCAAATTTCTTCTCATGAATTATAGTGGGAGCAAACTCAACAAAATAACTATCATGTGAGGCATAATCCAATTGAAAAATAAAATCATAATGAAAAGTTTCATGGTTACCATTATTGTTTATAGCATACGTGTCATCACAATAATCATCATATATGGCAACTTGGTTCTCATAATCAATTGGAATCTCTTCCAAAATAGTGGATTCATCACTAAATAAAGTCATGACCTATCCAAATCCACTTTCATCAATATAATCATCATAAATAGGAGGCATGCTATCATCATAATAAATTTGCTCATCAAAACTTGGGGGACAAAAAATATCATCTTCATCAAACATAGCATCCCCAAACTTGTGGCTTTGCATATCATTAGCATCATGGATATTCAAAGAATCCATACTAATAACATTGCAATCATGCTCATCATGCAAATATGTAGTGCCAAACATTTTAATGCATTCTTCTTCTAACACTTGAGACAGTAGACATCCCCAAACTTTTTTTATAGTTTTATTTTCTAAACTAAACTAGTGATAAAAACAAGAAACTAAAAGGTTCGATTGCAAGATATAAAGATATACCTTCAAGCACTAACCTCCCTGGCAACGGCGCCAGAAAAGAGCTTGATGTCTACTGTCCAACCTTCTTCTTGTTGACGTTATTGGGCCTCCAAGTGCAGAGGTTTGTAGGACAGTAGCACATTTCCCTCAAGTGGATGACCTAAGGTTTATCATTCCGTGGGAGCCGTAGGATGAAGATGGTCTCTCTCGAACAACCCTGCAGCCAAATAACAAAGAGTCTCTTGTGTCCCCAACACACCCAATACAATGGTAAATTGTATAGGTGCAGTAGTTCGGCAAAGAGATGGTGATACAAGTGCAATATGGATGGTAGGTTTTTGTAATCTGAAAATATAAAAACAGATAGGTAACTAGTGATAAAAGTGAGCACAAATGGTATTGCATGTTTTGAAACAAGGCCTAGGGTTCATACTTTCACTAGTGCAAGTTCTCTCAACAATAATAACATAATTGGATCATATAACTATCCCTCAACATGCAACAAAGAATCACTCCAAAGTCACTAATAGTAGAGAACAAACGAAGAGATTATTGTAGGGTACGAAACCACATCAAAGTTATTCTTTCCGATCAATCCATTGGGCTATTCCTATAATTGTCACAAACAACCCTAGAGTTCATAGTAAAATTACACCCTAAGACACAGATCAAGCAAAACCCTAATGTCACCTAGATACTCCAATGTCACCTCATGTATCAGTGGGTTTGATTATACGATATGCATCACACAATCTCAGATTCATCTATTCAACCAACACAAAGAACTTCAAAGAGTTCCCCTAAGTTTCTATCGGAGAGTCAAGACGAAAATGTGTGCCAACCCCTATGCATAAGTTCACAAGGTCGAGGAACCCACAAGTTGATCACCAAAACATACATCAAGTACATCACATGAATATCCCATTGTCACCACAGAGCACATGCAAGACATACATCAAGTATTATCAAATCCTTAAAAACTCAATCCAATAAGATAACTTCAAAGGGAAAACTCAATCCATTACAAGAGAGTAGAGTGGGAGATGCATCATAAGATCCAACTATAATAGCAAAGCTCGCAGTACATCAAGATCGTGCCACATCAAGAACACGAGAGAGAGAGAGAGAAAGAGAGAGAGAGAGAGAGAGAGAGAGATCACATAGCTACTGGGACATACCCTCAGCCCCGAGGGTGAACTACTCCCTCCTCATCATGGAGAGCACCGAGATGATGAAGATGGCCACCGGTGATGATTCCCCCTTCGGCAGGGTGCTAGAACAAGGTCCCGATTAGTTTTTGGTGGCTATAGAGGCTTGCGGCAGCGGAACTCCCGATCTAGGTTATGTTTCGGGGCTTTATGTACTTATAGGGATTTTTGGTGTTTGTCTCACG